>NW_021620921.1:5317435-5421033 GCF_004785775.1 Grammomys surdaster | reverse complement strand
TCTCTCTCTCTCTCTCTCTCTCTCTCTCTCTCTCTCTCTCTCTCTCCCAAACAGGCCTCTTCCAAGGCTATTAGCTATTCTCCACAATCTGATTGTAAGGCTCTGTTACTGAAGACACCACTGATGTCATTAAGCATAGAGAAATTGAACTGATGCTCAAGAAGAAGCATCACCCCATATGACTAAAGGGCTACACACATTACCAGAGGACAAAAGTAACCATCCCTCTCACCTAGCTACAAACCCTGGAAGCTACAAGTAATCATCCCTCTCACCTAGCTACAAACCCTGAAAGCTACAAGTAATCATCCCTCTCACCAAGCTACAATCCTTGGAAGCTACAATAGCAACCTGCCTGGAAGATAAATGCACTGGTACCACAATGATACCAATGTAACAGGAATAACCAAATACTTTTTATGTAAGTATACTCTTCTTAACCATGGAATGACCACACACACACACACACACACACAGAGTATGTATGTATGTATGTATGTATGTATGTATGTATGCATATCTTACTGGTTTTCTGACTTTATAATACATGTTGAAACCATGAAATATCTATGGACAGACAAGGTGAGAAAGCAGATTTTAAAGACTATTTAGTGTGTGTGAGTAAATGCCACAGCACTAATGTGGGAGTCACTGGACAACTCTGCAAAGTCAGTTTCACTTTCCATCCATGCCTCCCTTATTTCTGCTGTACACCTCAGACAAGCTGGTCAAGAGCTTCCTGCCTCCAATTTTGTCATAGGCATGCTGCAGTTACAGATGAAGACTAAAGCGATAAAGTTCTAATGTTGTTTTTCAGCTGATAGCAAGTTAACTTCTGACTGCTCTGCAACAAGACTTTTCCTGGTGAGACACAACACATACACTTTTTCACCCCAGGTGGAGAGCCAGTGTCATATAAGTCACCAAAGTACAACTGGTAAGTCAATGAATTTTATAAAGGTTTCTTACAGGAATATGGGTGAGGGGTAAAGGAGTAGAAATGACTCAAAGACAGCTACATCACCAAAGCCCACCAAAGCATGAATGACAGATCACAAAAGCTGGGAACATAGCATACTCCACAGACATCACAACAGGTTGGAGAGTGTCATTTCCAGGTACCTCAATTGGTCTAAACACAGGCAACTCTATGGTTTCTGCGGCTTCCAGGCTGCTGGTCTGGCCTCAAGAGTCTGTTTCAAACTTGATTTATTTGGGAGGGAGGGGCCCAGTAAATCTAGTCAGTTTCAGAGACTTCCTTTCTGAAACTATTTTTAGTTGTTTGCCTTCTATCTTAAAGCACTTACCTGCAGGCCTGTAGAGATAGCTTGGAGGTTACCAGCATTACTGCTCTTCCAAAGATGTTGTTCAATTCCCAGCACCCATGCAGTGTTTGACAACCTTCTGTAATTCCAGTTCCATGTGATCTTCTGCCCTCTTCTGGTTTCCATGGGCAATGCATGTACATGATACACAGACATGTATGTGAGCAAAACACCCATAAACATAAGAAACAAACAGCAAAACAAAAGAAAATTTAAGCTGGGCATGGTATTGCATAACTTTAAGCACTTGTGAGACAGAGGCAAGCAGATCTCTGTGAGTTCAAGGCCAGCCTTATCCATAGAGCTGCAGGACAGCCAGAACTAGAGAGAGACTCATCTCAAAAAACAAAACAAAAAACCTGCAGGATGGAATATTTCAAACTTGAAAGAAACTGCTAAACAAGGCAGACAACATGTACACGGGTCTCATAATGAGTTACTTAAGGGAGTTACTCTAAAGCCTGCCAGAAAAAACCTCTTCTGACCCTATCCCTGACAGAATTCTCTCATGAGACCCTTCTAAAAAACTGTACAAAAAGCAGAGCATTACAACAGATTTCAGATTTAAAAGACAAAAGTATTAAGTATATTTGAAACAATATACTTATACACTATATTTTAAGCTTTTTAAAAGAAAATTCTATTAAATAAGGTTTATTTATAGTAAATAACTTATAAAATTAGGAGTCTGCCTATTCTTATATGACAGTTTAGCTGAATTTAAATAAATAAGAGCTGGAAAGTAATATTTGATTCAAGACATAGTCCCTGAAGACTTTATAAAATTTTCTGCATCCTCTGAAATATAGAAATCCCATTCCAGTCAGTTTTGTTTTGTTGGGTTTTGTTGTCATTGGTTTTTGTTTTGTTTTTGTTTTTAGGGGGCGGGGTTGGCAATAATTTGATACTAAGGATCCAGAAATATAAAGCATGAGGTCAGGACAGAATTAATACATTTCCTACAATACAGTTTTGATGGGAAGTGAATGGTTCTTTATTTGTGCTAGGAAAAAAACCCAACTAAGTTATTTAATTTAAAATAACCGGGGCTAGTGAGATGGCTCACTAGTTATGAACACGGGCTCCAGAGGTCCTGAGTTCAATTCAGCAACCACATATAGGGATCTGATGCCCTCTTCTGGCATGCAGGTATACATACAGACAGAGCACTCATTAAAAATAGTAATAACTTAGATATTTTTCTACTTATAAGTAAGTGTAGCCTAAACCAGTCTGCCTAGGTAGAATAAAGAATTAAGAACAACCCTGAGCTGGGATACAGAATCCAACCCTGGGGAGCTGACTGCAATCGGGACTGTCAGTGCTGTGTCTTCAGCTCATCCCTTTCCTCTGCCCTCCCATTTCCCTCATGGTAAAGAGTGCCCCATCTCTTCGGATTTTTTCATAACAGAATTACTGAGTGAACCAGATGCTCCTGACAGTGTTCCCTCAGGTGTCTTATATCCTCGGCTGCCAGCTTCCGTCCCTACTTTGGACCAGCATTCCAAGCCCTCCCTTTTCCAATATGTCTACTCAGCAGGAAGCAGCTCAAGTGAAATACTGTCATCCTTTGTCATCAATAAAAGGCTGAAAAGTTAGGTCTCTAAATCAGGCACCAAAGTTGTTGTGCTGATGGCAAGGACTCGGCTTCCACTCTAGCTGGGTTTTGTAAGGGAACAAAAACCTAAAGCACTTCTCAGAAGCCCTTAGAGACCAGCTGAATACTCCTGACAGCACATCAGCACCTCCTCTGCTGAAAGAAGTTCCCACACTAACCACCTGGCTGTTTCAACTTCTGAACATCCTGCTACCTCTCTCTCCACCCCTGCACAATACAATAAAACCCAACAATCTGTCCTGCACCGTGGAAGGCAGCCAGGTGGTTTGGATTCTCTCCATGGAGAGTGGCTCTGTTTGATGTTATGTTTTGCACCTACATACACCAAAATGCTCCTAAATAAATACATCACTTGTATACCACAAATTTTGCATCACAATGAAATTTTAAATATGAACTAATCCAAGCTGGGGGAGGAGTAAGCAAGTCTGTATATTATTGGATATCATAGTTGGTGAGACAGGCTGACTCCATGACAGGCTTCAAATAGGCAGTTCAGGAGACTAGGCAAGTTCAGGCTTCAGACACTGTCCCACCTCCTGGTCTGAGGCAAGGACAATGGGTCAGTAGCAGTTTCCAGACTTCTTCAGCAATAGTTTTCAGACTTTCTCAGCAACAGTTTCCTGCTCCACCTCCACCCCCACCTCCCACGCCCCAGCAACGGTTCTGGAATGTCTAGAGATAGATCCAACAGATTAAGATAAAGGTCACCTACCCCTCCCTGGAATTCCCCTAATGTGCTTTAAATTGGGCATGTGAGTTCACTCTGGAGCATCCATCTCAGAACATGGTAGACCCCAGTATGCTGGACTTCTGTAGAATAAAATGCTCTTTGCTTTTGCACACTATGTGAGTCCAGGGTATTATTCTTTGGCGAATCATGGATCCTTACAACGGATATTAAATTTGTTAGGGTTTCATATGCTTAGTATAATTGGTAGGAACTAGGGAAGCAAAGGGGAAGTTTTATATTGTATGATATGAAAACTGAGAAGGCAAGGGAATGTGTTGATATGGACTAATCCTGAAATAAACTAATGATAAAAAAAATTAAGGAAATCTTACAACTGGTATGTTGCTTCCCATCTAGTGTAGCAGATGGGGGTGTGGGATGTCTATCTTTCAAAATAGAAGTGTCCTTTAGAAATAAGGTTCTTTACCTATCCCCTTTCTCTTTCACAATTTTGGACAGGAAATAGGGAAATAGTTCCAGCATTTCATATACATACATTTTATACTGATCACATAAATTACAACCTAATTACTTTTTAATCTGTCCTTCTCTCTGACTGTCAATTCCTTGTGCTGGATAATTTTTCAGTGTCTGGTTAATAGAAAGAAATATCTAACAGACATTATACTTTACTTTCAAACAGGGTCCAGCAATGACAGAATACCTGAATGCAGGTTTACACAGTGTTGATTCCCAGTGTCTGTCTGATTGTGCTGTGTCTGCATATTATCTTTAATGAGCATGTTATTTCTCCAAAGCTCATCTTTCTCACAAGAATATCTAAGCAGGGAGTACAGTTCAGTGCTAGAGTGCCTGCCTAGCACACATGAGGCCCTGGTCTGGAAGAAAGATGTCTACAGTTATATGAACGCATACATTTCATTGTGTGCACTACTCTCACACAATGTCTGTTACAAGCCTATTGCATCAGCAGTAAGTTTGTCTCTTTCCCCTGTATCTCCTGTTGCCACTGACAATACACACTTGTGCTCACAAGCACAAGCCATAAACTTCTGTCCAGAAGAAAAGGATGTTTTTAAAATCTTCACGCAACCACTGAAAAAGAGCATCTAATAAAGTTAGTTAACTTATGTTTAATAAACATAGTTTAATTGAGTCTGTTTCCATAAGAATTAGTTTCATTCCAAAGCTTACTTAGAAAATCATATTTGTGCTTGATAGTAAAAATGATTGTGTAGCACATACACACAGTTATACTTTTTCCTTCTACTAAATAAATCATATATATCTATTGTATATATCCATACATATGGATATTGCAATTCCATCTTAATAATTAGTACAGTGATTCAAATAAATCATATCTAGCCCATGGGGAAAAAACTTTCAAAGGCATTTTTAAGTTTATGCTAAATTAATCATGTAAAGTTCAAGGTATTACATTTCAAATGGAACAGAGAATGTAGTATAATTAATTCAGAGTTGAATGTCAGCCAAAAAAAAAAAATTTTAACATATCAAATACTGTCCTTACCTCAGTATCTACAAAAGTTTTATTCATCTCCATTGTGCCCATTCCTAAAATGACATTCAGTGATAGATTCATATGATTTGTAATCGCCAACTTTAATATGCAGCTGATTTATTAAAAAAGATACATTTATTTACTTTATGTGTATGAGTGCTCTATCTGCATGTACACATGCATGCCAGAAGAGGGCATCAGAGCTCAGTATAGGGATTTGTGAGTCACTATGTAGTTGCTGGGAATTGAACTCAGGACTTGTAGAGTGTAATTATGAAAAAAACAAAACAAAAACCCAATCCACACTATGACCAGCAAAGCACCAATGGTCTCACCTACCCCCATGATCCCCTCAGCCGGCTGCACAAGCCCTTTCCAGATCTTCCCAGGCCAACTGCTCGTGCGGCTAGCTAGCAGAAAGGAGGCTGCCACTTGCACAAATCCCCATAACCTTGTAAAATGAAAACTCCAGAGGCTTCTAATTTACCAGCCAGATTTATCACAGTAAATCTTTAACCCCAAAATGTCCACACAAAGAACTCAAAACTCAATTGATACAGACACAAGCTGCACACCTAGATTGGACAAATGTGCCCAACATTACTCAATTGTCTAACTATGAAATCCCCACTTATGGCTCCTAGGACCATGTGGTTCTGGCTCATCATCCTCTCCTTCAGGTACCATCTTGGCCCCCCCACTCCCTCTCTCTCCTCTCCACCCCCCAAAAAAACCTTTCACCTCTGCCTTCTTTTCTACTGCCTAATCACAGGCTCTAGCCTTATCTGACTATTTAAAATTTTACCTGACCTCATCTGAGCACAGTCACGGGTACAGGACAGAAAGAACAGACAGCAATCCACAACAAGGACCTATGGAAGAGCAGTTGGTGCCACGGAGCCATCTCTCCAGCCCCCAATGAAGCTGAAATTTTTAACAAGAATTTTTGTGTAAACCACAAGGTCAGCATATATTTGAAGGATGACTGTATTTGTTTCATTTTGGATAAATTTAAGAAGTCACAAAATTCCAAAGTGTTATTCCTCTTATTAAACAAAGCAGTCATTTAAATATTCCTTTAACATTTAAGAAATAAAGAACTGAATCTACATCCAAGTGTTTTATCTACATGATTAGGTACTTCACTTGACTCTTAACAGGAGAAAACTCGCATCCTGTTCGGTGATGAGAGTATCCATGGCTAGCTCTGAGAGCTGGGCAATGGTCGCCTTCACATAACCACAGCATCCCTGCCAAAGGAAGCAAAATGTCAGCAGCATCCACAGGGCCTAAGTCACTTCTCACTCTGGAAAGAACAGAAATGGTAGCAGATGGGAGTAATAAACTTTTTGAACGACAACAGTTACTGTTACAGGACTTACCACTTTTAAGAAATCTGGATGGAAGTCAGGCAATATTTTCAATGCTAAGGTTTTGGTTTCCTGCTTAAAAGACTATTGGTTCTTGTTTTTAAACACTCATAGACAAGTGGATGTTAAGACTAGAAACCATGTACAAGCTTAATAATTGTTAAATCCTCAGAAACATGGGACTTAATATACTTGTTAAATTATATTTGAAAGCAGTATCACTTATTTAGAAATGACAAATGCTAAACTGCTTTGAAATGAATTAATAAAACATGATATGTTAGCAAAACTTTTTTCTTTAGTAAAATAAAAGTAAAATTCTGAGTTCCTTTCCCTTTCCACTACCCTGCTTCAAGATCAGTCCATAGTTCCTGTTCGAATGGATGCTCTTTTTGGAGTCACTTGGGGTTAGGGAGTCACTTGGAGTCAGGGTGAACAGCCCCAAAGTTTGCACATGGTACAAGACATAACTGAGTCTACAATACCGTAGCCAAGGCCAGACATCTGTTATTTTTGCCAATGAGAAGTTAAAGTTTTATAACAGAGGGTTTTCATGGCTGATTTGGGTAAATAGATTATGTAATTTTAAAACCTTACCATGGTACTTCCTAAAGAATAGAAAGGAAGGCATTTAAGTTATTAATACCATGCAGTTGCATTTCTATACTCCTCAGCAAATAGGTTCTCTTTTTTCTGCCAAACCCAGAGCAAATATTTAGAATGGATGTTGTTACCCAATTGTTTCCTGCAATTTTCTCATAGAATAACAAAATTCAAATAAACAAATAAATGCCATAATTAAATTGTCACAGATGTCTTTTTTCAAAGCTTTAAAGAGATTTGCATAGACATTTTAGCTACTATGAGGCTATCTTGTCTGTGGTCAATAGCTTTCTTATACAGAAATTACTTAGACTGCTTTCACTCTCAAGAGATGCTGATGGGTTTAAATCCATTGACTGCACTATTACATGAAAACTTACATTAAGATTATATATGAGGAATCTAAATACCCAGATATATAAAGCTAACAAAGCAAAGAAAGGGATTACTGTCCTGACAGATGCCATTACTACAGACACTGAGGGTTTAAAGCAACTTCTCACTGCTGCCCAGGCTGACCGTGAACACCTGGGTTCAAGCCACCCTCTCTCCTCAGGCTCCTAAGTAGCACCAACAATGACTATCCCCTTTTAAAATAAAAACCTGCCTGTACTTTTCAATACCTAGCCTAGAGCAATTATGTAGAAATAACATATATGCCCTAATGACAGGACAGACTAGTGATCCTTTTAAAGATTTGTTTTCATTGTTTTTAAATTATGTGCATATGTCTCTGTGTGAATATGTGCACAGGTATGTAGCTGCTCTCAAGAGAACAGTGAGACAGATCACTCCAGAACCAGAGCTACAGGTGGTTTTGAGCCATCTGATGTGAACACTGAGAACCCAACTCTGATCCTCTGCAAGAGCAGGGCCTACTTTTAACAATTGAGCTATCTTTTTAGCTCCAAGAAGCCTGTTAAACCTTACAAATAACCAAAAAAAAATCTAGTTTTCCTAATCCTTATTTTACACCCAATACATACAAGTAAGATGCCTTTTATAACTTAACTCAAAATACATTTTTAAAAGGGTACACGCACACTGGATAAGAATCTAAAGGCAAAATATGGTCTAGTCTTGTTCTTCCTGTGTGTAATAGTGAATGCTCTGACTTGTTCATACCTACATTCACCAAAGCTTTTCCAGTAGTCAGGGGTGTGTGGCTTGCTTGAGGCTAGCCTGCTTGAGGTTCTAGATCAGTTGGCAGCATCTTCCCCCTAAAACAGTCAGAACTAAGACATAATAAAAACTTTAAAAATAATATCTATGTTAATACGGCAAAGGTTAGAGTTGTCATTTCTAAGAAAGTCATGTAGTCTATACAATCATATGTAGTTCCTTCAAGACTAAGGAAACAAGCTTCTTGTGAAACAAGAACATTAAAATGCTTAAGCAGACATGGTATCATGCCCATGAAATTTGCAGTTGTTCTTAGAATAAGACATCCCAGTTTAAGAATATTTCTTGCCGGGCTGGTGAGTTAAGAGCACTGAGTGCTCTTCTGGAGGTCATGAGTTCAAATCCCAGCAGCCACATGGTGGCTCACAACCATCCATAATGAGATCTGATGCCCTCTTCTTATGAGTCTGAAGACAGCTACAGTGTATTTAAAAGCAGGCAGGCGCAAGCAGGGCTGGAGCAAGAGGGAGAAGGAAGGGGGATGGGTGGAGAATATTTCATGCCAAGGATGAATTTATTCAACCCGTTGACATAACATTTTTCTCGAATTTTTTCATTAGAATTTTGTCTTAAATCACCAAGTGAGTGTGTTAAGAATAGCTAATAGTTCTCACATATGCATATTTTCTTATGAAATGATAGCAGCAGGCCCATTAATATGGGAATCAAATCAAGGATGGAAGTGACAGTGAACACAGGAGACCATGACACTGGATGCAACTCAACTTCTCTCTTTAAGTCAGATCAGGCTTGAGAAGACAGCCATTGATCTAGTAAATCTTTAGTATTAGCTGACAGAAACAAGAGGAAAGGTTCTCCTGAGAACATAGATCATATGTGATGCATCTCATGTGCTGTATGTATCAGGGTCATGCCAGGGGATTGGGGAAGGAAGAGAAGAGCTATGGCCATGATCAGTACATAAAAGAATACCAGAAAAACTCTATCTCCAAAAATACATACAAAAATACATATGATTCATGACAGTTGTAAAACTACATTTATGAAGTAACAACAGAAATAATTTCATGGTTGGCTGGGGTCACAACATTAAGGAAGTGTATTAAAGTGTTGTAGCATTAGGAAGATTGAGAACCACTGCTCTAGAAGTAAGTGAACAACCAGCTGAGTTATCTGTTTAAAGGAGAGGAAAAACCTGAGATGATCAAACATCTGAAAATTAGACTCTTGAGAAAACATGAAAGCTTTCTGGTATTTGTCTTTGGAGGTAATTAGAAGGCCAATTCGACATGAAAAATATTCTAGAAAGAATGCTTCTTACTAAAACTTTTTTCTTAAGGCAAGTGCACTGGTTGGTTTTTTATCAACTTGACAAAGTCAAGTCACCTGGGAAGATGAAACTTCAATTGAGGGATTCCTTCCATCAAATTGATCAGTGGGCATTGTTTTGGGAGATGCATTTTCTTGTTTAAGGATTGATATGGAAGGGTCCAGCCAAGCCCACTGTGGGCACTGCTATCCTAGGCTGGTAGTCTGGATTGTTTAAGAGGGCAGCCTGAGTTAGTTATGGCAAGGGAACTGCTCAGCAGGATTCCTCCACAGCCTCATTCATTTCCTACCTTCAATCTCCTGCCTTGACTTTTCTCAATGATGGACTCTAACCTATAAGCCAAATAAATTCTTTCCTCCTCCAAGTTGATTTTGGTTAGTGTTTTATTATAACAGCTATCCAACAGCTATCTAATTGGACTTAAGGCCCATTCAACAGGAGTGAAATCATGCCTGATATTTGAAATCCATTACGACCACTATTATTAAACCAGCACAATTCCTAACTACATTCTGAAATTTACACTTAGGCCCACAGGTAAGTGTAGCTCTCATCCCTTATCAAAGTAGCTTCTTTTTGCAGCAAATGGAAACTATTACAGAAAACCACAACTGGACTTAATGCAGAAAAAGATCATGGGGAGCCCAGCTCCCAAGGCTGAATCTTCAATACAACTGCACCTAAGGTCAGGGAACAATGAGAGCCAGTGAGTCTCAGAGACTGTAACAGTCAAAAGACTAGAACGTCTATTGTGAAACTGTGTCTTCTAAAAAGGGTTGCCAAAGTAAGACCTGAAAAATGACAGCTATCAGCAGACATACTAAGGTAGAAGAAAAAATTTCATCAAGTCATAGTGTTCCTAGACAAAAGTCTGACAGGTAGAGGCAGAGAGTGGAAAGGGGGAGGAGAAGTTGAAGGGAATGAGGGAGAGGTGGAAAGAGGAAGAGGCATGGGAGAGGGAGGGGGAGATGTAGGGACCAGCCTAACTGGTTATTCAATACAAAGTGGTCAGCCCTGAAACCATACACTCACAAGTGAAAATGGATTCAGGTTATACTTGTATATGCGTCTATGCATTTATGTAATGATAATAAAGAAAAAGAAGCTAATTTTTTGATGGGGTAGACAGGGGAAGGCCTGGAGGGAGGAGACAAATGAAGGGTTGGAGACAGGAAAGGAAAGAAGAAATGATAAAACTGTACTTTTATTAAAATGTTAAATTAAAAATAAGAATTATACAAAGTCTAACCAAAAGAAAATTTTGTCTGAACATGAATTTTAGCTTTGGAGATTAGTCATTATATGAGTTTTGGTATTACACCATCCAGCATGTTAAATACCTTATTTAATCTTCTGTTTTAAAAAATGTTTTGCTATGGTAGCCATACCTCTCTGAGGAACAATACTGCAAAGATCTATTCCCTCCCACAAAGGATCTGACATTTCTGTACTGACTTCAGTGAAGCTCTTTTGCCTATAATTCCATTTCTACTGTTCATTAGTTGATGATGTCATTCATGTAGACAAGTAATTCACTACAACATTCCAAAAGAATAGAACACGGCATAGAAATACAGGAGTGCTTGTAAAGTTTCCAGTAAATGGTCCATTTCCTTCTCAGGTGATTCTATCACTAAGATTATAAAATAACAATTTTAAGGTGCCGATTTAAATAAAAGCAGTTAAAATTTTAGGTTATAACCTAGATATTACAGACAGAACTGTTAACAAATTATCAAGTGTAAAAAGTTTTATTCATATCACATGGAGCTTGTATACCAGCCTGCAATCTATTGAATTATAAACATCTGAAATTGGCAGAGATTCAAAGACAGAAGTTGAAAAGATGGCAATCCTGTACGAAGCAAGAGCAGGCCCTCAGGCCCCAGTAAAGCCCGGACTTGTTAAGATGGGAAAGCATGTTGTGCCCAGCAGAGCTCCATCTGCAGGGAGCTCATTAGACCAGAGTCCAGCAGCTGCATCCTGAGACCCGCTGTGAGTCCCATGTAAGGAGGGGCACATGGCCTCTAGGGTATGCCTGGACTAAGCAATACCTGAGGGTATTAAATAGGTGTACATCTAAGAGACAAGAAACTCCTCTCAAGAGTCGGCCCAGAAGCATTACCAAACCTTCCTCAGGTTTCACAGGCAGATAAAACCCTTTCCAACCTTTCCTCTTCTTTGGGGGCTGACTTTGTAGTCACACTAATGGATCTCATAGTCTTTCTTAGGTTCTTCATTTCTTTGTTATCCTTTATTAAAACCTTTGAACATTTCATTACAACTTGGTATCTGTGTTTTTTTGTTGTTTATTTTTGTTTTCCCCTTTCCTTCTCCCTCTTGCTCCAGGCCTGCTTGTTCCGGCCCAAAGGTTTGTTTATTTATTTGTTATATGTAAGTACACTGTAGCTTTCTTCAGATACCCATAAGAGGGCATCAGATCTCATTATGGATGGTTGTGAGCCACCATGTGGTTGGTGGGATTTGAACTCATGACCTCTGGAAGAGCAGTCAGTGCTCTTAACTGCTGAGCATCTCTCCAGCCCGGTACTTGCGTTTACATTTTAAAGATCACAGATTAACCCATAAATTTAACTCACGCCAGATTCATGAAGTTTTGTTAAATTGTAGATTAGAAAACAACCATGGCACATCCCAACATCAGAACTGCCTCAAGACTCTAGAGGGTGATACACAAGTAGAATCACTACCAGCCAATTCCTTTGGTAGAGGAGTGTAAGTTACTTGACCCACGTTTTCTCTAACACAACATGAAATAATTGTACTGATCTCTTGAAGTTGTGAAAACTAAATGAGGCTCATAAAATGCAGACTAGTGCCCAATATATCTCAATGGGTTTGGCACTGGAGAAAAGCTAGGACAGAAAATACACATCTAACTGAACAAAAAAAAAAAATCAAAAACAAACGAACAAAAAAACCTGGAAAAGATTGGCTAGAGAATTGAACAAATCTGTTTATTTAGTCAATATGATTAAATCATTTGCTGCAAATTTTGCTGTTTTTATTTAACATTTGTTATTAATTATACTTTTGTCTTTTGGTGAAATAATTATCATTACTTCATTTTAGTAAAAAAAAAAAAAAAAAAAAAGCTACTTTCCACTACTATGGGAATTTAATGAATGTTTGGTTCCCAAATATTAATAACAGAAATCTATCTGAATTCTGAATTTTGCAAATGTTTTTATTAAGTGACAATGATTGTCACAGGGATTGACTACCAGGGTCATATGTAAAAGCCAATTAGTGACCTCAGAGCCTTTACTACACAGCACTGGGTAACCTGGCAGTCATTTACGAGAGTGTCTTACTATCACAAGGTGAGCAGAAAGTGACGAGATGTGCTCAATTTGGTATAAGGTTTCAGCTGAGCAGAGCTTCTCATGACAGGTAAGGTTTCAGCTAACAGTCCTAGATTAACCAGTGCTACATGTTTAAGGTTGCAACTTTGTCCAACAGTCTGAAAGGTTTCCCTTTCAGGAGGAAAGATGACCAAGTGGTGGTAATGTTCTACAAAGCCATCTTAGTCCAGCAATCTTACCTTCTGAGCACTTGCTGCAGGTTACAGCTGCTGGGTGGCGTTTCTCAACTCTTTATAGAGATTGCATCCTTTGTGATATAAGGTCATTAAGTTTTTTTTTCATTAGTCTATTAAATGATAAACTGTAACTTAACTGAAATTTCTTTGACATTTTTGGGGCCTAAATAAAATTACCAAACCCCAACTCTTCAGTTTGTACACGGGTTCTGGTTTATCATTACCTCAATGATTATGAAGGTAATTAACTACTCTACTCTGCCTTCTGCCACCACTTCCTGCTTACGTGGAAACTACACTTACAAGAGGTGATAACTTAGGGTCTTCTCTGAACAAATATATTCAGCCCTATCATGCACATGACATTCTAGACTTTAAAACACAAAGGAGCTTTTCAAAGTATTCACTGGGGTATTTTTTAATTTTGTTTTTCTCGTAACTTGTCCTTCATGCCAGGATCTGCTAAATGGATCTACTTTTGAATGAATCGTGGTTGGAGCAGCAATACAGCCATGAGGACATTCCAAGAAGGAAAAAACCAAAGTCATTAGTTAGGTCAAAACACAATTCTCTGAGAACTAAATCCATAAGGCTTTCTCTAGTGCCAGCAATGTAGGTGGCATGTTCATGGTAGGGATGGTAGGTGGGTGAATTAAAATACTCTGATACTCTTGGAATTCTGCAGGTTCTTCCAGGTGACTAATTTTGCTTCCTCACAAGGCTAGATCCCTAAATTTAAAAAAATTAAAACTTGACTATGTTTGACATTAAGACTATCTTTGAGATTTGAACTTGGAAAATGACATATTTTCTGTTTTTTAATCAACAGTAAACAACAATTTACAGCATTGTTATTGTAATATATTTTACCAGCACATTGAAACTTTCAAGATTCAGCAAAGGTCACCTACTGTAATTTGGCTATGAGAAGACAGCTTACTTAGTGCTGTACATCAAATGGTAAATTTAAGAGCCAAATACAAAGGTCAAGAATTAGACGAGACTGAGATACGCCGTTTTGATGGATTAGACTTTGAAGATTGAATCAAATCTTTTGACAGTAAAGATCCAACATGAAACAGCCTTGCCAGGTTACTCAGTCCTTACCTTTCTGCAAAGCCAAACTCCCATTTGTCCAATTTGAAGACCAGGACTTCCATTTCATCATGTTTAGCATGTCTAACTGGCCCAAAAAATATTAATGGAGTCTCCCTACAACTCTCTTCCTCAAACAGTAGCCAACATCTGATAAATGTGAAGTCCAGAACTGCAAGGCCCTGTATTTAAGCTTGGCCAGGAGTCGAGCTCTGGCTTTTAATCTCCTATCCTTAAATACTGGGGAGGCCCAAACCATAAATTGGATGCTATAACAAGAAAAATCAGTTCAAAGTGATAGTTTGGAACTAATTTTTCTTGGCTGTTTTTTTTTTTTTAAATATTAGGTGTATGTTAGAAAATGTGCCTGAAAATCATTTCTTGTTTCAACTCAGAAATTTATTTTCACAAAATAATTTAAATGCAACTTCTTTTTTTTTTTTTTTTTTGGTTTTTTGAGACAGGGTTTCTCTGTGTAGTCCTGGCTGTCCTGGAACTCACTCTGTAGACCAGGCTGGCTTTGATAAATGCAACTTTTATGGAGAATGATTAGTAGTAACATGAATTACCATCAGGTTTAAACTTTAAAGTCTTACATGGTTCTAGTATTCTTCATTTGAAAATTGGAGATTCTTAGAGTTCATAAATATAAATGTCAACCAAAACAGATCTGTAGGAAAATAGTAAAAAAGTTTTTTTCTTTGTTGTTGGTTGTTTTAATTGTTGCTGTTTTGAAACAGAGTCTCATAAAATCAAGACTGGCTTTGAACTCTTCATCATTTGGGATTAAAACATGCACCACCATGGCAAGATATAAAACAGCATTCTTACAGATCTTTATAAATGCCTTAGCAAAGCTTTAGCTTTAAGTAAATGTTTATGCAAAATGCTTCTCGACATGTAGTCTCATAAAACTATCATAACACCACCAATGCAATAACTTACATATAGGCCAATAAATCTGTTCTAAGTAGACACATAGAAAGACAAAGGCATCTTTATTTTTTAACCTTTAGTCACTCTGGAATTACATTAGGTGCTTTGAAATCTTTGATAATGATTTTAACATTTCACAAACAGACAAAAAAATGGAACCTCTAACAAACTAGACTTAACATAATGGCTTCTGTATCACAACTGCTTTGGTAAGCTGCCTGCTGAGTGTGTTCCAAGTGCTTTATACTGTCCAAAACTAATCAAAACAAACAGGAAAGCAAAGAAATCAGGAGGCTCTACAAAATGGCTTAGAAAAACAAGTTTTCTATTTATTTAAAAATAAGTTTATAGGTACTACATTGCAGGGACAGGAATTCTTACACATACATTCTAGTTTGTATAAAAGGATTCCAAGAATTATGCATCAAAACTAACATAGAAAGTATCCACGTTAACAGTAAAGAAAGGTCCAATCAATATGTACAAAAAGAAAGGGCCTGCTACCGTGGTGCAAGACTGCCGTTTATGACATGATACTCCAGGTCTAGAAGAAATAAAACAAGAACATCAATAAAGCTAAATAATTTTTAAAACTCTGTCACTTATTACATACAACATATCTGCTTGTGTTTAACATTGCTTTCTGTACAAAATAAACATAATTTTAATTTGAAATGTGTCAGTTACAACATTAACCCTTTAGGTCAGTTGCTTTTTAAAAATTGAGCTATGTTTAGACGTCTAAATATCCCATGGTGGGATTTAGTAGTTTTCTTAATAACTTTTTAAGACCTGTCTCTTCTTGCCACTTCAATATGATCTGAAAATGTAACATTGTATCTTATTTTTCAATTTATTGTGATAAATCAACACGCACATCCTTGAAAGTAATCAGCATGTGTGTGTATCTGTCTTGTAAGTGCATGTACTATAATACAATCAATCCTGAACCTATCTTCTTAGTTCTTTAAATGTAGAAACTCATCCATATACTACTATGTATTTGGTTTGTGCCATATAAGGTTAATTTCCTGATATTTTTATCTGCATTTAAAAAGTATTTCAAAACATAGCTATTGAAACTAAAAAATATATGTATAGCTCAGATAATCTACTCACTGTACTGTGTGTGGGTTCATCTCCAGAGTGCTCAGAGTGGTACTTACAGTCTTCTGACTCAATTTGACCTCTTCTTGAAGTACTGTACATAGTTCAAAGTGTCTTTTCATTTGGACCATTTTGATAAGTATAATTAAAAACAAAATAGTTTCTTAGTAAATGCATTAATTTTAGTTGAAGTCACCTAGAAAATCTTTTTTTTTTTTTTTTGGATGGAAACAAAAGGTGTACTTTTCTCAATTTTTAACTTAAGACAACTTACTGCCTAATCAAGCTACTACTGTTAGCAATATCTTCTGGATAATATGGGAGTAATGCATTCTAAATAAAAGTAATCTCCGCCCTATTCACTTTTAAAATACTATACCTCCTGAATATGATGAACACCGATAACAGCCCTTTAGTAACTCAAGTATCTTGGTCTTTTTCAACCTACTGAAAAATAAGCTTCAGGTGAACAAAATGTTAAAAATCAGTTTGTTTGTTTTTTTTAGATAGAAAGCTTAAAACCACGTACTTTTAACTTCAGAGATACTTATAGATAGATATAATGATACAAAATGGAATGTCAAAATAAAGCACTGTCAACTGAAACTAATTGTGTAAATACTGCTAACATCATGCAGGGTTAAACTTTATTTCAATAAACCTTTGAAGGTTCTGATTAGTCGACTACAATACAGCTACGAGACAGTTCTGTTAATGATTATGTGGTGTTTGCTGTTCACTGTCTTACGTAATTAATTTCCAAGTGAAACTGCATCCAGTCAATCTTGTCTCTCCGATGTGGCCTAACCACCTGACAAATGTTCCACAGCTATCTAATTAGACAATTCTGTTAGTAACCCACTAACCTTCAGCTGTTGTGAAACAAAGGAAAAACAACAATGGAAATAAGGCCCTTAATTATCAGTTTATACTTCTATGCAGAAGACAAAGACTGCTCTAGAGAAGACAGTGAGGGGTGAGACTTTAAGATGCTACATTTCTACTTCCAAAGGCTGGTAGATTGCAATTTGACTGAGTCTTTAAACTACCCCTGTGACAACACTGAAACTTCTATTACACTTGGGCATTGTGAACTCAGGATAGCATAACAATATGGTTGAATATTAGAAATATAAACTGAGGTTTTTTGGTATTGCTGCTGCTTTAGCCCTAGTCTTGAACATGGTTTGCAGCTAAAGGTAATTTTGAACTCTTGATGTTCCCATTTCTTCCTCCTAAATGCTGAGATTACAGGCATGGACCACTGAACTCAGCCTGAAAACTGGTGTCTATGTTCCATTCCATGTACATAATAAATTTCCTTTCTGAAAGTTTCAGTACACTTGAGATTTTTCTTACTGCTTACCTAAGACGAGCACTAACAATTCCTTCTGGTCTATAAACAGTACATATAAGATGTTACTGTCTCAAAGAAGAGACTCTTCCAAGCAGTAAAGCCAAACCAAAACATGATGATTTAAAGTTCATAATTTATCTTCTGCGATGTACAGAAGCTAAATTATAAAAATACAAAATCTATATCTGGTATTAATATATCTTAAGTTTTCAATTACAAATAATGCAATCCAAATCATTTTGCTTTACTAAGAAACCAGTGTCTAAAAATGTCCAAATACAGTCATGAATACACAGTGTCTTTAAAACAGAAATGTTATATTTCTTTGTTATAAGAAAGATGGAAACTACTGCTCAGAGGCTGGAACTCTCTGTGCACCATTCTAGAGGTCCTCCACACTAAGACTGTGCGTACTTCCTTATACTGAACACACCTTATAACTACATTTATTTATAAAAATGGATTTTAGTCTAATTTTCTAATACAATGCAGATAACATCAGGAAATTACATTTCTCAAATAGATTCCCTTCAAAAGCAACTAATTACTTTAATGACTTAAATTTCCAATGTACACACTATCATTTTTCAGTAATGGTGAAATTGACTCATTTTTCTATATAACACATCATCCATTTCTGCATTATGAAGCGTTAACTACTTAATTTTAATTATATAGTTCAATATATTTGTTAGAAAAAAATAAATGTACAAAAAAACCTAAAAAATTTGAAATTATTTTTTAACTGTAAAATCACAGCAATCCAGTCAAGGTCTGGAAAATGGTTCACTTCGTTTCACTGGAGGGTTTCTGTACAAATTTCATTACAAATGATCTAAAAAGCCCAAATGCATCACTTTTCATTCTTCTTCAAGACAGTTAAATGACAGTTAACATTTATCCTTATTGGAAACAAGGAAACAATTATAATCTAATTACATATTTTGCCAAGGTTCAATTAAAGACTTTATTCTCTACATCAGGGTCATGCTGATATATATTTTCCCCATCCTTTCTTTTTAAAAATGTAGTATCTGAAAGATTTGGTTACATTTTTGCACCATATCAGTCCTCAGAAAATACTACATTCTTAAAGCTTAAAAAAAAAGTAATTTTAAACAATAGAAATGGCATTTATGTTGGTTTTCAAGATATAAAATAACTAATGTACCATAAACAAATAAATAACTGCTTTCCTTTTTCCATAGCAGTACATATAGTAATACATTCTCCTAAGTCATATAGTTATCATTTACAATAGACAACTTAATTTTACTAATGATGCAAAAAATAATAGAATACAAGGCACAATCATTAAATGAGAGTTTCTCTTTAGAGTGTATATTGAGATACCAGCTTGATAAGGATACCGTAAAAAGTGCAGAAAAAACACAATGTGCAATGAGACCACTGTATAAAACATGATTGCATAAAAAGTGATTTGGCCTATTTTTAACTTTTAATAATTGAAAATAACCAATCTTTTCCTTAAAATTAAACTATAAAGTATGACATTTTAAAATTATTTTTATTCTACTACTATCTAAAAAATCCTGAAAAAAGAATTTATACCTGGGTAATAGTACTTAAGAATGCGTTTGTGTGTGTGTATATATATATATATATATATATATATATATATATATTCAATCACACCCATTTATCAATATACACACGCACACAGACATGGTTCTTTGTAAGTCATTTTAGCCTACTGGATATGTCTGAAGTTTAAAAATGACATTAATCCAGATCAAGTAAACATCAAATTCCATACATTTTTCCTGTATTGTCCTTGAATCCTTTAACCACTTAAACATTTTCTCTAAGATATCTCTGTCAAAGGACCCACCAGTGCATTATTTTCCTACTATTAGTACCAAAAAAAAGATACAACTCAGCATAATTTTGTAATAACTTGCTCTTTAGAATATATAGCTTTTCCAGTATTGAAAAGTGTATGCTGTCCTGACAGTCAAAAACAGGCTTTCCACTGCACTGATCCTCAGTCTTTGGCACAATAAACAGAGATAGAGTGACTGATATAAGAATCAAGGTCTGAAAAATTAGACAGTCAAATGTTTTCCAATGTGGATATGATTCCTTTGCATTAATACATTTTCTCCTAAGTTTGGCAGAAATGGAGTAAAACAAAAGCTTCCTCTAGATGTTCTGTAGATGAACACCTACAACTCACAATATTTTTCAGGGTAACAAGTGGTGGGAACTGGAAAGTTATCTTTAGAGGAAGCCATTCTTAATGTACTGCTACTCTTGGTAACACCTCTCTTCCTAGGGCATGACTTCTGCTATCAGTAAAAATGTACCTCACTTGGTCAAAAATAACTCAATTTAACAGGAAACATTCTTTATCTCTAGGAATACTATGTTTCTTAATAGTGTAGCAGAGCTGTCTCTTCCATAAATAAACCAGAATTTTTAACAGGTCTTCAATTTCAAACAGTGAATGAAATGAATGTGGAAACAAATAACCTACCTAAGGGCAATAAATAGCAAATGTTTGAAATATATATGTATATAGATTTTTTTCATTGAAAGATGTAAATTATCTTCTAAATGTTTGTTTTCCTCCTTCTTCCCAAGTCAAATTGTCACATTTCCTAATCCATCATAGCAGCAAGGAAGCAGAAACCTTGGTTCTACTTACTCCTTAACTGTACCTGCTCTATAGGTTTTTAAAATACAATATTTTGCTTCAAGTTACCAACCAATTAAATTAGCCTTTGCTTTTTCAGTCAACTTTCGGACTCGTCCTCTACTAGAAGTTCCAAACGTCAAAGAGGTGTCCTCGAACAACAGCTGTCTCTGTTCTTCTTCTGAGTCATCCTCATTATAGAAAGCTGTCCTTCGACCCTGGTTTCTAGTTCTCATGTGAGGTTCAGAGCCTTTGAGTTCTTCAAACTCTTCTTCCTCATCTATAGGATCATCTGGTTTTTTCCGGTTACTTCTCCTTAACACTTTAACATTTGTAGGGACTATGAGTTCTGAATCTAGGTTTTCAATTTTCACCTTCCTCTTGGGTTTTCTGCCTCCACGACTCTTTTTCTGTAACAAATCCTCCTTAACAACATTAGTTTCAGAAAGAAAGTTGCACGTTGAAGAAGGTACCACATCACCCCTGATGGGATGCATGTTATTTTGCTCAGAGATTTCTTGCTTTGCACACTGCAGTTTCTTGGGCTTTCTACCTCTTTTCTTGTGTGTAACTTCACCACTGCTGGTGTTAACTTCTACCTTAGGCTTCCTCCCAGGTCCTCTCTTCACAAGTTTTGATGGTTGCCCTCCATGGCCATTTACTTGAATGGTTCCTGGTATAAGAACATTGTTCTTACAATCTCCTGAAAAAGAAAAACAGTACACTTAATATATAATGGGCTATTTGTTGTTGTTTAGTCCTCCAACTAGTTGATAAGGGGGCTAGCATACTTCTATGTAATGATATAACAATAATAGTAATTAATTGTAATAACAAACTACTAAAATGAGAACAAAATTGATAAATTTCTGTGATTACCTAGACTTACTTACTTACTTTATTTATTTATTATGTGTTCCCTTGGATGATAACGAGAGAGTTCTTTCCTAGTCTAACATGGCTGCTTACCTATCTTTTTGGCCCCTAGGAAAAGATTCTCAATGAAGACAGAAAGAGACGTACGTACAAATAGAAGACCTATGTTAATGTTGTCACTGACAGTAGAAAGTAGAAATTCCATTATCTACCACCCTTATTACACATTCTAGTGTTAGTAGGTTTGCTTAGATCACATGAAATGATTGTATCCATTTGCAGTTCATTACATCAAAGTACTTTACTGTTTAAATCACTAAATACATGGTGTTTTGGTTTTAAGGAGTTAAGTCATAGAAAAATATTCTTATCATACTAAGTTTATGAGACGTTTTAATCTGGTCATCTCAATAAACAAGCACATTAATTTTTATCTCTTGCTTTCAGTAATTTGATGAGTGAGAAGATTCAGAAAGTAAAGAATGGACAAATTCTAGCTTTTCTTTCATCTATGAATGTGACAATAACTTCTATATAAAAGAAGAGAGTCTGCAGCCTAAAAGAAATCTCCATGTTTTCTGAACATACAAAGAATCTTCCTTCTTAATCCCTTACCCAATATAATTATGAGTATTGTCTGCTGCAGTAATTTACATCAGTTACTCTCATAAAAACTGCCATGGCTTTGACACTCCTTACCTGTTACCTGCAAACTATAAGTAATAATTCAACTGATATGTTTAAAGCTAGAGGACCCAGAATGATATTTAAAGTTCTAAAAGCCCAAGAATGTCAATCTGGATAATAATGGGTAATAAATCTAATAATGGAAAGAGAAATCAAAACTTTCAAGGATAAAAACATAAACGGAATTTAAGAACACTAAGCCAGCACTACGGATAATGGATAAACACTAAGTCAGCACTACAGATAAAGTATGTAAAAATGAAGAGAAAGATAAACACACTCAAGAAGCCACAGAAGATAAACGCTAGGACAATTAATCAAAAGACTCCAAAAACAAAGAAACAACGAAATGATAAGAATACAGAGAAAATTGTGAATAATTCTGAATATCAATAGCCTCAACTCCCCATTGAAAAAAAATAGATAAGACTATCAGCCTGGGTTACAGAATCGGTTCCATTTTAGTGCAAAGGGATAGAGAAAGGTGCTACAGGCAAGTCCAATCAAGAAACAGTACTTAGAATTTATTCTAGTATCTGACAAAATGCAGCTCAAACTAAAATTATTCAGAAAAAGTAAGAAAAAATGTTAGTGGGAACAGAACACAAGCCACAATAAAAGGAGAGGTGGGAGAATATTTGGAATTAAATGTGTAAGTAGAGATAGGAGGACTGAGGAGAGGCCAGAGGTAGGTTAGTCCAAACTAAGGATCTATGAAAACAACAATAACAACAACACTCTTTTGTAAGCTAACTTTAAGAACTTATTTTAAAAAAGAAGATTTGAATAGAAGAACCTTAAACAGGTGGCTACTACTCAGAAGATCCAGAAGATGTGGGTTATTTAAAAAAAAAAATCTCAATGTTGGGCTCAGAATACATCTTTTTGAGTTATTGGTAAGGGATGCTCAGGAAGCACCTCAAACAACAAGCTGCTTCCCAATGATTTTGATTGCCTACCATAACTAGATGACAAGACCCTACTGATGAAGCCATTCCTCGCTTTTGAGTATAGAAAAGAAATGTCAACTGATCCCCAAACTCTCTACCTGCTGTTTATTCTTATACAATGCCAGAAGGTGCAATGTAGCCTGCAGGAGAGGAAAACAATTGTCTTACCCAGAGCTGGAGCCTATATGCACAATACCAACCTGTCAGGCAACATGTGTCCCTTCGTGCAATAGCGGCATGTTGTTTATGGGTAACCAACCTACCTTGAGGCCTGCTTCAAAGGAGGAATTTCATGCTTGCTACTGTAAACCTAGTCAGAAAGCCCATGACTTAGGTAGACTCTATATCCTAGGAGGGTGAACAGGCAGTTGGTGTTCTGTTTTGCTAAATGGTCATACTGTCAAATTGTGGATGAATTTTAATCCAGCAACATGGATCTTCTGATCATATCTAGTCTGTGTGATCGAACTGGAATGGAGACATGCCCTTAGAACATACCCTTAATTCCTCTAGCTGGAATCCTTTAGTACATACCTTTAATCCCAAACAATGATATCTAATTGAGGAGAAGGCAAAGTGATGGATCAGAAAAAGACTTGTCAGAGTTGGTCAGATATACTCAACTCTAAGGAGAAAAGCTATTTAAGAACAGTATAGGTTCAGTGTAGGTCAGCAGAGGCAGCTAAAGCCAAAGAATACATAGCAAGAGGATTAGTACACATTGCTAGAGTTAGTTTGAGGTCAAGCAGAACAATTCAGGAGAAGCCCAGAGAAGCCAAATTGAATCAGTCAGCATGGAGAAGAGTTTAAGCCAGATAGCTGAGTTGACCAGCCAGATAAAGTTTAGAAAGAACTAGAAAGGGTGAACTTACTCAGCAGTTAAGTCTCAGCCAATTATATCAGAGCACGTACAGCATGCTCACATATGTACAAGTGCCATGGCACTCATGTGGAGGTCAGAGAACAATTTTGCAGAGTCAGTTCTCTCCTGTCAGCTCATGGGATCCAGCTAAGGTTGAAAGGCCCCTCTATCAGCTGAGCCATCTAAGAATTGAATTTATCCCAACTGTACAAGGAGACGCTAACATGCAGGGGTATTAACTAACTTGTCCCCATGAATAATCAGATATTGGCCTCAAGTCCTTAGCAATTTCTTCTAGCCGGCGCATCCATGTATCGGATTACATACTTTTAAATTGACATCCCCAAAAGGAAAAAGGCCAACTCCTATAAAAAGGCATTAACTGTAAAAAAGAACTCACTCACTATATCTGAAAATATTACAAATAACATTTTTACTTTCACCTTTTTTGAGGCAGGGTATTCATTACAGTGGCTTTGCCTTAGACCTGTGATGTTCCAGTGTCAGTCTTTCCACTAAACAATGGTGTCCACAGCCCTCAGATATCAATAAGAAGTCAGCTTACCTTGATCCATGACTGCTGATGACTTTGGAAGTGGAGATGCTTTTGAAAATACAGAAGACTTCATTTTACGTTTGACAGGCTTTTCCTTTTCCATGTTTTCTTTTGCAGAATTATTCTTCATACCATGGCCAAATGTGATCTGATCAGGGCTTGAAAGCGTACTCAAGGATTTGGAATGTTTCACAGAATTCTCTAGTACTAAAACACAATGTAGAAAGATGAGAAACTGAGACTTGTTATGCAAAAGGTCTGGGATTGATACTAACCTAAACTGCTTCAGTTAACCAAGAGAATAAAACCTGAGTGATACTTAAAGCTTCCTCACAAAATCTCTCTTAGTGCTGGACTGTAACCTGGGGCCTCATTCATACTACCTTTTAGTAAGAGAAGGCTACAAAAAAATGTTAACAAGCTCAGCCCAACTAGAAGGTTTCTTTTCAGTTCAGAATTATGAAGGCAAGTCTGGTCAAATTGTCAGGTTTAAATTTGAACAGTCTTTATCAGTTTCTTATTCTCGTGCTCTATAAAAATATTCCTAAGCTTTAAATTTCTTGTTCTCACTTTCTAACTAAATGTTTTCAAAGGACAAAAAACAATAAGGAAAACAAAACCAGTACCTTCAGGTAATTATCAAAACAAACAGAAAATCAAAACCTGTTTTAAAAAAGCACACTACACCTTGATGTATAAATTGTGATTGTGTCTTACTTGCTTTTCCTGGCATGGCAGATGTATTAGCTTTTGAAACAAAAGCTTTTGTGGCCGATGATGTAGAGGGTTGCTCAGTGACAACTGGATCTACAGCTACACGGGTACTCCTAGTTCGAACCACAGAACTGGATTCTGGTTTACCATTCATGTGAGCAGCATTGTGCCTTGGCAGTACTGAGCGTGTCGGTATGGAGAATGGAGAGGTAGTTACTTCTGACTTTAGCTGGGGTTTTAAGATCCTTTTTTTCCTTTCAGGGCTGAAAATAAGATTAGATCACATTGTTAATCATTCATAACAATTCTCCACATATATGTTAAAAGTTTTGTAATACTGCTGAATTGATCGTTTGTGCCATTATGAAGTATGTTAAAATATGAGATTTGTAGTGAATTTCATATGGTTGTGAGCCTTTGAAAAGTGAATACTTAGTGAAGGATCATTGTAAATGCTACAGTTATATGACTGAAAGCATGATGCCATCACTATCCTAAAAATGCTGTTTTTACTGAATAAACTTAGCAGTTTGAATTTAAGCACTTACACTAGTAAAGCTTTAGTTTAAAAGATTAAAAATCCTCCACATCATAAGAACTTGCCTGTCAAATATATCATTCTGCAATATAGGGAACAGCAAAGGAAGCATTAAAAACCACCAAGTTCTCCCATTTAGATGACAAAGTTAAGAGACGGAAAAGGAACTGAAAAGGAACTAAGCACCTTGATGCAGCACTGCTGGAAAGGGAGCTGCTTCTGTTTCGTTTCTTCCTCTTTTTGGTTATGGTGTTTCTTTTATGAAAACGAAGAGCAGATTTATAATCTGACAAAACTGAACTAATATGTTCTTCAAAGAAAGCAGACAGGCGTAAACTCATGCTGTAAATCTATGGAGAGAAAAAGTATTCACAAAATAGGTTAAATATTCTTCAAAAGAAAATGCCTATTTAGTATATACTGTAATTTAAATATTTTTCTGGTAAAATTTTCTAGAATTCAAAAACTTGTTTGTATTTGTTTTCTTTGTATGTATTCTTCTGCATTTTTAGAATAGAAAGCAACAGGTCACCATCAATACCAATAACAACATAATAGTTCGTTAATTTTGCTCAAAGTTTTATGCAAAAATATTTAGAGACTTGACATACTTTTAACAAGATAAAACAATTTGATAATATACCCTTGATCTTTTGCTTGGTGTATATGCTTTAGAATTACTAAAAATGAGCCTGACATCTTTACATAACTCCATTGGTGACTCATAGTTCCCAGCCTCTAAAGTTTCTCTAACAGTGGCAAAGTCCATTGGAGTGTCAATGATGTCTCTGTAGTCCTAGGAGAGAAGGAAACAGACTGTATTATTATTATTACTACCAAAGTATCATTTTACAGCACAGTGATTGACAGGATTTTTATGACAAGTTACAGAACTATTAATCATCATCTGTAAAAACAAAACAACAGTAAAAACTTCAGCCTACGTATAATTATAAATCTAACGAATGTCAACTCATTGAAACACTATAAAGTAAAGAAATACAATCAAAATGGGGCTGGAGAGATAGCTCAGTAGATAAGAGCATTGCCCTTGTACAGGATCCCTGTTCTGAATTATGTAAGTATCAGGCAAACCTGTGGTACACATACATACATGCAGACAAAATACTAAAAGTAAGACCAAAGTATATGTAAAACTCCTCAAAGACATCCCGTCTATATAGAACCAGAAGTCACAGTAATTTCATGTCTCAGAATTTAACAAATTAGGTATTTTGTAATAAACAATAATAATAAATATAAACAGATGTCAAAAAGCCTGTGCCCTGAAAGTCAACTGGATAAAAAGTAAGACAAGATGGAACAAAACAGAGGTGAGAGAAGAGCTACTGATCACTCCAGGGTGACGAGTGATCACAATGGCAGCACAGACTGCACTGCACTTCTTCAGGGGCACTGACATCAGCTTTTGGTTATTTTACTTGTTTCCCTTTGCTTTGACTCTTCCTTCTCTATACTTAGAAGTGAACATACACTAGTGATTTCAAGCTCTGACAAATGCAGCATACACTAGCTTCAAACTTTCCTACCCTACTGTTAACTACAACTTACAAATGTTGAAACTCATTTTGTATTCATTGTCATTGAGGTCATTTTTTAAATTACCATAGACTTATTTGACCTACTGACTATGTGCAAGTGTATCATACTGCCTGATTTGGAAGTATTATATGCTAACAATCCAACAGTTGTGAGGCAGACCAGTTTGATCTACCTTGGAGACTTTTCTTTTAATAATTTCTACTCTGATTCCATTATGGTTAGAAACACTTACTTAATAACTTCAATAAATATTAATTTTTACTTTATTTTCCAGTTTACTAATTTTAGTCTTTAATTTTTCTAATCTTTTCATGTGCTAAATAAAGAAGCTTTATAATTTCACTTTCTATAACACAACAGTATAAACTTAGATTCTAAATCTATATGCTTAAATGAGATGCCTATCTCACACTAGAGCTAAGAATGACATTTACTGTGGAAAGAATTATTTTAGATTTTTAATTAGAATGCAAATATCTCTCAGTTGGTTAAGAGTAGGTTCTCAGTTCTAAATTCTTTCCTAACCATGCCCCAAAGCCTCATTTATTTCTATACAGGGCTAATATTTATATCTCTAGAATTAAAACATTAAGGCTCAAACAACAAGAAACTAGTACCAAGAAGTAAGCAGTGAAGCACTGTTTTAAAATGACAGAGAATTTGTTAGGAAATAAAGGGAGGCCTCACTTCTGAAACTTTAAGTACTGAACAAAGTACAAACTCAATTCTAGAACTCAGGCAAGGTGAGTGTCCTATTGACCCAATTGACTCTGCTATTAAAATTAAACATTTGTTCTGCACATTTAATGAGTCTGTTTCTGGTTTTCAAAACTAAAAAATTAAAAATGTTTTATTATGATACCTATCAACAAGTTCATCACTTCAAATTACAACACCTAGACAAAGTCAAACAATGAAGCTAGACAACACTATATTTAGGCTGTGATGCTGCCATATAAACTTTACAAACTTCAATTCCTACCTAGAAGAATTTTTTTAAAAACTCATTTCAACCTGGATTGAGACTTCTTGTATGCAAATGTACTATAAATAGCTGATTATATAACCTCAACATTTTTAATCAGGTATTCCTTAAAGTACATACAGTGGAATTACATAAATATATACAGTCATAAAATACATATATTAATTTTAACAGATATTTCAATGCAGTGATTCTTTCATCATTATAAAACTACTTATCATGTATTTTCATTTTATCACCGTAACTCCATGAGAAAAATAGGTATCATTTATGTTTTCTATATAATAGCTGTAAGCTCTTCGAATTAATATGGAGAAGTAGAGTCTGTACTGGTAAAGTTTTTGTTTGGTTTTGGTCAACCTGACACAAGATAAGAGTTATCTGGGAAGAGGTACGTCAAAAGGAAATTGCTTCCACCAAATTGGCATAGCTGGGTCTACAGGGGACATTTTCTTGACTGATGAATGATGTGGAATGGCCCAGCCCTCTCTGGTGCCCGAGCAGGTCCTGAGCTGTGCATGGTAAGTAGCCAAGCAAGCAGTAAGTAGGTAGCATCCCTCCACTGTTTTTGCCTCAGTTCCTGCCTCAGCTTCCCTATATGATGGACTCTAATCTGTAAAGAAACTCTTTCCCTTCCCACATTGCTTTTCGTTCATGGTGTTTATTACAGCAATAGAAGGCAAACTAACATAGTTAGTAAAACTTATATCATACGAGAAAGCTAAGAGGCTCACTCTAAGTTACAAAACATGTAAGAGAAGAGCTAGAAGGATAAGCCAGTTCTTTACAGGCATATTTTAGGTCTCTTTCCATCTTACCAGTTTCTAACTGGTAAGAGTTCTTTGTAACTGAATAGGTAATGGAAACATGAATAAACTAACAAGGAAATGAAGCACAGTGATAAAAACAGTTGTGTAAAAGTAGTCTTAGAAATACTTACTGGATATTCAAGAAGATCCACTGGCTGTCGAAAAGGTTCTGAATCTTCACATTGAAATATGAGATTCAATAATTCTTGACATTGTTTCTTCCATGCTTGAATATCGTAAGACTGAGCTCTGTTGCGTAACCTTCTTCTAGGTTGATGATCCTGAAATAAAAAACACATAAGTAGCAGCACAACTCTTACTTGTCATTCATTCATTCGTGGGGTGGGCTGTGTGTGCTCACGCCCTTATGTAAGGCCCGTGTGACCCATCTGGTACATTTCCCTCAGGAGCCATTAACTTTGTTTTCATTTTAAAGTATTATTTTACATTTCTTTCTCTCCATGTAGCTCCGGTAGGCCTAGAAGTTACTACTTAGGCCAGTCTGGCTTAAGACTCATAGAAATCTGCCTCTCTACTCTAAGATTAAAGGAGTGTATCAACATGCCCACAGATTGATTTTATTTTCAATTACATGCATATGAGTGGGTATATTCACATAAGTGCAGGTGCCTGCAAAAGTGAGAAGCATCAGAACATGCCCTGAAGCTAGAGTGGTTATTAACTGTCCAACATGGAGTGGGGAACCAAACTATATGTTCTCTTAACCAATGAAAACATCTTTGTTCAGGGTATCTCACAGTACCACTGGGCTCACTGGCTAGTTAAGCCTCAAGGAACCTGCTGCCTTCACCTCCCCAGCACTGGGATTACAACTGAGCTGCTCTCTCTGTGGGCATTGGGGATTAAACTCAGGTCCTGATGCCTGCAGGGCAAGCACTGTCCTCACAGAGTAATCACACTAGCCACAGTTTGTGCTTTGAGTACAATCACACATAATGAGGCATCGACTGAGCACTCCTGACCTGAAAAGCTTGGCAGAAGTGGTTTATGTTGGAAGTCTTTTTGTTTTGCAGTATTTTCGTAGAATTGACTGGTTAAGGAATACGAAATCAAGGCCCGAAAACAAAAATGGGAAATTTTTTGAAAAACTTTAAAAGAGTTTTTTGAGCACTCTGAATGTTAGATTTTCAGATTAGGAATATTCAACCCATATAAAATACAAATCTTTCTCAGAAAAATATTTATACATAAAAACTATCTGAACACTTAAGTTGCTTTTAGTGTTACTAAGAATAAATAAGCTTTTCGTATTCTTGAATACAACAAAAATACTTCTGTTAAAAAAAAAAAAGTAATCAAAACCAAAATGCTGTTACCTTCCTTTTTCTGGTAGAAGTTCCTGGAACATCGGCATCTTTCTCTTCTTCCTTTGAGGCAATAAAACATCCGATTTATGAAACATCCTAGATATTATCACTTGGTAGTTTTTCCTATCACTCTTTAGAAAATGAGTAATACACTTGACTGGTTTAGTAAGGTCTCCCCCATTAAAATTTGTTTTCAATCTGAAGTAAATTCTAAATATGATAGCGACGCTTAACAATACAGTACTGGGAAAAGCAATGTTCTAATACTTTAATCTGAAAACTATTACATGTAAATCTTATTTAGTATTTTATAATATGTAGTGTTAGTTAATGTAGTGAAATAAGTTACATACCTCAGAGTCAGACAAAACTTTCTTCTTCATTGAGTTGTAAAGTGGAATTATGTTATAACAAGTCTGATCCCTAAGTAAAAGAAAATGTTGATGTTTCATGAGAGCTATGTGATTTTTCTTTAAGAATTTGTCCCTAAGATTAAAAACTTTAAGCCAAACAATTGTGGCATTTATTGACTACAATACATTATTCATATACATTTAATCCATGTCCTTTATGACTGACTTCAGTGTAGAAAACTCAACTCTCACATAACATGGCTATCGTCTATCTGTTGATTTAAGGTAAAGAATATATACTGTCTTCTAATTCCTGTCACTGTCTATCTTAAGTGGAAGTATTCCATGTCTTTAGTCGTCTCCCTTTTGACAGCATCACCTACAACTTCCTTTCTTGACCTAATTCCAAAACACACTCTCGTCCACTGTTTTCTTTCTCATTTTTCAATAACATACCACTTTTACAGTCATGAGACATCTCAGATTTTCATTATCTCTTTCTTTTTAAAACTCAATTAATAGACTGTTCCTGTGAATTCTAACCTTACACTTCTTGGCCCCTTCCTTTTTCTCATTTTCATAAACTACGCCTTATCCATTCTTGATCCATTGTAACAGATATTTATGGTTTTTATTTTGTCTTGAAATTTTCATTAGAAGATACTGTATTGAGATGCATATTTTGAGGCATGGTGTAAAACAAACTGAGCATATCAAGATACTTTTAATATCCATTTTCTTTTAAAACTTGTACTTTAGGAAGCCTACTTCCTCAAAGTTAGGGATGGCTCATTAAAGAATGCATATTGTCTTTTCACAGGGCCACTTCAATTTCCAGAATGCATTTCAGTAGTTTACAACTGCCTGTCTCTCTAGCTCTAGGGGGATCTGATGCCGCCTTTCTGAAGAAACAGACATTTGCATAAACATATCCACGTAGATACATATACATACAAAAACACATTAAAGGTAAATCTTTTCTAAAAAGCTTAGTTCCTTAGGTTGGTAATCAAGGAACTCCATGATTTGATTTCACCCAACCCAAACATATAGCAATAGAATTCTATAGCTAGACCTCAATGGCCTTAAAGTCACATCAATTCATTCTTTCAGCTGGGCCAAAAAGCATGAGCCATTAAGCCTGACTTAAATTTTTTCCTTTAAACTAAAATTTTCCATTTTAAAAGAGGACTACACTTCTGTGATAATACCACCTATGTAAAGGGTGACTGGAGTTTACATTTTAGCACTTTATACTTTAAATTAGCTCACATTTTAAAATTGTGCCATTGCTGTAACTATTATACTAAAGCATGGATATGTAACTCACTTTATAAAATGCAGAAGAAGATCAGTCACAAATTTAGCAGATTTCACAATTGGGCTTCCTGGCTCATTAAACGTCCGTGTATTATGTTCTATATATCGAACTTCCCACATTAGGGATGAAAAGCGCCTAAAAATAAAAACAAAAACAAAAATATAAAACAGAAATCTCATCTTTATAAGTGTATAATACTATCACATCTGACATATAAGTTTTACTCTTAAAACAATCATATTACTAACATCTCAAAAGCTCTAAAATGATAATAAAACTCAGTTTGTATTAAGAGAAGACTATATATAAAATGTATAGAAAACGTCTAGAATAAGACATAGCAGACTACCAACACTGCAGCTTTTTAAAAGGGGATTTCTACAGAAACAGTGACAGACAAGGGACAGGGTTATAGGTTTTACTTTTTTTTTTCTAGAAATGCATGGTATCACTTCATCCCCTTATTTCTACACAAACAATAATTTTAATTATACTATTTGTAATTAACATGTAAAGATGAAAGGTAATCAACAGATTGTTTATAAAACAAAAAAAGATGAAGAGAACCTACAAGGAACCTAACTAGGAATTATTTCTGAACACTTGGCAATGCTAATAAAAATTTCTGGTGTTTCACAATTTATTTCTAAAAGCAAAGATAATCTGAAGACATTTTTTGAGAACACAATGCAACTGTATTACAGTTAATGTTACTGATTTGTGAACAAATATAATTCTACAGAATAAAAGCATGTAATTGTAGTTATGGAAAAAGTAGGAATTTCTATGCACTTCAAAATACTGATTGTAATAATTATGAAAAATAAGGCATTAAATTACTAGCAGACAAAACTTCTAATAGTTTGGCCAAAGAATGAATGGGATCAGAAAACACAAATAATAATGCTACAACAAGCAGCAAGTGGACCCAGCAACAATAAGACTTCCTTACAAATCAAGGTGACTTCTATTTACTTTGCTCTGATGGTTCTCGGCCACTAAGAAATTTATATGGCAGGTAGAAAGAAAAGACTTTTCTAGATCATATATCATTAACACTGCTGCTGAGAAGGCCCACGCTAGTCAGTAAGGACAAAGTAGTGTTTCCGTGCTATATCCAAGGTTGTAACTCACCGCAGTAAAGAGAAGGAAAGCTATATTTTATATAGAAAAACATCAGTAAGAGTATAAAGACCTCAAAATTTTAAAACTGATCATAAAAGAAATTTTAATACTATTACGTACATTAAAGCACTACCCTACTAAACAATAGTCATTAAGAAAAATTAAAAATTCAATTTCACTCCAAACTAGATTTAAACGTATTTCTGTCAGCCTTTAATCCCAGCACTTGGAAGGCACAGGTTGGTGGCTTTGAGGCCAGCTTCGTCTACATGGCAAGTTCCTGGATAGCTAAGGCTAGTAAGACCGTGTGTCAAAAACAAAAACTAAAAACTAACTAACAGTTAAGATATTTAAAATGAGGCCGGGCGGTGGTGGCGCACACCTTTAATCCCAGCACTTGGGAGGCAGAGGCAGGTGGATTTGTGAGTTCGAGGCCAGCCTGGTCTACAGAGTGAGTTCCAGGACAGCCACGGCTATACAGAGAAACCCTGTCTCAAAAAAAAAAAAAAAAAAAAAAAAAAAAAAAAAAAAAAAAAAAAAAATTAAAATGTTACTCTGAAGAAGTAAATTAACCATAACAGCTTAAACAAAAACTATAAAAGGTTTATGAATACTTTCTAATTATATTTTAATAAGCATTCAAAAATCTCAATACACAAAATTAAGAAATTTATAGAAAATCTACTAAATATTCTAGTTTACTATTAAGGAAAAATGAACCTTTCGGCTTGATTTATAGAATGCCTATGAAGGAATCAAGCATTCATTCATAATCCCATAGGTCAGCAGCATCAACATTGCAGGGACCTGTGAAGAAATTCAGAGTACAAGGGCCTACTCCAACTCTGTATTTTAACTTGACCCCTATGGATTCATGTCCATCTGTGTTTAGACAAAACTGAGAAACATTCCCATAGACTAGTATTAACTGGATAAAAAAGACCCATTAGTGTTCTTTTGTTATTGCAACATCAAATGGCTCTAACCTGTAAAACCTGTTTTCCAGTCTTTGTTTAATTGTACTTAGATCCGTTGGATATGCCACCACAGTGCAATACATGGGATAAGCTTGAAGATCCACAGGGGCAACAAATGCAGAAGCAATATCTAAAATAAATAAGGTATAAATCTATTTTCTGTATTTTAAAAGTCACTAGTACATTAGGATGAAGAAAACAGATAAAATATATTATAAATTTATCAACACAAGTAAAATAGAGCAAAAACAAGAACATAAGTTAAAATCGTGTTCTTTTAAAGCTACTTTAAACCTAAAACATTGATAAAGCTATTTAAGACAGTATTTATAAAATGACTTTTATAGTTTCCATTTTACCAGACTTTGAGGCTGGATATACAGCTCAGTGGTAGAGTGTTTGCACATGTACAAAGCCTTCAGTCTGATCTTTGGCACCACAAGAGAAAAGAAAAAAACCAAAACCCAAAACTTCTGCATATGAGAGTATGCCCAGTATCTTCAGTTCTTACTCTTAATTTGAGTATTACCCTATGCAGTTTTAATGGACTGCAAGTTTATACTGTTTAAATATGTAACAATCTCCAGTTACCTTGAGTGTACAGAGTTCAGATAAGCTAATTTTGTTGTCGGTTTACTTTTATTTTCACAAGCCAGAAATAAGAGATCATATTCCATTTCTTTCCCTTTGTAAAGATCTATGTATGTGTCAAGTCATGAGAAAACAAGTTTAGCTACACAAATAATTAAATACAACTTTGGCCTACCTTCCTCCTTCAGTTCATGTCATGCCCATTGAGTGTAAGAAGCCTTTACAAATATGGCAGGCTCTTAAAATTTAGCTACAGAAAGTTCATGCAACTTAGAAGGATTTTCTATACTTTTGTTACTATTTATTTACCTAGTGTCATCAACTGATTTATTCCTCCAACAATTCTTTCACACTCTTCATCCCTGGGATTGGCTCCCCATTCTCCATCAAGAGGTTTATAAATTAGTGACCTACATTCAACATCAGTTAAAGGAACACTGGTACCCAGTTCTTCTGGAAACACAGCTGAAATGCAGATAGAGAAATCCGTCAATGAACATATATAGTAATAAGTGTTGGGTTTTCCTTCAGGAATAATTGATGTTAAAAAAAATTACAGTTTTCATAATGGGAAAATCTCTTAAATACAAATAAAATGTATTCTTAAAAAAAGATATTACATTTAAAACTAAATGATTATGTATACCTAATAAGTGTACTATACTCCAGTTATACCTGGAAGAGAAAATTTCTACAAAAGAAAATTTCAATTTTTAATCCATCCCATAATTCAACTATCTAAAATTTATTTTAATATACAGCTAAAGTGAACTTATGAAAATTTCACTAATGTTCTAATCAAATTCTCAAATTTTCTAACAGAAACAGAGAATTATGAATGCCAAAAGGAAGTTTTAAGGCCTTCCATTTCTGAAGTCATGGTTCCATGTCTATATCTTTAACACTTTAACATAAAAAATTTCAAGTAGTGTTGAGAAAGAATCTACAAATACATCAGATCATTTATTTCCTTTAAACTAATTACAACAGAATCCAAACACTGCATGCAATCAAAATAACTATTTGTGTTTGTATGTGTGCCCAAATAAAACAAAAAAATTCCATTGGAATGATCAATGGATGTACAAGGAGGAATTAAAATAGTTAATTAGTATCATTAAGGCTTTTTAAAAAAATCTAGCCACAGTACAACAAAGCCAATTTCATTTCTTTATTAGGCAAATTATGAGCTCACAGCAATCGAATCATATCAAATTTAAACATGAGATTTAAACTCATATAGACAAAACAAGAAGCCAGGTGATGCTACAAGTTGATATTTTCTATTTTTCAGTATTTCTACTTGAGCAATGAAATGAAAATGTTTACTATTTATATTAAATGATCAACATCATTAACATGAATATTGTCTTAATTTAAAATTTATTTGACTGAGATCACTTCCTATTTAATATTCCCAATAACCATAAGTGGCAACAAGTTAGAAGATCAAGAACTGTTTTAAAAGTACGTGTTTATTTATTTTATGTGTATGGATATTTTGCCTGAATGTATGTCTTTGTACCAAGTATATCCCTGGTGCATACAGAGATTAGAAGAAAGGGTTGGAGCTCCTCAGGGTAGATTTACAGATGGTTGCAAGTTGCACCGTGGGAGCTGGAAATCAAAACTAAGTCTTCTGGAAAAGAGCCCAGTGATTCTGACTGCTGAACCATCTTCTTCAGTCCCCTTTTGTTTTGTTTTGCCTTGTTTTGAGAAAAGGTTTCACCATGTAGCCCTAACTGGCCAGGAAGTTATTATGTAGATGAGTCTGGCTTTAAACTTGAGGTATCTCTCTTAATATTTTTTTACAGTACACTAATTACTTAAAACTCTGATTTATAAAGGTTTGTTTCTATTACATTAAAATGATTTTTTGGTTTTTTTTTTAATCTCTATCTGATGATACAGGTATATGTCATTAAAAAAATCTAAACAACAGAATGTAAAGGATTTTAATATACAAATAATAATTTACAATCTACAATATGCCACTTAAAAACCTTTTGGGCACATACAAATATGTTCTACTTTTAAAAACTTGAAATAAAATCTGATAATCAAGTAAAAAGTGTAATCACCATGATTCAACCACATTCACTCATCCAGAATCAGAAATATGTCATAACTCACTTTCCCAGAGCTAACTCTCCAACCCCAATTTTCCTAGGCTTTATATGCGGTGATAGTTACTGTTATTAATTGTAACTGTCCTTAGCAATTGAGCATTCCACGTGTCACATGTAATGGAAAAGTCCTAAGAAAGTGATTTTGAACTTGGGAACTAGTACACACAAAGTGGCAAGACAATGCAATACTCTGATACTTCCTTCCATTTAGAAGCTTCGTCCCTTCGTGATTATTTGTTGATGTTACAAAAACAGTTTAGAATGCCCCCATCAATGCTAAAGAATGAATAATAAAACGTATTTCTATATAGTTGCAATACATTAATTTCAATCTCCCTTTTAAGCTGTAGGTTTTAGATAGGCAGGGACTGTTAAAATGTTCACTGCTGAACCTTCTCTAATTTTATACTCAATAATAGGTTTACAATTAATACTTTTATTAAATATTTTCTATTTGCTGGTCACAATAAACTTAAAGGACATCAAGTTTTTTATTTTGTTGAATCAAGTTCTTACTATGGAACCCTTGCTTATGGTAACTCCTATCTTTGCCTATTGAATGCTGGGATTCAACTCAACGATAAATTAGCTTTCCTATTAAAAAATAAAAAGTAACTCTAGGGATGAAGTGATGGCTCAGAGGGCAAAAGTGTATCCCACAAAACCCAATGGCCCAAGTACAACCTTGAGACCCAAAGAAGAAGTGAACTCTTGCAAGCTGTCCTCTGGCTTCCACAATGTGCTATCACATATATGGCCATACACATTATCACACACAAAAAATATATATCAGACACACACAGAAAATATAAAACAAAAACTCCAGCTAATTCCACAAGGTTTAAGCAACAGGCCTAACATATACTTACCATTATTAGGTATTAATTCCATATCCCAAGGACTCATCTTTTCTGTATCTCCATTGTCCCAACTTTAAGAAAGGAAAATTATTCCATTAAAAAGGTCAGAAAATGATAATACAAAAAAGTATAAAATATCACATTAAACAAATAATTGACCCAGAGTATTAAATGAAGTATCTTGATTTCTTTACTAAAAGATGAGGAAAAATTCAAACCCTTATCTAGCTAAAAATACAACTAAAAACATAACTAAATAAAACTAAAATAAAAATATAACTAAAAATTATGTTCTTACCAAACATTGTAACACTGAAACAAACTATCAGGGTACTCAGGTTGAAGAGGCTCTTGACTTTCAATTGTTCCAAACCACCAGGCATCATCTATGACAGATCTGAAGCGGTCACCTGAAAAATCACAAAACTCGCCTGTCACATTACACTGGCATGTAATGTCACTGTGGTATCTACCTTTTCCTAAAGTGCATCTCTCTAAGGTTCTTAAACTGGATGACTTTACAAGGCAGAAGGTAATCCATATATTTTAAAATAAAAAGTCAGGAAAATTGGCACACATATCTAAAATATGACTTACTCTATTTCTTAGATTTCAGTGATGAGACTTTTCCTTTTTGTTTTAATCATTTTTGCAAATGCGGCATTTAAAAATCATGAAAAAAAACGTGCCAAAAGCACTGGAAAAACACACCAATATACCAACTGATATGATTTGTTAAGCGATGCCATTTACACATCTACTACAGTACCCTCTAACATAGCAAATATATTTGTTTAAATTAAGAAGTACTAAATGAATACATGTACATTTGTATAATTTAAATATCTTAAAAGCATATAATCTCATGCTTTTAAACAGTTATGAATAACAAAATTATTTTAGAGTTGGACCAAGTTAAAAATATGAACATGAAAAAAATTTTGAACATGATTTTATATAACCTTTGTCCTCAAACATGATTCCTATTATCAATATTATTGGCTAAGTTTTAAATTCAAAATTCAAAACAGCTCAGAGAAAAAAATTCTAAAATAATTCCATAATGGTTAAGCAAATAGAACAGAAAATGTTTTGAAATTTAAACATCAACCAGATTGAAGAATTTTCATTCTTAAAACTTAAAAATGGCATTATCTTTTCTATTAACATGCTTACAAATGATTAAAAACATGTTTCTAATTATGTTAAATAGTAAATCTTTTATAAAGCAAAAGGTAAGATATGCAGAACACCTATGGCTTGTTAATTACCCACCTATATTCCATCGTCTATACTTTGCATCATCAAATTGTTGTCTCAAGACTAGAAAATCTATGACATCAGGCATATCATGGTATCTATTACAAAAGGAAACAGACTAATTAGGTCACACACCTACAAATATCAAGATATGTTCAAATTTATCTTGAAAAATACTCCAATACTATCAAAGCTCTGCCTTGACAGCAGTCCTTACTTCATGGTAAATGATCCACCAGTCAGTTTACCAGTATCAGGATCTAGAAAAGCAAGTTTAAGGCAGCAAAGGGTAGGCAATCCCACTTCATACTTTATACCAACGATTTTCATTAGTTCTTGTTCCTACAATATAAAAACAAGACATTATCTCTGCAGAACAAAGTATATGCCTGTGAAGCTAGCAGCAGATGCCTCAGGTCTCTTCTTCATCACTGTCTGTTTTATTTACTGAAACACTAGCCTCTTACTGAACTTCTAACTTGCCAGTTTGGCTAGTCTGACCAGCCTGCCCTAGTCAATGTGTCTCCCAAGTGCTGAACTGAGAGTATGAAAGGGCACAAACAACAGGCACCCAATTCTATCTTACAGGGGTCCTGAGGAACTGAACTCTGGTCTTTACACTTTCATGGAAGCATATTACTGACTGAACTATTCCCCAGCCCTATTAAGTTTCTTACAAAGAGTAAACCTTCATACAACTTTTTTAATAATGCAAAAAATATGTTTTACATCAGGAAATATGCTAATATTTACCCTTAGTTCCATCTTATGCCATGGCTGCTTTTTAGGATTGATACTGTAAATTTTATTTTTCCGGGCCATTTCAACATATGCTTCATGCCCTTGTCGGAAATAATAAACCTTAAAAAAAAAATAAATTAATTAAAAATAATAAAAACTAAAGGTTGAAGACACTACTTACATTGAACAAAAAAAATCTAATTTAGAGATTACACAGAAATTCTTACAATGGAAATTTTACACGGTATTCCAAGTTGTCTTAAAGCCACGTAAACAAAACTGATGTGCTCTAATTAAAAACTCCTGTTGTATATACACAGAACATTAAATGTGCAGATGTTTTGTTTTTACTTTATTATTTTATTTTTGAATTTAAAGTACATTCATCCATATGGTGTACACATTCAAACACACGATTATAACCAGGGGTTTTTAATTTTAAGGTTATAGTCACAATCTTTTAATATGTAGAAAATTTTGAAATTAAACATGTATTTTCATATATATTTTTTATCTAGTTTGATTCTTAATCTATAAATCTGAAGTGGATGTGTGCAACTCTATTTCAAGATGAAACTTAAATCCTAGCAGATGTCCTGCAGAACAGGTATTTGAATAATCTGCCACTACATATGCATCTCAATATTAAAAATACATTTATTTAAATGTTTGGGAGGTTATGAGATTTTTGCATGGATGCCTAGTGCCTGCAGAAGTCAGAAAAGGCCATCCGATTCCTAGGGACTGGACTTACAAAAGGCTGTGAGCAGCCATGTGGGTCTTGTAATTGAACATAGTTTCTCTGTAAAAGCAACATGTGTTTTTAACTCCTGAACCAACTTTCCAGGCCAAAGAAGGTTATTTAAAAATGAGTTTAAAATGATCAGTAATATTTTGGATGGTCACTATCCTATATATTTTCATCCTACTCATTACTCCTCCTGTTGCTTGAGATTCATTGGAGGTATGCAGTGCAAATCCCCAAGTTCAAGATTTGATAGGGTGAAGGTTCAAGCACCAGCATTTAAAAGACGATCCAAACAGAAACTAAACATATTTGACCATCTTGAAAGTACTGCTATCATTTTACTGCTACAGACTCTGATAAGAACTGCCATTGCAAGGGTATGTCCTAAGCTCCCAAACTTTATGAGGCAAGAAGGCTCTTTAAATAAATAAATCATACCTATTAGTTCCTAATTTATAATAGTATAAATTACTACGTTTTGTAATAGGAAGCCTCTATTTAAAGAATTTTTATAGTCACTATGTGGGATACTAGTAAGTAAGATTTCTTAAATTTGTATTATAAAATAAGGAGATATGGTCCTGAGAAATTTGGATATAAAGTCTTAAATTAATTTCAAATGCTTTTTTGTTCCAGGCCAGTCTACTTTACAGAGCCAGCCAGTACTACACAAAAAAAATCTTGTCTTGAAAAACAAGAAAGGGGGGCAAGGAACGCAGTCTTTTCAAAATATTTAATATTATGAATTACATTTAATATTATCACATATTTATAGTTGTCCTGAGGAATATTATTACTAGATCTTTGATTGTCCTTTTCCAGTACTGTTATAGATATTTAGAATGATATATTTTTTAAGGGACTTGCTACAATCTTCTACAAATAAGTTTCAAAACCTATAAAGATAGGTTACTACTTGAAAAAAAATTAAGTGACTTTTAAAATGTAAAGCTGAAAAGTACCTCATCACCCATCTGCGGCACAAATGGACATCTTCTGGGAATTGTATCTGTAATCCATGCTGAAGGCAACCATTCTTCTAATGTAAGACCATTTTCAGTTAATTCGCCTACGGCCAGTCTCTGAGAAAGCATGCAACAGCATTAGTTGTGTCTTTAAACGCAAGGATATGAATCTGTACGATTTTACTCTCCAGTATTAAAGCCTTATTCTAGAAAAGCAGCAGAAATGACAAAAGTTATTCGGCTTTTCAAAATCACTGATGGGAGAGCTAGAGATAAAGCAAAATGTATACCCTTCACAAAACTCTCAAAAGACATTCTAACAGACAAAGCAAAAACTCTTCTAGTTCCCCTTTTCAAAACAAGTCATCTTAGAAAAAGTATGCACAGCAAATTAAAACGTGCTCAATGGTCTTAAAATCATAGCCTTAGTGTAACAATAACAACTAAGTAAGATTATATCCTATAGGTTAAGTAGTAGAAAAGATCCAGAAAGCTTATTGCTTTCACGACAGCTATAAACTAGACATTACACTTCTAAACAACCTAAGAACAGTCTCGTTCATTCACTCACATTTATTCTTTTTCTCACTTGGCCACTGTCACTTACTCTATTGCTTTTAGACATGTAGCCCAGGTTGGCTTCAAACACATTATATAGTGGAGGCTGATCTTGAATTCTTATCCATCCTTCTCTCCACTTCATTGACTGGTGGGATACAGCATCCTCCCTTATTCAAAGTAGCCATTTCATTCTTTGATGTATTTATGTTCTTCCCAACACACACACACACACACACACACACACACAAAATCATCTTTTCAAAAAGGAGTACTGAAAACAGGTCTTTCACTTTTTAACTCCTACAGATTGAAAAACAACAGTAAAACAAACCTATGCTCCTGAATAAAAATTTAGCATTACTAGTCAGCTGGACGATAGCCTTTATAATATTGTCTTACATGAATGGAAAATGAATATTAAAAAAAAAACCCTCTGAAACCTAACAATATTTTTGCAAAAGACTTAAAATGTGGCTGAGTCTATTTATTGTTAGTTTTATTGCTGTTGGTGTTTTGTTTTTTAAAGCAAATTACCTCTGAACTAATGAAAATCAAACTGAACCCTACCACACAGCTCAATCGCCTTTAATGGGCTTGCTATCATATAAAAGCAGCAGCACCATGACAGCAAAGAACACCACTTGCAGGAGATACCCCTAGGAGTTATTTCACAACGTACAGTTTCCTATATATATTCCTAATGCTCACACACGGAGTGCTCTCACACCTTGAGAACACAAGAGAAGCAAAAGCCTTTGAGATGATTTCATTGGAATGATAGGCAAAAACATATTAAGAGCTGACAGATCTTAAAAGGATGACTCGAACAGCAAATGGCCCACAATCAAAGAGTACAATATACTGAGTGTTTTATTAAGTTTTACTGATATATAGCCAGCCATGTATACTATAGTTTTGTATACTATACATGGCTACTTTCAGGCTATAATGGTAGAATTGCTATCTTCTTCTTTTAGAACACATAATTATCTTCATAACATGGGAAATGTTATGCAAGCTGCCAACCCACAGATGCAACCAACATTCCTACCCTGCTGTGACACCTATGGACCACACGGTCAACATCTCCAAATATCCCCTAAAAATATAATGGTGGCACTCATATCTTGGTAGTAGCCACAGCTGTCAAATTAGACTCCATGTACACTCAATAGGAGGGCAATCATGCCTGGTACTAAAACCCTAGCCAGCTACACGTGGAGAGTAATAAGGTCATGGATCTACCAGCACTTTACTAAACTGCATTCAAGATCCATAGATAAGTGTAGCTCTTACCCTTGATCAAGGAAGTTTCTCTTTGCCACAGACAGAAGATTACAGAAAATCATAACTAGTCAAAAATAGTAGTCAAAACTACTGTGGGTTGTGCAGTCCCAATAGATACACCTAAATTCTGCACCTAAAGTTCAGTGAATATCACAAAATAAAGAAAAACTGAAGACGCAGAGGTCCTGGAAGCCTGCCATCAGTCTGTCTCTCTTATAAGTAACAGGAAAGATAAACAATGACAGACCAATAATTCTGGCAGAATTGCTTAGTTCCTACTGGGAACTAAGGAATGTTGAGAGCATGATAATTAAGTCATCCTGAGGAATTATGCAATCCTAACCAAGTGGGTGGTCAGTCCCAAATTCATATACATACGAATAACACTAAATGGCCTCCTTAGGTTTTTATGTTCATGCATTTTTTTGTTTATGTGAGCACACATACACACACACACACACACACACACACACACACACAGACAGAAATGGGGACACAGGGTGGTTTAACAACAGAAGAAACCAGTCCTCTGGGATAAAGTGCACAGAAACAAAAGGACAGGGTAGAATACAACAACTCTAGGGGAACCTTAAGCTCTTGTTGAAGCAGACTTGTCACCTAATATTAAACAATTTAAATGCATTAACTATTTTTCAAAACTTCCTTCTTTGTGATTTCAGATTTTATTTTGGAGGTACAGTTAACAGCTGTCTTCCAAAGATCTCTGGGATTACTTCTACACTGATCTCCAGTATTGTTCTCTCTTGATTTCTGAATTATCTCTAAAGTATGTGGTATTTCTTTTAGTGTTAAAAAAAGTTAAAAAAGTTAAAAGGTAAAAAAAGTTTCTTGGGGCATTAGAACATATTGTTAATTACACAATAGTTTCAGAATAAGAATACTGGCTTACATTTACTGTTATTGATCACATTATTTTATAAACTTTGAGTCCTCAACAGTTTATTGACTTTGCTTAAGAATTCTTTTGTATCATAATATCTCTCTCTCTCTCTCTCTCTCTCTATATATATATATATATATATATATACACACACACACACACACACACACACACATATATATATATATAAATATCTTACACTTTGCATAACTAAAAGTAATATGGAAAATGTTCTCATTTATTACACATTTACTAATCCACTTATTATCGGCTTGACAAGTGTTTTTCACTACAACTCTATACATAAGAAGGACTACTGAGCTGCCCGATATAACTTGAAGATATAACTTATTATCCTATTATGCCGGAGCTAATGGTAAACATGGGAACAAAAGTCTAGCCAAAAGGCACAATTCATAGTATTTTAATCTCATTAAAGGATGCCCCATAAACAGATCCTGCTATAATATTCTGACATAGCCAAACAACAGAATTAAAATAATCATAACAGGAGATTCAAATACAGTATTGGCTCAGGCTACATACACAATCCTTCATTAGGCAGAAACTAAGGACAAATGGGGTATTGTCTTTGCAAAATTTTCCTCACAAAATGCAAAGGTAGGTAAAAAGAACCATCATTTCATCATGAACCCAAATTACAGCAATTAATAATAATACAGCTGAAATAAATATAAATTCAATCAGTACAAATCAAACTGGCACTTAACCTGCATATACTCTTATAATTTTCAAAGTTTCTTGAGAATAAAGAGGCAGAGCATAGTAATATTTAATTCTACAAATGGTAACATATTTACTTCTATAGAAACTAAAAGAAAAAAATAATTTTGGGCGGAGGTGGTGTTGGTGGGAGTTGGAGACAGCAGACTTTCTATGTACTCTTGGTTACCCTGGTATTTGGTAGGTAGACCAGGCTGGACTCAAACTTGCCTGCCTCTGCCTCCCAAGAGATGAAATTAAAAACATGCATCAGTACACTGAGCTAAAAAAAAAAAAAGAATAAGGTAAACATGAATTTTTAAAAATTTTCTATTTACCAAAATATGTCTATTTACTATAGTACTATTGTCTTTAAATTTAAAAAAAAAAAAGTTATCCTGTGTGTATGTGAGTGCATGTACCATGGTATATTGGCAGGAATCAATTCTCATGTTCTACCATGTCAGAGCCAGGGATCAAATTTAAGTGGTCAGCTTTGGTTGGCAGCAAGCACCTGCACCTGCTACCAACATACTCTCCTCCATAACCTCACCAGGAGCCATCTCCCAGATCCCTATTACAGTATTTCATACAGCAGAGACAAATATGTATTTACTTCAGAAGAAAAAAATTAAACTGTCATATTCTCATTTCCTGGTTTAAAGAATTCAGCTTTGTAAGGACAGGATCTCTCTACTGTTTCATTCTTTCTTCTTTCTACTCTCAAATCGTCCAGATTGATGAATTAACCGGACACATTACTAACTCAAAAACTTGTAGTTTGCATACTATATTTAATGAAAACTTCCTATAAAAGTGTATTTTACCCCCAATGATTGATTTCTATTTGCCTTATGATCAACTATGACAAGTTTTGTCATTTATATTTCATGTGATGTACCCCTGGAACTTTTTTTGTATTTATAGGAATAATTAGAATAGTTAATATAAGACCATTAGTGGATAAAATCTGGTATACTATTATTTTTCTTATGTAAATAAATCTCTCTCACTGGATTTAAAAATGTTTTTAAAGTAAATGCTGAAATATTTATAAACTATGTCAATGTTCTGAGTAATCATTCTTTGGTTTCAAACACCTAAACACTTCTGTCACTGTATCTCCATGTACCTTACTACTGCTTAGAATATACTTCTGGATTTTTTTCTATTAGTACTTGTTAATAAACTTCAATGTTTGATTTTTCACATTTATGCTTTGAATCATTTCCCCAGAAGAAAACATTTGATATAAAAATTTTAAATCAACCTTTTGTTTTCTTTCTTTGGGCTTTTTTTTCTTTGGTGATGCTGGTCCATCCTTTTCTTCATTTGCTTTTTTTCTTTCCTTTTTAACATGTTTTTGTTTCTGATTTTCAGATTCTTCTTCTTCATCTGAACTACTTTCTGGTTTCTTGGTTTTATGCTTAGGAACTTTCTTTGGTGGCTGCAAATTAATTCCAGCATCTGCTGTCCAATCAGAATAATCACTGGAGTAGTCACTAAAAGGAGAGAAGCAACTTTTAAGTCTTATAGTTGGGTAGTTTTATGACCATTTTATTAGACAGACAGACAGACAGACAGACAGACAGACAGACAGACAGATAGATAGATAGACAGATGCATGAATGAAGTAAAAGGTATTTCCTTATGCTCAACTCCCCTGATCTTCATATCTAAAATCCAATTTTGCAACTTTCATGGAAAAATAAACTTAAGAACTTAAGAAGATAATTATAGGAAGCATGCTGTTTGCACATGTCACTAGTACTCTGAATACAAGAAATAAGGAATGGAGTATCACCTTTTTCAGTTGAAGCAGAAGTAGAAAGAGCCCTAGAGAACTAGCATGCATGCACCACAATAAGCAAGCACAAGCAATTTCTTTTATGGGGGGATTTTAGAATTCTTTTTAGTCTTTTGAAGTGCTGATGATTGAAGCCTTGTAAGTATTAAACTAGCCAAAATATGAAATTCTTTTGTACTTTTAAGATGGGACCTCACTATATCTGGCTGGCCTCCAACTCACAGAGACCCACCTGCCTCTGCCTCCACAGTACTGGACTTAAGGCATGCACTAGCATCCCTGGCCTAAGAATAGAGTTCTTTTTCTGTTTGTTGTTTGTGACAGGGCTTCTTTGTGTAGCTCTAGCTGGCCTCAAACTCACAGGTTATCTACCTGCCCCGTCTCCTGAGGGCTAGGATTAAAGGGGTACAACACCAACACTCAGCAAGGATGAAGTTTTTAACCCAGTAGGAATTCTCATAGGAAAATACTGAACTGGCAGGTGAAAAGTGCCTAGACAGTTGGAGAGTTGAACTCATAAACATAAACATATTTAAACATGTAAAATCTTAGGATGTAAAATGAAATAATCTCAGGGTACAAGTATGACTCAGTGGTAGAGTGGTTTTTTTTCCTAGCATATAGTAGGTTGTAAGTTTGACCAACCCCAGGATTCCAATAATTACATTCAACCAAGATCATTCTTACTTACTTTTCCATCAAGGAGAAAAACATAGGGCACAAACTGTCTTTCATGCTACTACCCACCACATCTTTACTGTATACCTTTACACAAATATGTAGTCCTGATATGGCTCCCTCCACATATATAGTTATATTGTCTTCTTCCTTAACTTTAGTATATTAGAATATTTGCTTATTTTGCATGGATTTATAGTTAGAAATGTTTTAAAAGGATAAGTTCTACTTCCCTAGTACTAGAAATTCAACCTGTGTGCCACCATACATGATCTTTAAAGACCTAAAAAAAAAAAAATGTTTTTAAGCACTCTCTTCTAGTATATTCTCAATTTATGAACATTTCACTCTTCAAAGACAGAAATATATTAAATACTACCTATAGAATTTGTATACCATTATTAAGAATCATTACTGAAGGTCAAGAAAGCCTTTGATCCTAGAACTGATCAGAATCTTGTATTAAACTTACAGCATCCAATTAATGTTTCCTTTGGAAATCCATTTTTAGGAACTGGTGAAGCAGGAAAAACAATATAAGGAGCAACTAATAATTTCCATCCCCAGGGTGTATCTCCATGGACCATTAAGACCTTGTTATGTAGCTAATGCTAGTAGGCCTTTAAACATGGGAAATTCCAACATGGGTATTTGAAGGTTTTCTTCTTGATCAAAACAAGAAGTAGAAAATTTGTTTTCATTACTGGTAGAGAAAATTAGTAATGTCCTGTAAATACAGTCATATAAGAATATAACTTCTTTCATAATCTGATGTTTACAGATTCCTCAAAATCAGCAGTGAAGCTAGTTTATAATGTTGCATGTTAAATATAGCTTTCAGAAATAAAGTAACAAATAGACAGAAGAGTTAAAAACATTACTTTACAGATCTAGTTGAATTTTTTTTTTCTATAAAGACTTATCAGGAAGAAAATCTAAATTTTGCTAACCAAAAGACTCTTCAAATAACTCTGTATCCAGTATTTGGGTGATAGCCATAGAGCACCTGGACAAGTAAACTCTTTATACTTCTACCTGGAGCTGCCGTCACTATGCCATGCTCGCTCCTCTTCTTCAGAAGTCCCACCACTGACAGCAAGTACTTCACCTTCCTGTGATAAGAAGACAGATTTCATAAGCTACCACCTAACAACAGTAAGATATCAACTATCTGACTTGGAAATAGAAAAATACAACTTTTGTATTTTTAATCAAAAAAGTTAAAACAAACATTTATAAATATTATCTATTAATACCAGATTGAGAAGACCTCTGAGATAATTGCCAGGTTTCATTTTTATTCAATTTAATTTTTACTTTATTTTACTTTTCAAAGCTGAGAACTGAATGCAGGGTTCTGGACATGGGAGTTTATCTGCTGCCTTATGATTCTCTGTCATTTTATCCAGGCCCTAGAATTACAGGTTTATACCAAAACCAAAGGCTTCATTGTTTTTTAAAAAAAAAAAAATTAATGACAAACAACAAACTCCATAGTTAACATGTGAAACTTCTTGAACGTTTTTAAAAGCTAAGCTTTTTGTAGATGGTTTTAGAATCTTAAAATTAGGTACATTTATATTTTACTTACTATTAAAACAACTTTACAAATCAGGGTATTCCATCTCTAGCCTTATTTTATCCAATGAGAGATGATTTAAAACAATAATAAAGCTACAAATTGTTATTCCTCTTAGCAACAATTCAAAGTTCAGAGAATGCTATGTGTGAAGCTATAATTTAAATCAATTCTTACAGATCTTCTTTATAGTAACATTATGCTTCAACAGTAACAGTTCCCACAGGTATGAAACTATTTTAAGTTCTTTGTGTTTGCCATGTATTACTGATTTCAATACAAGCACAAGTTTTAAAAACTATTAAGACAAAAGGCTTAATTTGCACCTAAGTCATTGTATTATTCAGCTTTACTTACTACTTTCTAAGCACACTAAAACCATCTGAAGTGCATAGCACTCTTTACAACTTAAATAACTAATTTTTAAAAAATAATTGATTTGTCTGGAGGTCAGAATCATGCAACTAACTGGAGTTACAGTTGGTTATGAGCCTCTATGTGGATTCTGGGACCCAAACCCGGGTCCTTTAGAAGAAAAAGTGCTTTTAATTGCTGAGTCACCTTTCCAGCAACAAAATAGTGTATTACTCTTTACATATTTAATTAAATATTATATTATCTCCCCATCCTCAACCCCCAGATCCCTCTCAATGGCCTATTTTTCTTTATTATTGTCTATTTACTTATATATTTATTAATGAAATTTGCTGAGTTTGTTTAGTGCTGTTAATATGTGTATTTTTTTTTAGGGAAGCAGTATTCCTATTTTGGTATCTTTTTCAAAAATGTGAACTATATAACTATTCAAGTATTTGTATAATGAATTAAGTGAAATCTATAAATAATAGTTGTTTGTGTATTTCATTTTTTTCCTTAAAGGGAATGAAAAGAAACAGAATTACTTTTAATTTCTAAATTCAAAACATAAAAAGACAAAGTATTTTAACCATAATATCCATGCTTCTTATTCAGGTTAATAATTACTTCTTATTAGTATTTGTCAGTTTCTCTAAAACAATTACATAACTGCTTTAAAAGGATACTACACTGAACTGAAACTTCCATGCCACTGCTGTAATTGTCAAAATACACAAGTTCCCAAAACACTGAACTGTAAGAGTACTTTATAAAATTTTGTATTTAAAAGAGAATTATAAATATCACAAAAATAAAGATTTTATAAAGCAAATGATTTTGCCCATGTGTACTTTATGTTCTTTGGTCTTCTCAAACAGTCAGCAAATGGACAAGGCAGCACAAAACTATTCAGGAGGCTGAGACAGGACAGATATTACTTGTTTCAGTTATACACTGTCTGAATAAAGAAACTCCCTCCCATCTTTCCTATCATAATCTATCCTATCCTCCCATCTTTCCATCATAATCAGGTTAATTAAACTTCTAGTTTTGTTGTTTTGCTAGAATAACTACATTATTCTAACTTGGGTATACCAGAACTTAAAGCTGCTGCATAATAACTATCTTTTTAAAGTAATTATAACATTGTATCAAGAAGTGTAAGGCCACCGGTTCCTCCTGGAAGAACATGTAGATTTAGAAGGAAGCAACAATTATTCTTCTAAAGGAAGCATAGAAGACAGATCTGTGGGAAGTAGTAAAGTCTGACTAAAAACAAATCACATGGAAGAGAAGAAAGCAGGAAACTAAACTCTGAAACACCACCCTACTTCTTTCTTATGAAGGAGAAAATTTTTGTTTGCAAACAAAAGTGACTAAGGCAGGTGAAATTCCCTGTAACAGTTGGTCTGTTCTGGTTAACATGAGAAAATAGCTCTTTACTATCTCAAGGATCTTCCTTTACTAGTCAAAAACCTAATCTGCAAGAAAATCAAAAAGATAATAAATCCTATTGGAAAAGAATCATATAATGAGAAAATTCTTTTTCTCTAAATTGTAATTTAAAAAACTGTTTTTGAGACAAGGTCTAAGTATTAATTGACAAAACAAGTCTCAAATTACTAGATTAAAATGAATCCTACATCAGTCTCCTAAGTGCTAGGCTACAGAAATATTATTTCATGGTATCTGAGATTGGGAGACTAACTTAAACTGTGGATAGGGTCATATCAGCCACCCAGGAAAATTCTGATAGGCTTAACACAGATACAACATGGCTTCAAAATAGAGTAACTGTCACTATCTAAGGTAAACCCATCTCTCAAAATTAAAACACACTAAGAACTATGAAGGGAGAGAATGGATTTAGGCTGAAGTACTGAATAAGATCATGGTTGAGTGATTTTCTTTGCTTTAAAAATGTACAAATCAGTAAAAAACATTTATAGAGAAATCTATACATAAGAAAAAGTAAAAAGCTAGAGCAAGAAACTAGATTTGCTACTGAGGATAAAAAATAACCGAAACAGTCAAACTGCTTCTAATTACTGTGAGAGCGACACTAAGCCAGACCATCCTGGGAGCAATTTAGTAACTCAGCTTTAATATAAGAGGAAACTTCATTTAATGATTACTCACTATTTATCAATTATATAAAATAAATATAAGCTTCAAACATCTTTGAACTTCAGAACTCTTACAGGATTTTCATAACTAGTACTTTGTACTTAACATACTCCATTCACAAGGTATTATTCTAAAACTCTATTAAAGAAAACTAAGAATAATCCATATGGATTATATTTTTTATAAATTTGAGATGTTCAGGAGCTACAGAAATGTGTGAATGAGCTTCGATCTTACATCTGAAGAACTAGTCCCGTTTTCTATGTCCTCCGAGGGCCTGGGTGTCTCTTCCAGTGCAGACCTTGTACGGTAATTGTGTTGATTTGCTTGTTGCTTTTTAGAATCCACAAGATCCAGGAAATGCTCATGAGCATGATTCTAGAATAAATAAAAATAAAACTTATTCATGACAGGCTTTAAGAAATTGGTCTTTTTCAAAGTTATTATTATTTACATATTTAAAATATCACTGAAATGGCCTAATGTTACTAACTGAAATTCTTTCTGAAATAAATCTCAAAAAGTCATCTGCAAACTGGACATAATGGCTCACTCCTTTAATCCTAGAATGCAAGAGGCAGAGGCAAATGTATGTTTGAGTTCAAGGTCAGTCTTACCTACATAAAAAAAGCCCATGGCAGCCAGGGCTATGGAGAAACCCTATCTCAACCCTGAGATTTAAAAAAAAAAAAAATGCAGATAGCAAATGCAAATATTCAAGAAAAAGACAGAGTCAAACAGTAACAGAGATATTCAAACATAACATGCTCCTAGAAAAGTTAAAGTAACTTCAAGATTGAAAAACATATCCATAAGAAAAAAGGACTAACTAAAGATCATTAAAATATATACCTAATTATTTAGCAATTGGGAAAGGCATCAGGCTAACCATACAGACCGAAATGTATGTGAGTAAGAATATGAAACAGGCTAATTATTGGTCAAATCCTAGAGGAATAAGAAAATGAAAAAGGCATTCATTCTCAACCCTGGATTACAAATGTTATTAAAATTTTTTTAATTTAAATTTAAATAACCTATACTTATTTGTATATTTGTGTGTATGTGACATACATATAGAGGTCAGGACAATATTGTGCAGTCAGTTCTCTTCTTCCATGAAGGTTCTGGGATCCAACCTAGCTTCCCAGACTTGGCAGCAAATGTCCAACCAGCTGAGCCAATGGTGTCAACGTCTACCAGAAATGTTTATATTTTTGGTTGCAACCCCAGCCTTTAACAAGCAAGCCACAAAGATTTTTTTTACATGAAAAAATATATTTCAACTTGTTTAAAACACTATAAACTAGTCAGAAACCAGTAATTTTTAATCTGTTTAGACCACTGCTCAATGATAATTAAGGCTTGCTTAAGAAGCTCTTTCATATAGTCTTCCTAAACCTAACAGCTCTGAAATTTTCCACCTTGAAGGGAAAACACAAGTCTTGCAGGTGAGGACAAATGAGATGCCAAGACAAAATTCTAAGGGATATTCTACCAGTCTTCTTTTTTATTTTTATATTTTGCCTGCACGTCTGTATGTGCACCATGACACATGCATTCCTGGTGCCAGCAGAGGCCAGAAGAGGCTGCTCAATTCCCCTGACACTGAGGACAATTGTGAGTGACTAAACCCAGGTCCTACTCATCTTAAAAATTAACAGATAAGGATAAAAGAGCAAAAACTTAGAAAAAATAAGTTTGACAATGTATAACTAGTGAAAGAACTGAAAAATACTTTTCCTTAGATTAATTATAGTTTATTCAATATAAAATATACATAAAAGTTGGCATTTCGAGAAAGGATATGCTAAGAGACAAGAAATGCAAACACAAAAGTTCTAAGTGAGAAATCAAATAATCCAAATAAACAATCAGGAATTAATTATAATAATTTTTACATTAATATAATTTGCTTACAATATTAATGCTTATATTTTTAAAAGGAATCTTTTAAATGATCATTATACTTACCCCCATAATATTAAACATCAAATTAATATTTACCTTTGAGACAGTAAATATTTTATTCTCTTTTGCAACAGTTAAGTGTTTCCTTTTTTCTTCTGATCTGTAACTCTTTATTTCTTCTTCTCCCTTTGCAGTTCTCCATTCTTCTTGTCTACTAAAAGAGAATATTAAAAACCATAAGCATTAATCTAGAATTTTATTAATGATTTCCCATAAAATGAATGTTAGCTCTTACACAAGTTAGTTCTGATATTTTCTTTCCAGCTGGAACATGTGGCTCAGAATATAACACTAAAATACTAGGAAAGAGACTTGTTTTCCTGTTCCCCTCATTTTAAGTTGTTTGTGCTGTGATAATTATAAATCTTATCAAGTTTTAAATTCTGCAAAGTTATAGCAAGACACTTTGGGTATATGGCTTGTGCTAACACAATCTTACATGTCAAATATGCAATTATTTAACAGCAGAGCCTTAAAGTAAAACCATCAATTATCAAAGCACACAAAATTTTTCCAGTGACAGAGATCAGACCCTACTTTCAAGCAAAACCATGTTCTATTCCAGACATTAAGAATCTAAATGAACAGAAAAAGAAAAGAATATTAACTCTGAATTTTAATTATATTTAATCCAACTCCTTTAAACTACAAAAGTAATTTTTACTTTGACTTGGAAATTTTGTTGGCCTGTAAGAAAACTGAGCCTAAGAACTTTATTTTTTTTCCCCAACATATTCTGTAACAGGAAAGTGAAATTTAAATCTTCTGAAAAAGATCAACCTCAAATTTTAAGTTTTTGAGCTCTTTATACTGAAATAATCTTAAATTCATATATAGATGTGAAAAAGAAAGCAGGAAGTCTTGTCTTCTTTATTCAGTTTTCCTCAATGGTAGAAATCTTGCAGAAGTACATACAGTACATTGTCAACACTATGGAGCTGCTGACATTGATGCAAACCTGTAATCACTTTCAGGGTTCTCCAGTTCTACTGCTACTCATTTAGGAATGGTAGTTCTCTGAAAATGTATTATGTGCAGTCTTTTACATTTACCACAACAATCAAGACACAGAGCATTCCATAAAAAGATGTTTGTGTCCCTCTTTTATCATACCAACACTTTCTTCCATGTCAAATCTTCCTCCTCTTAATTCTTAGTGGCCACTAATTTGCTCTCCATCCTTGTAATGTGTATATTTCAATAATGTTCATAAATGGAATCAAACATTACGCAACTTCAGAATCATTTTAATTAAGCATCCATCAAAACAGATTTATCTAAGTTATCAATTAGTTGTTTCTCTACAAAACAGAATATACCATCATTTGCTTAGCCAAATAGAAGGAAATTTGGATTTGTCCCCCAAGTTTTCAGCAACTATACTCATGAACTCACAGCAATTGTGACTACTTTCACAAGACTGGGTCCCTCAAATTTTGTGATGGATCCACAAGGTCACAAACCTCTATGAAAATTTACAGGCAATTAATGGTAAGGCTCTAGGGTAGGAGCCCGAGTTTTCATGCCACCCTGAGAAGCTACTGGTAGGTAATGGTTGCTGAGGAGGAGACACTTTCTTCAATGGCAGAGCCACTGGTTAAGTTGCCAAGATTCCTCTAAGTTACCTTTCATCTATGCTCACTTAAGCAAGTGTAATTAAACTTACTGGGTCATCAAAACAAACAAATACCAAAAGGATATGGGGAAACAGTTGGGCAAATAAAAGGAAAACCTAGAGAGAGGCATGGGAGGACAAAGGGGGATTGGGTGAAAATAATCTAAACAATCACATACATATGGAACTGGCATAACAAGCCATTACTGTTGATGATTATTATTCACTAATAAGAATAAATTTCCAACATACAATTGTTAAAGTCATATGTGACAGTTGCCTAATAAAATACAAAACAGAATTCCAGAGTATCTGTGTCATGCTATGTTGCCACAAAAAAATGCGTAAGTATACCAGCTTTCTCTAGAGATACCTAGTATGGTGCTACCAGTTACTATTTAAGATGATTTGATGGGTACATAGTGGTGTTTCATTGTGGCACCTAGTAAAGGAAGTACTATAGAATAAACATGAGAACCTGAACTTGGATCTTTAGCACCTGCCTAAAGACCAGATGCCACAGCTTGAGTACATTCTTATGTCCAGTGCTGGGACTTACAGGCGAGCCCACACCACACTGAGTCTCTAGAACTCACTGGCCAGGTAGCCTGATCAATCAGTATCAATGAGTTTCAGGTTCAGTCAGTGACCCTGTGCTAAACATAAAGTACAAAATCACAGAGAAAGACACCTGACAGCAACAACTAAGCTCCACACATGCACACATAGGCATATGCCTGCATATTCATGCTCATACAGACAAAAGATACCAACCACGTAAAATCTGAATTGGTCCTCAAATATTTAGTGAACCTAATGGTGATTTTCTCATATCTTAACACCACACACCCATCTCATGCCATGTATACAGATCATTATAGAAAAAAATATTTAAAACTTCATTTTTGGCAGTGATGATTAGCTAAAAAATACTAGCTTAAGAGAAGTCACAAGGCTGAAAAGGTATTTTCAACAGTATTAGTCAAAATGAAGGCAACTGATAATTCCCCTTACCTTGCTATACCAGTTGAGAGCTCAGGCACTACTACCCTTCGACTCCAAGCAACAAGGTCTCGCTCTGTGGCTATTTCACTTCTTGGAGCATTGCTGTGCATCTGCCGCACTCCTTCAATCTGCCCACTGCGCCTTAATCCTACATTTGGTGGTGAATGAACTTCGGAGGTAGAACTTACTGAGCCTAAATGGGGCAAGAATCAGGATGGTTAAGTTCTACTTAGACACTCGCCTCACTTAGCTTATAACCACAAAAACAAAAACAAAACCCACCAACAAAACTTTTACATCAAATAATTCAATTATCATTATCAGCAGCAAAACCACAGACAAAAGCTTAATGAAAACAGAAATGTAGTTATTCAAGTGCTTGGATAAACAAATCATTCATAATTATGAGTGTTAAGTTCATTTTTACAAATTTGAAATCATTACTTAAAATTTGACAAGTCTTTCAAGAGTTAAGAAAAACAAATATAAGGACATTTATGGCTCACAAATTAACTTTAAATATTAAATATATGGCACCTAACAGTGATGTACTAACTAAAACGTTGACTTTATGATTTGAAATCATCTATGAAGCTGATTTTTCATGTTTTTCAGATTTACTGTAAGATTGTTTTTCCTGTCTAAGTAAAGCAGTGGCTTTTATCCCCAGCACTAAGGGAATCGTGATGGTAGTGGACAGAATCTTATTTCTCATATTTACTTGAGGAAATGCTCAAGTCTGTATGTATCTTAAAATTCTTCGGTAATACAGAACTTTGTGTTTATTATTTGAAAATAATCATTCTGGTAGCCTGTTTCATTCTATGAATGTCCTTCTCTATTGCTGGTGATTAAGATGACGTCAGTTTTAAAAGTAATCTCAGCTTACCTCTGTTTACACGGCTGGCATTACTGACACCTGCTTCACCAGAACGCCTCAGGTCTTGCTCCTGCTGTAGTCTTTGAATCATGCTGTCTAGAGGACTGATATCCTGGTTTGCTTGCTGGCTCAAAACTTGGTTCAATCCTATGTGATATTATAGAAAATACTAGTCAGTCTCACAGAAGTCCATAACTAAGCATGAGTTTCCCTTTGATAAAGACTTAAAATGATTTACAGAAGTAATGATGAGGAGCCCCATGTTGTGCTTATCATGACTCAGACATCCATACACCTTACAGTAAACAAATGAGCACCATCATAACATGTAAAACATTACGCTCTAAGTTACACATCTAGGAAATGGACAAAGGAGAATTACCTACTGATCCATTAATTTCTGAATACTGTCACACTGATTCAACAAACTCTCGGTTGTCTAATACGTGTTTGAGACTATGCCTATTAGGGATCCAGTAACAAGTTGGAAGCATCAAGATCTTTGTCCTATATCAAATTTCCTATTGTGATTGGGACAATTAAACAATAAACCTGCAGATAAATGCAGATTGTGAAAGGTTAAAAATTAGGTAATAAAGAAAAAGGGACTGAAAAACAGATACCCATGGTAAGCCAGAAGTCAGAGGAGACTTAGGTTAAGAAACGTGAAGAACACGTCAGATTAGTGCTCAGAAATGGAGGCATTTGGTATATTTTAACACAAACTACTCATTAACACCTCGTATTCATGCCCATCATACAAATACACTTGACTTATGCCTTGGACTTTGAAATTTCACCATAAGGAACACATGATAAAATTCTAACTCATTCTTCAAGTATCAACTAAAATGATACTGTGAACATTCCCCAAAATTCCCTTAATGAACAGCCTGTTCCCCTCTTTCAGGTCTTTATCAATTTTCTATCTTAGTACTCAAGTAAATAGGTACTGTAAAAGAAAGCTCAGTAAGCTATTTTCTCCAACGTATTTTCTGCTTTATTTCCTAAATCTAGCATAAATGCAAGTAGATAATGTTCAATCTTGGCCTAGAGAGATAGCTCAGTGGTTAAAGGCGTGTGCTGGTCTTGCAGAGTATTCAAGTTCAATTCCCAACATCCACATCAGGCAACTCACAACTACCTTCGTTAACTCCAACTCCTTGGGAGATTGGACACAGGCAATCACAAACACAAGTCCACTCTCCTACATAAAGATAACTAAAAATAAAATCAGTCCTTTAAATGAAACTATTTCCATGAAAATAACAAATGGAATAATTAATATTAGGTATACATGTATGTAAGTACAAGTCTGATCAGTTCAGAATAATAAGGTAGACATGAATTGTAAAGAGAATACTCAAAGAATATTCTGAAATTAAATAGTAACAAAGAAAAGCACTGCAGATCAGATTTCTGTGCCTAAAACCTCTGGTAAGGAAGGAAACTATTTTGAGACCTGGGAAAAAATCTGATCTTGTCAGTTGTACTCCAAGAGAATTCATGCCTCTTCTTAAATTTTAATCTCATGAAGGGTACTTCTCTAGAAGTGAAACTTGTAGAATATGAATATAGGACTACTTGTCAACTGGTACTGCTCTTAACTCCTGTGAGGATGCATTAGCTTTCCATGTTAGATTATACTACATAAGGAGCAGTGGAAACAATTCACCTCACCATCCATGCACGCTGGACATGTCTAACTTAAGGACAGGACCACACATTTATTTATATTACCACCACATTTGAATCTTCTGCTGTATAGGACCTTAAACTCATGGTTCACTCAGCACACAATCTATTCAGAAGCTCTGTGTATTACAGAAGAGTGTAAAACTTATATGTAGTATCTTCACAAATATTTTTTACTCTAAAACTTCCCTAAAGACAAAACTGGTTTAATCTTTACAGGTTCTTTATATCTTCACTTAGTAAGTCAGTCAGCACTGTACTTTTTGAATACGGCTAGAAGAGTCTACACCCCTTGTCCACATTTTAACAATCATTCAATAACTAGACTTATTTGACTTCAATATCCCATGTCTTCACAGAAACAGCTCACTCAATAGCCCATGTCTTCACAGAAACAGCTCACTATACTTTTCCACACCTATCTCCTCAAAAAAACTTTAAAAATTGATTGTTTCTAGTCAAGTGTGCTAGCACATGCTTTTACTCCTACAAGTCAGGAGGCAAAAGCGGATAGATCTCTGTGAATTCAAGAGCAGTTTAGATTATCATATTGAGTTCCAGGCCAGGTGACCCTATATAGGAAGATTTTGTCTCAAATTTAAAAAGTAAAAGTTGATGTTTTCTTAGAATACACTCCAGCATCAAGTCAATCTAGCTTAGTTTTTTTTTTTTTCACTGTTATTAACTTTACTAATATTAATCAAAATCACAACTATGTATTTGTTTATAACTGTTAATTAATCTTTGTAATTAAGTTTTTGAGAGCATAGGCCAAATCTCCTACTGAATGTTCAAGGCTTAATAAATCATAACAGAAGGTTTTTAATAAATGTTTCTAAATGAAATAAAGTACAAAGTAATCTTATTTATCCCTTGAGGCTAGACATTGGGATGAACCAAAATTACTGATTCAAATTTTCAATGTTCTAATTATCTTGCAATGCATATGGGTTAATTGGAAGAACTTTCTGTTTGCTCAAAACAAATATGTAAACAAGTTTTAGAATCTGTGAGAAACTTGGCTCCTATGAAAATCGAGGCCTACCTGAAGAAGTTACTCCCATTTGAGGGATGAGCTGCTCCTCCCTGCAGTTTTCACGACCAGGGACGAGTCGCTGGTACCTTGATGGATGAGGATTTCCATCAACGTCAACCAGAAAAGGAGGAGGCATGAGATGAGGTGCCTGCTGCGTCTGTTCATCTAATACAAAATTGTTGGCATCACGAATAAGGGGCCGATAATCACTATGAAAAAACATCTGATCTGCTATCTGTAAAAAGAAAGGTTCATAAAATACTGGAAAAATAAAATTTATCATGAAGAAACTGATTAAATTTCTAACAAAAGCCAAACACTGTGCCTCAAATTATGATACATTTAAAGAACTATATGAGACTAGGATTTCACTTGAAGATCTATTATATGTTTAATTTCCAGAATTAAAAGGAAGGATTCAGGAATCAAAGAATCTTCTACTCAACTAATTTTAAGCATATCACTGTATTTTCTTCATTACCTATCAAATGAAAACCTGCTGTTTTTCTCTGTAAACAAGTGTAACAAGTCATATACATTTTTTTAAAGTTTTAATGTAAATGTTTAGTGAAACTATATCTAGGCATAAAACATTCAACGGTACTTTTACTTTCAGATAGTACACTCTATTTTAAATTAGGCTTGTTGTATTTGAGAGAGATTTAACATAGAATCCCAAGCATCCCAAGCATGTGAAAGAACAGTGAGATATACTCAAGATTTATGAAATATTAACTACCAAAAATTAAAGTGATAAAAGAAAGCATTGTCTCTAGAGTATTTGTGATAATGTAAAATTACTATGAATTGAGCCTTAATATAACTACAACTCCAAATTTTCATTGGTTAATTTTCAATATGCCAAACTATGAATTATTTATTCATTCTACTACAAATAAAATATTTAAGTATTTTAAACACTAGTCCTATCTTTAGTAACAAAACTTTAGCAAGTCACACATTTCAAGAATCACATGAAAAGTAAGAGCACTGTACCCTACATCAATGTATATTACAACATTTCACATAATTTGATACATCCTTTTATGGCTATCAACTTCTACTCAAGGTAATTTATCACAAGTTACAAACTCAAATCTAGATTGTCTAACAGGATATGTAAAAAGTTGCTCCTTTTGAACTAATTAGACTTTAATTACAGAAAAGACTTTATACATGTTTTCCTTATACTGCTTTCTAAAAACAAGTCTCCAGAGTGTTTAAGATAGGATTCCTTGAGCTAATATTAAAAATCATTTTAAATTATGTGTAGGGATATGTGTGTGTGTGTGTGTTTGTATCTGCATGAAGTTATGTACATGTAAATGCACATATTCATCAAATCCCCTGGAGCACGAATTACTTATAGTTTTGACCTGCCTGCCACGGGTGCTGGGAACCAAACTCGAGTTGTCTCAAAGAGCAGCAAGTACTCTTTATCATTGAGCATCTCTCCAGTATCAAGCTTTCTACTTTCAACAATATGCATACTCACCACTCCTAAGGAAAAACATGTAACTTCAGACACTCATGTATTTAAGAAACAGGAAAATATGCACATTTATCATACACTACCTTGTCATATTTGCTACTGGACCCAAAACCAAAAATTAAAAGATGTCCATGAGAGTCTGTACATGCAAAGTGCTGACCATCAGGGGAGCATTTGCAGTCAAACACTGCACCATGTCCTTGTCCTTCAATCTGAAACATATTTAACCAAAAATCAGAGAACTGCCATTAAAATATAAAGAACTGGTACTACTGTTACTAGAATTTATAATGGAAAGATTTAAAAGTATACAAACATCCTGATAAAGGGAAGATTAAGTATAATAAGCAGAGTACAATAAAATTTGTGAAAATTCATGAAAAATGCCAAATTAACAACATTTAAAAACCACAAACCCAGTCACAGACCCGACACAATTCAGAAAATAAAGATACACAGATTTCTCCTCCCACCCAGAGAATCTACCCAGATTAAAACATAACTGAACCATACATTCCATCTACTTCCATTCATTCCTGCCCTTTCTGTAAAGGCTAAGAACATGGAGCAAAGGGAGCATTTTTTTCTTTTTCTGTTTTTGGTAACACTCAGAAGTTGTAGCAAGGGATCACTCCTTACAAGACACTAAATTTTATTCTTTTTGGTTTAAAATAAAAAATTCCCTGGTGGTCTGAATGAATCATCTTTTAATGGTGAATTTTAAAGGTTAAAGAAAAGGGTTTTTTTACCTGATAATTGTTTTCTGTTTTCCAGTTCCATTAATCCAGAACGAATGGGTTTCTCCCTGCAACCTGTCAATCAAACAGAGGTGGCCAATCACCACTCTGATTTTTTTGCTCTCAGTGCTTCTTCAGACTATGTTCCAGTTGAAAACTTCTTTAGCAGTATTCTGAAAGAGGTAAAAACTCTGCCCTATCTAAAGCACAGCTAGGGACTGAATTTCAGAACATCTAAAATAGGGAGTTGACTCCCAAACAAATAATAACTAAGGATGATTTTTAACAACTGTGATTGGATTTCTGGATTAGCAGAATCGGAACACACACATTATCAGGTAAGAAATACCTCCTTTCTGTTCCGGTATCCACTGATCTAGAACAAACTGAACTTAGTTGGTTAAATCCTAGGAAATGCTCGGAAGAAAGAAGTGGTAACTTTTGAGTATTAAAAATTTGGCAGAAGGCATATGTTCATGAAACACAGGAATTAAAATGCAGAAGAGCCATACTGATTTCTCAAGAAAAATAAGGACTCCAGTCAAAAAGAGAAACAAACACCACTCTAAAATTTGGCACATAGGATGACCTCAAAAAGACAACTAACCGTGCCTTTGAATCACTGAAGTTTTTTTTTAAAAAAATACATACAATACTTACTAATAACATCCCAGATGCTGACTTAACAGAGAAGAAAGCAGCTTTCCTCAAAATTATTAAAGAAAACAAGGAAGCTTTCTAATAGTAATACGTAAAGAACTTACCAGGTAAAAGAAATGAATCATTACTGAGCTAGAATAATTTCTTGGGCATAAAGAAACTTGAAAGTAAGATAGCAGAGGAAGGGACCACTTTAAAACAGCTCATAAATCAAAGGTCAGAACTACGTTCTCCATAGTAGTTTAGGACATTAGCCAAACAGCATATGCCAGAACTAAAAGACTGTAAGTACACGTCAGTGTTCACAATTTAAATGTTCAGTACTTTTATATGCAAATAAGTGCTACACAAACTTATAAGTAACTAACCTCATGAACAAAAAAATTATCTCTAAAAGAATTTTACATGAAAAATTTAGGAAAGTGTCTGGGCCATGAATAAAATGTTTTAGTCCTCAGCTTACTCAAAATTTCCATTAAAAAAAAAGACAAAGACTTTATAAATGCTTCTAGAACTACACTTTTCTATAAGACCACATTTATAGTATTGAGGAAGAGGTGTGAAAGTAGTTACACTTAGCAACGACAAAGGGAGCCTGACAGTTTCTTGAGCATGGTATCCACTCATAAAAATCTTGCACAGCATTTAATGTGCTGACAGGAGTGGGGTGGGGGTCCTCAAGTTCTCATGCATACCATCTATCAGTGTGTTCCTATATACAGTTAGGAGATTTCCAAAAGAATATTTTTGTTGAAATGGAATTTAGAAAATTCTTTAAACAACAATCCATACATTATCTCTGTGTCCTACATATAGAATCTGAAAAGCCATTGAGACCAGGCACTTAGCAAAGCGGTTACTGCATGAAGGCTGTACAGCCTAATAATGTAAGAAGCTATAATATGAATTGGGTTAGAGACCCACAGATGTTAGAGATGATAGAGCAGTGTTATCTGCCAAGGGGAGTTGCAAATAAGGAGTTTGTACTAGCCTAAGATGGAGAAGTGCATTACAGTCAGCAAAGCTGAAAGAACAGAACCATCTAAGCCCTTTGACATAAGAGACATAGAGCTATAAAATTTGGAATTTGTCCTGCTTGGTTTGGGTCTTAATTTGGTCCAGTATTTCCTCACTATGCACTGACTCCTTTTTTGGGGGATGGTAATATATATATTTTGTGCCATTTTATGTTGGAAGTATACAATTTGCTCTTTTATTTTACCGTGCATCTTGAGTCTCCTTAGACTTTGGCTTTTTAATCAGACTTGGAACTGGAAAGACACTGGGGTTCTGAAGTTGGACTAAATTCATTTTGTATTAAGATGTGGAAACAATTCTATAGTGGCCAGAAAATGGAATGTGGTAATCTGAATCAAAATGATATCCACAGGCTCATATCTTTGAATATGAGGTTTCAAAAGTCAATGCTACTCCCTCTCTGCCTTGTGCCTGTGGATCATATGTAAGCTTTTACCTTCTGTTCTAGCATCACGTCTACCTGCCTACTGCCAAGCTCCTGCACTGATTGTCATTAACTCAGCCCCTGAAACTCTAAGCCACCATTAACCACTTTCTTCTTGAAGTTGCCTAGGTCATGGTATTTAATCATGGAAAAAGAAAAGTAACTAAGAGTCTGACTACCCTAGTTCCTTCTGTTTTATAATGTATACTATGACTGATGAAGTCAACCGGAAAAAAAGTAATTCTCTCTGAAAATTGTCTTTTAAACCAGTCAAGCAATTTATAAGATTTTAAATATACATGTGTAATTAGGAAGTAATGAATCTTAAAGAAATCTTAAACAAAGCACTATATTTGTATAAAAAATATATGTATAAAGAATATATGAGATCTCTATGTTCTACCTAAAAACCTTAAGTCAACATAAAATTTAATAATGCATGATTTATTTAGTTCATGTTAAAATAAAATAATCACACAAAACAAAGTAATAATGACAAAATTTTAAAGTAAGAATTCTTCTAGATGAACTATTCCTCTAGTATGCTATTAAACATTTTGGGGACACATATAAAGACCATATAACAAAACCCATTCACACTAAACAAGAGTAAAGAACAGCTAAGACAATTCATGAAACAGTATTAGCCAAGAATGGCAATAATTTCAAAAGGATGTAATAAAAAAAATATTTAGCAATTACTATATTCTGCTTTTTAAAATAGAAGATGAAGATATTACAACAGTATCTCTTATTAGAAAATTCTGTGACTTAAGTCCTGAAAGTATTTTTAGGAAATGAGTGTCAAACTCTGGTTAGGAGAGATGAAGACCAAGAACTCAGCCAGTAATAAGCAAATAAATATCTCTTGGCCGTGTAAGAATGAAGAACAGTGAAACAACCATTTAGAATCCTACTCAGCTCTAAAATCATGATGTTCCTGAAGAGTTATTCACAGACCTAGATACACGTAAATTTGATTTACATCAAAAGAACCAAGATGGAGCCTAAAATTCTAAAGTCTAAATACGTCAATTGGCTAGACTGACTGGAATGAAAAACAGGTACTTCTAGAAGACCTCAAAAGAAACACAAAGATGAAGAATGCAAGTAGATTATGCAAAATCACTGTGTTAAGGAAGTATGTCAATTCTATATCCAAGGCTACTTTGTTTTTCCCATCTTTAAAATTGTTTTATTCTTTAAATATCCCACTAAGTTGGAAGGGAGCACTGAGCTAGAAAACATTCCAATAACTACTTTAAGACAGACATATACCCAAAGAATCAAACAGCATATTTATACTTAGAAAAGCCTCTTTTGTGTATTTAAACTCCAGTGGAGTTAGGCAACACTAGGAAAAGTAAAAAAGAGTACATACTATATGGGTCAGTGACATGAATCAGTAGGAAAAGGGGCTTGATGTCAAGCCTGATGACCAGAGTTCAATCCCTGGATCAGCACTGCAGAAGACTAAGAATCAACTTCACAAAGCTACACCTACACACTTACACTACACATTACACACACCCACACACACACATATTCCACAATAAAAACCAGTTTAAAAAAATTATCCAATATACTGAACATACAATACCTTCTAATCATTCCTATAGCTTAAACAAAGATAATCTGTTAACATTCTCCATATCTTAGTCATCTAGTAACCTTCAAACCACCTTAAAAGGTTGTTAACTGATTTTAATATTAAAATGTCCTTAATTTTTGCTAATATCATTATGCATGAACAAAAGATAGCTATTTCAAAAGATTGCAATTTAAAAGAAATTCTGTATCTAAGACAAAACTGCAATACCTTTTGTGGGATAAACTAGTGAGTCAAACTACTCCATAAAATAGGAATTGTGTATGAATGATTTTTAAAGAATCGGCTTTAGATTTTTATCAAAATAAAAATATTATAAAAGTAAATGAAGTCAGCTCCAACTATAATGGAATTAGTGGGAACATATTCTCCTCCCAACTCTCTGAAAATGAAATAGTGGCTCTCAAAAACACCACAGGGATTTCCACTCTGCCAAACAGTCTCTGAAAGTTTACTTCTAAACTCTCTATATTACCCTCTACCTCGATGAAGAAACAATTCCAGATGTCACAACTCTAGCCTTTCTGTTCTGAACTCCTAAAGCCTCAAGTCAGTATCTCCAAATGATGGCTGGACATTTCCACAGCAGGAAGTCCACCACAAGAAATTAACATGAACTTAAAAAAAAATCTTTCTTTACCCCCTTGAACTTCAATTAACAATGCCATGAGTGTCAGAATAACTCAGGCTTAACGATCTGAACACATATAATGACTCTTTACTCCCTTCTATTCCCCAGCCATCTATCAGACAAAAAACAAGTATTACATATAAATTTTTCATTCATAAATTTCCTACCTACTCATATGATTTCATGTTTAAATAACTAAAGTAGTCCTTCCTAAATCTAATTAATGTTATACTTGAAATATGAACTCTAAGCAACAAAACTATTACTGCCTTGGCTGTTAGGCTGTAGTTAAGAAAACCACAGCAATATTTCACTATTTCCATTCACAAGATCACCTTAGACTATTGTCTAATCTCCCTCAGCTTGTTTTTACCTCACTACATATTACAGTCTATTAAAACTTCCTACATTATTTTATCAACATTTATTTTGCTTATATTGTTCCTCTTAATATAATTCTTTCTGACTGACTTTTCACATAGAATTTCAATATAATTTCTATTTAAAAAAAGAAAGAAAAAAAAAAAAACTTGGACCATACAGCCTGAACTGACTGACAATTGTGTCTTCAAATAAAGCAACTGTTTGTACTAATTGGTCATGTTTCTATTTGATATCAATATTTTTTATTTCAGGCATGTTTTAGTTCTTCAAGTTACCCGATAAGTTGCTAAAGACAGGTACGTATTTCTCATTTTTGGATGCTGATGTTTTATAATAACAAAATATACAATCAAATATTTGGTAATCATAATGACTTCAATTTCATTGTTATATCCTATATATAATTTATATATGCTTTCCCTTATAAGTTATCAAATTTCAAATGCCTTGAAGTAATGGTTAGCTGATTGTCAAAAAAAAAATACTGTGTAAGTTGCTCAACAGTAATTAGTATTTATGCCAACAAAAAGTAAGATTCAATTTTTATACCAAGACAAAGATAAAAAAGAATCTAACGAGACACTGAAACAAAGACCATAAGCATTGAGGATATTGTAAACAAAGAGATTGTAGACATGTGAATTAGATAGTAAGAAGAAACAGAGAATGAAAGGGGTGTTGAGCAAACTTGTATTCCCAATTCCCACGTGGTAACATGATAAGCTATAGCTAGCTATTTTCAGTCTTTCTCTTTCCTAAATACATACAACTACAATTACCTAAAACGAGGTCACACTGAGAACATGCTAATGTCAGAAGTATGCATTGGCAAAATTTCTGAGTGGTATATTGGCAGCCTCTACTCATTTGAAATGTTGCAAGGAGAAATACATTGTTCTGGATTAGTGGACACTGGAACATTTTTAAAAGCCTCTTAAGTAAATAAAAGTTAAGATAACAATTACAAAAATAAAAAACTTTTTTAAATAAAAACTCTTATTTGAAATTTACTCATGAAAGAACAAAAGCAAAGCAGATTATCAAACTTAGTAAAAAACAAAAAACATTTGCTAATGAGATATATTTTATTTTTTTCCAATTAAAAGCCAAACCAGGTAAGAAGCAACAAAGTACAGCTTTGAATATCCTGACAAAAATAGAAAAATATGAAGTAAACAACAGTAAGGACTACAAAGGCAAGAACAGCAAAGGAGATAAACCAGAAGCAGCAAAGATACAAGAAAAATCTAACACAGAGCTTGCAGGCACCACTGTGAACACTGTTAGGTTAGTACTTACTATATGCATTATTTATATATCCTATATTTTTAATGTATACTAATACTAAGAAATATGGAAGTGAAGAAATTTTAATCTTGAAAACTAAAATCCATTTATAAATTTGTTAATTCTAGTTAATACTCTATGGCAACTTAATCGGGGGAAAAGGGGACCAAACATTTAAAGAAACATTTAAAACAAAGAGAACTTCAAATCTACATTATGTTTTCTAGGACTGGAGATGACATAATGCTATAAATTTTAGTATGCAGAGTATGCAGCACACGTCTTCTATTTCTATAAACATTCTAACTGCCTTTAGCATTTATTCTATTTCTATTAACCATCTAAACTGCCTTTAGCATTTAATTGGCATTTATACAATGTAGTTTCATAAAATTTTCACTAAAACAAAGCTACAGTGATGCTTACTCCATGCCAATGTCAAGCAAAATCAATAGGCTTGCTACGCTATACACAATTAGTTTGGAGTATTCATGATATATACTATGTGCTTCATAAACTAGCTAAATACATAGCACTTTCATTGATTACTTAGGTTATGCAAGGACTATTCAACCTGAAATCTTAAGTATTCACATGGTTTCAAAAGTTACTAGACAAGAATAGAGTACAAGGCCTAGAAACTCAGTACTCCTTTAAAGAACAATGTCTTCTTGTGTTAATAATTTCTCTACAATAATCTCTTTAGTTTCACTCTTCCCTAGAAGAGGAAGAGACTGAGAGAATGAGGAGAGGAATGAGGGAAAAGGAGAAGTTGAGGTTGTTTCCCCAAATGCAATGAGACAACAGTGCAGGAGCTGAGACAAATGTGTTAGCTCTTACCAGGTATATCATTTACTATAGTTTCGTATATCTCATAATTAATAGAAACACACTTAGAGCCTGCCTCCTTTTTTTTTTTTTAAAGGTTTATTTATTTATTTTATTATGAGTACACGGTAGCTGTCTTCAGACACACCAGAAGAGGGCATCCAATCTCACTATGGATGGTTGTAAGCCACTATGTGGTTGCTGGGATTTGAACTCAGGACCTCTGGAAGAGCAGTCAGTGCTCTTAACCGCTGAGCCATCTCTCCAGCCCTGAGCCTGCCTCCTTAATGCTCATATCATTCAGGTCCTCTGCAAAGAGCAGTGGCAATAAAAACAAGACAAGTTACCTTATTATTTTTCTCTAAAATACTATTAGCAAGCTGAGAATTCAGTTACAGAATTTTGAAATGAAATCAATTAGAAATTATTTAAGCATAAAAGAAACTGAATTCTCAATAGCAAAGCTTTTGTTTTGTTTACAAATTTAAATAGTCAAAAAACAAAGCAAAAGAAGTTTTTTTTAAAAAGGGTCTTAGTTTAATACAGAAAAGAACCTTTACTGGAATGCTGACTATTGGTGTTTATTAAAATATTGTCTCTTAATATACCTATTTAAGTTCTATTATAATACAATGACTATATCTCAAACACATGAATTTAAAACTTCAACTTTTGACAGGAAAAACTTTAGTAATACAGGTTTTTAATTACTTTAAGATTTTTAAGAACAGAATTCTAATTTTCCTAGTTGGTAAGGTAGAGAAAATGCTGAGTAATCCATCATAAAAACGAATTATGGATTAACTCTAATATCCTTAAAACTCGAAGTTTAGGCATGAGTCTGATTATCTAGACAGCAGAGACTGCTGTACTGATGGGGTGCTGTAGTGACAGGACTGAGCCCAGCACCCACCTTGTGTGTGTTAGGTAAGCATTCACTGCAAACTTAGAGTATATCCTCAGTCCTAGACATTTATTTTTAAGTTCTTGTATATATTTTAAGAATTCATTCATTTAAAGGCATACTTTCTTTTCAATTTTCTGGCTGTCAGCCCAACGGTGAATTTATTTACTCATTTTATAAGCTTCAATTTTTAAAATTCTTCAAAATAATACTTACTATATAAGCATTCATAAAGTCTAAGGCTAAATTAAAATATTATTTGAGGATTATTCATCATTCTTAAATTCTACAAAGAATGGCTAGACATGCCAATAATGCTCAAAAATATTTACTAAAAATTCAATTGTGAATTAGGATGAGAAGCACATCATAATATCCAAGATATTTGCATTCTGATTCATCAAAGCTTTGTGGTATTTAACAGCTCTGATTAATTACATGAAATCAAATAGCTAACTTGAAGCCACGGCTAAACAAATGACCAATAAGAAAGGCTATCAGCTTCTATTTCTTCCTAAAGTTCTTTTTAATTTCTTAGTAGCAGTGCTGGATGCTTTTTCTGCAATATGCCCATTAAAAAAAAAAAAAAAGGCAATGTACTCTGTACAATGTAGTGAACTGGGGTGTGAGTGTATGTGTGTGTATGTGTGTGTGTGTGTGTGTGTGTGTGTGTGTGTTGGGGGGGGAAGTATGGCAGTCACAAGGACCGACCACAGAAGAGCTGCTCAGAATTTTATCATTGTTAAGTTATTACTCCTAGACACATCACTAACTGGGTCTAGCTGGTAGTTGCTATACAATGTTACTAAAAATTTCTCAACTACCACCCTGAATACATTTAGCATTAAGGAGACATTAGTAATAGTCTTATTTAAAACAAGAAATTTTATACTCTGTGACCAAAGCAAAGCTGCCCAAAGTACTTTAGTTTTGTATGAACACTTTCTTCATGAAACCAGAAATAAAAATTAACCTTATTATAAAAGATATTCATAAAGATACAATTTTGTAGAGTTTGGTAAGTACATTGAAATCTATTAAAAGTCATTTAAAATTAGAAACCACTAAAACCATTTTAAAAAAAAGGTTATAACTTGTTTTTAATGAGACAAAAGGTAAAGCATACTCTTAACTTTTTTTAATCAAGAATAATTGTTTTATTTAGTTTGTTTTTATCAATTTGAAGATACTTATGATTACAAAAAAAATTTATGTCAGCCTTTAGAGGTTTTACTATTTATTACACACAAAAGAACAGAAAAATCTTAAATAAAATAAAATTCTTTTCTGTTCTTTCCTTCCATTAAAAATTGTGGTCTCAAATATTCGAGGCTGGTCTGGAACTCACTATGTAGCCAAAGATGACCTTCAACTCTTGATCCTCTTGATTCTATCTTTGAAGTGTGGAGTACCACACACTGACTCAAAAGCAATTTTCATAGCAATTAAGGAATTTTTCCAATGAGATTTCTAGTCATATACCGAATTTATAATGGCAGGATCAGAATATCAATAAAGCTAAAAGTGCTTTATTGTAATTTTCAGCTCTACAGAAATGGTATAATGTTGATGTTCCAAACTTACCTGATGAGAAAATTCAGAATCAGCGTTTAACTGACTAAAAATTACTCTTCATGTCTATAGCAGTATAAGAATGTTCTTTTGAAATGTAAATTGCTAAGTGAAACCACTAATGCACATACAGTCACAATTAAGTACCAAGTTAGAAATGGCCAACTTCCTTATTCAACAGAGATGTTTAGAAATGAGCAATCCAGAAATATGAAGATAGAAAAGAGAAAAAAAAAAAAAAACTTTACTGCATTTGTAAATTTGCTTTAAAAAAATAACTCTACATCATCACAAAGGAAATCCATTCATCACTAACATCTAACTCATGTAATCATTTTTCATAAAAATGGAAATTATACAATTCTTATTTCTTACTTTATATACATTAACCCACATCTATGGCAAGACCGAAGTTAATCACTAATAAAACTTTTTATTCTTATAATCAATCAAGAACAACACTCAGTGTCATTCAATCTCTTTACAAGCAATTAATCTCACAAATGGCTTCGAGAGTTGGTATGCCTCAGAAATTAAGAACTACAGGACTTGCATACACTGAGCAAGTACTACCACCAGACTATATTCTCAGCCTCAAAAATGACTGAACTTACAAAATGATTCATATTTTGTGTTAATTTGCTAATTATGCCACCTTATGACTTATTGAAGATTTCTTTTTTACAAACGTAAACCAGTAAAGATAAAAACACATTGTTTTCTTTCCGCTTGTTGATTGAAAACCCAAATACAGAGGAAGCAGTTTTTTTAATGTGACAATAAAGTGGAATATTTAAGGACCCTTTTATTTCATACACAGATCAAAGCGGAGGGCAGATACTGCTTAGCAAGCTATATATGTAATCAAACCAATGCTAATTCAAATGTTCAAAAAAATATGCCAAAGGAACGCAGGAACACAAGCACGGAGGTAAATGCATCGAACCAAAATAAACATCTAATATGCTATCAATTTCAATGAAGTTTAGAACTACCTAATTCCTTGACTTCAATTTTGAAACTGATGTTCTACAAAACTGTTCTACAAACTGTGTTCTACAAAAACAAAAAAACAAAAGAGCACCAACAAAAACGCAACATAAAGACATTTTCTTCCCTGCAGCTTCATTTACATGACTTCCTAATCAAAGTTTCACCGCTAACAATAAACTAAGTAAAACTAAGCCAGTTATCACAATATACTCAGAACAAATAATTTCTTATTGATACACATTGAAAGTCATAGTAAGGCATGAAGTTAAAATGGATTTCACTTGTGATATGCAGAGCCTTTCTGTCAAAAATATCCCAAATCATTAACAGGAATTAAACAAAAAATATAATTACCATATTAAAATAAGATCGAACTTTGACTCCTCTTGCTAGATCCCACACTATCACATTTCCATCATGACCAGCAGAGAAGAGAACTCTAGGATCAAATGGGTGTGGCTCAAGAACAAACACCTCATCTTCATGACCCTGAAACATTTTGAACAAAGCATTTACAGATACTTAAAATTATATAACAGAATGACAATGGTTCTAGAAACCTAGTAGTAAGAATTATTAAACTGGCAAAAATTTCAGTTTTACCAATGTCTAAACAATAATAGATGACTAATAAAACTGTCCATTACTTAGGCATTATTAGTAATATTCAAGAATACAACTATTGCATTCTTATACAATAAACACAGCAAGTATTTATGATGCATTTCCAAGCCAATCGTGTTTGCATTTTTAAATTATACCCAGTTACCTATCAAGTCTGGTTATTCAAGGAAGAAAAGAGATTTTAACATACTGGCTTTATATTATTTTATTTAGATTACATTCTACAATTTTATTTAGACATATTATACATTCAGCCTCAGTAATATTAATAGCAATCAAGAGGTTTAATCATACTTATTTACTTACTTAAGACTTTTTACTTATTTTACTTATCTAGACTACATACTACTGTCAGCCTCAGCAGTACTAAAAGTTTGGGTTTTGTTTCTCACCATTAGGACATGAATCAGTTGACCAGTATAAGAATTCCAAACTTTCAGAGTCATGTTATTAACAGCAGTTATAACTGTGTTGTCATGTCGATCCCAAGCTACCATAGTTACTTTCATTTTTGTGATTTTGTCTTCTATGCCTTGAAGATTTTGGCTGAAAAAGACAAGTTTGTTTATGCCAAAATTATTAAAATACAAGACAAAGATAAAATCTGCTTTCATTTGTTTATATTTGTTAACATTAATAGTTATCACTGTATTGAAAACAGTTAAACTGACACAATAGCAGAAGCTATGGCATGGGCTCAGAAAATCCAAGATTTCTAGGGTTACTGTATCCATAAGCCATTATGAAGAGATCTCTGGAGTAAATCCCTCTGCAATAACTATCTATGGTTGAGTAGCAGCTCATGTCCTGACTGGTACTAACCCGACTGCTCTGTTCTCCCACTCACTGACATAACTATACATAAACACAAGTAGAGAGAATAAAAAGTAAAACTAAAACAACAGTTACAAGACACATCATAATCTTTCTTGGCTGAGGAAGCCACAGAGAATGATACCATCCTTTTGCAGGGCCTTAGTTGGTAGGGTGCTTCCCAAATAACATGCATAAAAGCTCGGGACAGAACCCCAGCATTTCAAAAAAACAGGGGTGGGGCCACATCCCTATAATTCCAACACCAGAAGGTGAAGGAATGGAGACCAAAGCCATTTTTGATTAAAAGTAAGTTCAAACCAACCCAGAATGTCTCAAAAGCAAAAATAAAAAGCACGGAACACAATAAAGTATTCAGGCTGCAAACAATTTCATTCCCTTAATAAAACAGAACTAAAAATTTAACTCTGCAGGTCTTACTAGTGAGGGCAATACATAGTATACAAAACTCAGTCAGCTCCATTCATCTTCAATAGTACCTCTAGTTAATGAAGAAAATTAATCATTTTAACATGATACACAAGTTTATAAGCAAAGGTCATCCCCACCTGCAACATTATAATATTAATAATCTATAATAATCTATAAAAATATCTCAAGCTTGATCTCTTACCCTGCTGGACGAGTAGCCATATCTAACAAAATGCTCTTCCATTCCCTTCGTTTAAATTGCCAAATTCGTGCTGTGCCATCTCGACTACCACTCACAAACCTGTTTTAAAAACAAAACAAAACAGTAGAGAGATTAGAGGTTCTATCAAAATGTACTTTTCCCAAATTTTTTTTAAATTAACATCTTTGTTTTGAAAGTATTCTAATACAGTAGAAATTGTTCCCTAAGTCTCAGTAAATCTAAGAACTCCTAAAACTTTATGAGCTTGTAAGATCATTTTAATAGGTCATGAACAGGCTGATAAAAATAACTCTGAAAATGCTTCAAGATCACTTGACAAACAGAATTAATATTTTCTAATGGAAAAAAGTTGCTCCTCAGTATCTAAACCCTTGTTTTGTTCTATTCAAAGTGTCAAGAACTAACTTTATTTTCTTTTATAACAGGAACAGGAAAATAATAACAGAAAATCATCTTTTAACATCTAGTAAATGTCTTAAATATTAAGAATGTGATATACTACAGTTTTTATCAGAGGTTTCTATTTTGATACAAAAGATAAAGGTGTAGATAAAAAAAATTTTCTGTTTTAGAAAAGTATCCAAATACCTAACACTATGTATAACTATACTCTGTGTCAAAAATATAGTCTTCTGTATATTGAGTAACTTCTACATAACCTAAAATCTGACTACTACAGTTACCTTTATCAAGTTCCAATTAAGTTAGACAAACATATTTACCTGTTACTAGTGTTTGAAAACTGGATACTGTCAACTTTGTCCTGTACAAACAGAAAAAAACAAAACAGAAGCTGAATCCTAACTGTTGATTCACTCGAGACTGGATCCATCTAGTTCTTTCACCAATACTCACAGTATGAAACTCCAATTCTGATATTTTCTCTGGCTGACCTGATCCAAAAAAATAAACTCTAATAATATGATCAGTGCTTCCAGTGGCCAAAAACATTCCACCTACAAAGAACAAGAGCATCAGTTTTTATAGGTAAAACACAACTTCTACGTATTATTAACTTTGCTGACTCTTCTTCTGTCCTCTCCCAAACCTATCAAAGTCCTATCCTACTTTCAAGTTCCAACTCCCTCCATGACTTGACTACACAAACTCGGCAATAACCCAGTACTGTACTTCTCAACGTTCACTTATGTGACTGCACTATATAGCAAGCATATTCTTTTTTAAATTCACAATTTGTATGAAAATTTATTCACACTGAAAGCAATAAGCATGAAGTTGTTATACACACTGAAATATTTCAAGAAATGACCCACTCCAGAGACCCTTTAAAATAACAATGTATTTTTAGAAAAAGAATATAAATCCACAGTATGATAAAAATACATATGCAGAACCTATGTCTGTGTTACAACTGGAACAAATACTGTCTACTGGCAACAGTATTAGATATTTCGAATCAGAAAATTGAAAAATTTTAGCAGAAGCAGATTCACAGGTGTTTACTATCTTTTACCCTCAGCTAATACTGCTACTTACAATTATAAGTTAACAAAGGTAGATAAAAACAGATACTGGGAACATTATATATCAGATCTATTCATCCCAATTTTCTTTATCAATTTAAATACTTAGATCATAAAACCATCTGGCAATTATTCAAAATGGCTACTGCATAAGCCTATGTAGAACTAGAGCAGCAGCACTGTGAGAGCAAGGAAGACGCTGGAACAAAATAATCATCATTCTTTTTAATTTTTACTGATTTTTATGGAATGTCTCCAAGTTCCATGAAAACAAACCAACTTTAAATACTTTATCGGCAATGAGAAATTATAAAGATTCATTGTTTAATTTGAAATCATTCAATCCCTCCTAGACAAGTATGGCATTCTTGTGATTATATACACTAAATTCCGTAAGAGTAAAGTTCTCTAATCTGATTTTCATTCTTAGTTGCTTATAAGCTCTAATTTATGTATGAGAATATTAGATACAATCCAGCAGAAAATATTTTCATAATTCCACTTCTTTGAGATGTGCTTTCTAATAAACAATTTTAAGTTGAAAATTAAATTGGTAAATAATCATACCAGCACTGAATGAAGAACAGATCATCTGAACTCCAGGCCGAGGGCGCTCTGTAAATTTTGTAGGTCTTGGACTATAATGAAATCAAATAAATAATCATTTAAAACTATCCTAATGAACTATAAGAAATAATCTCTTCTAAAAAAAAAAAAAAAAGATCTTAAAAACAAAATGAATGAGTAAGAGCTGGCTGTCTTCCTAAAAACATTATCAAAATAAAAATCAAAACTCTATCACCAGTCCTTCTAAAATTCTAAAGATAAATTCCATACATGGAACAAATCTAAAGTCATCTAGAGATAACTTCCATATATGGAACAAATCTAAAGTCACTATAACTCTAGAAATGAATTATAACCACCTTTAATCCAATTTAACAAACTTCATATAGTAGACTAGCAGCATATAAATATATAATAAATCAACTGTAAAAATGAACACATTGGCAAAATAAGTGTTAGCTCTGTGGTTTGTATGTTATCAGTATACAGTACAGTTAATTAACCGTTTTGTCTCTGTTTAAAGTAGTGTGCATGTATTAGGGGGACGGGAGGAAACCTGTGAATACGTGTGCAACCTATGAATGCATGTGTGTAGAAGCTAGAAGCTGACAATGACTCTTTCTCAATGATTTCACTTTATTTTTTGAGACAAGGTCTTAGTTCACTAGATCATTTAGATCACTTGATAGCCAGCAAGGCCACCTGCCACTGCCGAAACCAATTCCCAAACCCTTTGGGTAACAGATATGCCTGTCTAGGTTTTACAGGGTGATGGGACTCTTGCTTGCATAGCAAGCACTTTACCCACTGAGCCATCTCCCCAGCTCGTGCTCATCTTCTAATACAGCAACAATATAAAATATTCTCCCAAAACACAATTTATCCTTTATATCCTTTAGTAAGCAATCTGGACTCAATGTGAATGATGTCATGAGTAAAATTCCTTCAAAAGAGCTGCACATAAATGACATTCAGCTTCATTTACACAAGCTATAACTACACTACAGTTGTTTTAGAGTAGTATCTTTGACATGTTTGTTTCAACTATGTTGAAAAATAAAATTATAAATTTTAAGTATGAGTTCTGCTGCATATACAATGTACATATAAATCTATGATAATTATATTTAAAATTCTACTTTTGCTTATTTTTCCTATCAGAGAAGAAAACTTTAACAGTCCATAGCACTAAAATTAGACCATTTTTTCAGTTTGTGATTAAATAAAAAATAATAAAAATACAAGATCCTTAATCTCAGCCTATTGGAGACGGAAACAGGCTGACTACAAGCTGAGGAAAGCCTAGATTACATAATTATTTCAGGCTAACATGAGCTACAAAGTGAGAACCTTTTCAGATAAATACACATAAAGCAAAACGCTACCTGGAACCGTATTTTTGAGAAATAGGAAAACTATTTTACCTTTTTTTGATGTCCTTTATCAATAGGTTAACTGTTCTGCCACCCTGCTTTGATAAGCCCAAATTTTAAAAGATTTTGTTTAAATATATTTATTTCATTTGTGTGAGTATTCTTCCTGTAAGTGTATATGTGCACTATGTCATGGGTGTGCCTGATGCCTGTGAAGGTGAGAACTGGGCAGCAGATTCCCTGGAACGGGAATATGATATATAATTAATATACATGTTCTTAACTACTGAACCATCTCTCCACCTCTATAAATCAAGGCTTTAAGAAAGGTAAAAGCACAACTGTAAAGTGCTGCTGTGGAGTATGTGTATCTTAATGTAGCGTCATAATGAAAACTTCAACTGAATTCTAGAACAAAAATCTATTGTTTACAGTCTCAGTAATATAATTTATTCTAAAAAACATTTGCAGCACTAATATGTTCTCAGTAAAAAAATTAAACAGATAAAATTAACATACAGAAAGATATGGCAATAAAACATATATTCTTTAAGGAAACAACTGGACTCCAGAAAAAGATAAATAAAATCAAAGTAAGAATGAGAAAAAAAGCTGGTACATGAAAAAAAAAAACAGTGAGGCATAAAAATGAAAGATTAACTAAAAGAATTCAATGCTTATTTCTGTTATTTAGTCAAGAAAAAAATTTAAATATTTCCCTTTGTTGATTTGATATCTTTTACACTTTCAACCATTAAACACGTATTTTATGAAGTAAAAGAGCAACTGACTTTATTTTAAGGGTTCCAGCATCCCATAGCCAAAAGCAAATAGTGCCATCCGCCCCAGTAGAAGACAGGTATCTCTTTGAACCACTGCACAATGGTGAGAACTGAAAAGCAATCATAGGGGAAACAATCTTTACAAGAACAGAGACAGTCCAAATAATAAAACCCTCTTTTAAAAACCAAACTAATAGAAACTAATAGTAACCAGAAACACAAAGCTAACCAAAGGTACCTTGTCATTATGAATTACAATTATATACAATTCCATAAAAAGATACTTTTCTGTTTTAAACCTTAGATATTACACCACAAAAGTGATGTCATAAAATCTAAACAAACAAACAAACAAAATGTTTAATACAATTTAAAACAATTACCTGTAGTGATGTAATGGATGCACTATGTCCCTGAAGAACAGCCAAAGGTGCACAGGTTCGAAGACACCAGACACGAATCATTTTATCACAACTTCCAGCTGCTATCATAGTATTCTCATAGTTTACAGCCATGTCTGATATTTCAGCAGCATGTCCTCTTAAAGTAGCTAGCAATCTTCCATCGTCTGTGGCCCAGATTTTCACAAGACAATCATCAGAACCCTTGAAATTAGAATAGAAACATTGATAGAATTAATCCTATAAACAATAATTCAAATTGTAACATAAAAAATGTGTTATCTCCACATATCAACAATTACATTTTAGACACTGAAAACTAGTAAGACTAGTATTATTATAATTATTATAACTAGTAAAACTAGTATTATTCTTCTGAAATTCCTTATTTTATTAAGTCATTCACTAATTAAGAACTGTATAGCTAAAAACAAACAAGAGAAATAGATGCAAGTAGTAAATCGCATTCCTCGATGGTATACACTACCATCTCCAATTACCGCTGCCTCCCATCTTATAAAGGAATATGAATTACTGCATTAATAATACATAACTTAATTGTAAAACAAATATGGTTCCTGATATGTTATTTTGCAATAGTAATGGTAATCTGGGGAATCTGGGAAAGCTATCAGAAGCTGAAAGTGTAACGAACAAGTTTATAATCACTGACCTCCAGCTAAAATTATGACATCAGCTAAAATCACTATTCAAAGAAAAAGGTTTGTTTTTTAAACCAGTAAACATATATAAATTATATGCTTATCTTAAATTCAGAAAGAATTGTTAAGGAAAGGGCTAGTCATTAATTCTTTATCTTGAAATAAATACTACAATTTCACATTCCAAACAGAAATCTGAACTTTGGGGCTTTATTTTTATCATTTAATGCCAAAATCTTAAATATGTAAAACAGCACAAACTGTGCCATTAATCATCATATAATGACCCTAGGAGTTCACAACATCAGTATTTCTGCCACTTTAAGTTAAAATAGGAAACAGATACTTGCAAAGTATGTCTAGCAGGATCTAGTTTTACTATAGTTTCATGTTATCATTCTTCCAAGATCTTTCAATCTAATGCTAAAAACAGCACAAAACAAAGCAAACCCAAATCTTTATATCCGAAGAGAATGTACACAGCAGCAAATAACTCACAGAAGTTTGTGTCAGAGGGTTAGACATTAGAACTGGAAGTTTGTTAGATGTGTATTAATTCAAACTCCACCAACACTACCTAAAACATTCCCCACTTAAATACAAGCTAGTTGTGTGGTTGAATTCTGTAGCAAAATAGAAAAGTTACCAAGTAGCAAGCTGTCTGCATACTAATATAGAATAGAAAGTAATGAGATGAAATGAAGAAATGATTATCTATAATGGAGATCAAGCAAGTGAGTACCAGAACCAGATGTATTTTTCAAAGAGTACTCTGTCATCAGAGTGAAGGAGGCTAGAAAACAAAAAATCAGGTCAAAGTTGGTAAAACAGTTGTGAAATTAGCTTGTTACTAGAACAATGAGGATAGTAAAAAATAAAACAGTTGTTACTAGAGCAGAAGAGAAAGATTAGAAAAGATCCAGGAAGAATAACAGGGATAGAAATTCCACCTGCACATCTGTAGGAAGTGAAGTAAGAATGGCAGACTTTTGACTTCCAGCAAGAAAGTAGTCTAACCCACCACATACCACAAGGACAAAACTGTACGTACTTGCTAAAACTAAAAAGGCTTTACAAGACTCATTTGATTAAGTTCTCTTACTTCTAAAAACTGAGTAGACTCACTCACTCCATTCATTTATCCAAAACAATATTACCATTTCCATTATTTATTTCAATAAACGAGCATAGTCAGAACAATACATGTATACAAAGGTACTTGCACTGCAGTAGCTACTGTTAAGTAATGCAGAGATGATTTATAAAGTGCATGGAAATAGAGATTACAGGCTATATAGAAATTTTATACAAATTTATGTAAGGAACTTGAACAACCTTAACTTGGATGTCCACAAAGAATCTGGAAAAATCTCCAAAATATCAAGACTACTTACTGAAATCTGTATTTGGTTCTGACTTGTATTTATCACGAAAATAGAATTTTAAGTTAAATATACATATGTATAATGTAAGGAACAAGCAAAATTTGTGTAATTCTGCTTCCAAAGATTAGTAATGCTCACTGTGTTCATATAGAGCCGAGTAAAAGTTTGCTTTAAACTATATCACAATTGTTTCACTTGCTTTCCATGTTAATGATCTATGAACGCTTCTAGTTTTCTGACAAAAATGTCAGCTTTAACAAAAATAAGTAGCAACTTGTGCTCCCTCCAGAATCTTCTCACAAATTAAATCTAACAAAAAGTCTTAATGTATACTGCATCCATTCATCTATACTTAACTACTACATAGCCTAAAAACTGTTGCATGGCTCCAGGAAGATGATAAACAGGGGTTCTTGAAAAAGCATGAAGGTAGGTCTGTCTCAGGGCTTGGTCTCTTCCCCTACTCTTGATAAGACTTGGAAAATCTTATAAAGGCCAGATAAAACAGTGTTGAGTGCAAGAACCAGGCCAACTCTCAGACTGCAAAGCAAAGGCCCCTGGTAGGTAAAGAAGGAAAGCTAGCAAGATATAGACAAAGCAGGTGAACACTGGATACTTGTCTAATATAGATGCAGTACAACTATAAGAAATACAAGAGTCTGCTAGCTCAGTAAACACTCCTAACCTTTATATAGATGAGAATCTAGAAAGACATTGTTCCAAAATCTCATTCTTCTTCTTCTCTTACTACATAGACCAAGGTGTATGTCACCAAGTACAGCCACATTTTTTTTGTCAACACTTTTAGATGTAATTGATTCACAGACTTTTTTTTAAAGTTTGTTGTTTAATTCCCCTTTATGTATCACTTGGTTTTATTTAGACTGTTTTCATTCCTGAGCAGTATTAATTGTAATCTCTTATTCTTTCCCCCGCCTCCCAATAATATTCTTCTCTGGTCATTATCCTTTCCCTTTTTTATATTTAATTTTATTCTCCCTTAATTTCTCCATATTCTGGCCTCCTTCTTTTACTTAAGAAAGGATGAAGAGAAGAGAGGGTAATAAATACCTGTGAGATGTAAACCCAGAAGGGACTATGGGGAGGGCAAAGAGGGTCTCAGTAAGGAGACAAGACAAACGATGGACACAGGGGAGAGGACAGTGGGAGGATGGCAAATTAGAACAAAACATAATGATGCATATTCACGAAAATGCCATACTGAAACTCAACTACTTCTCTACTACACTTTAATATTAAAAGAAAACAATACATGCATGAAGGAGCATCAGGATCAGTTTTTAAAGCAAATCTGTAAATATTATGCAACTAATCTCAGCAAATAAACAAACAGATGATTATTATTTCTAGAAAGAGGAAAAAAAGAACAAACCAAGAAAAAAAAAGTAAAAAGTGAACACAGAAACACAGTTGATAAAGGGAGTTAAGGAAATTTTCCAAAATCAACAGTGAGAAAATAGGTAGTACGAACACCTTTACTGGTATTGTTTTTTTTCAATAAAGTCCCAATGTCCAGTAGAAAACACTAGCCATCAGCTACAGGAACATTACATATTCACACACTATCACATCTAAAAACTAATCTGGGAAGGAAGACCAGAGAGGGTGCTAATGGCTTCATTTTTACCCAGTAAAGTAGCTACTAGAGAATTTCAAGTGACAGGACTGTCACAGTCTTTAGCCTGATCCTGACAGTTTCTGCTGTTTCTGAGTGGAATTGAAGCTACAACAGAAGGTCTGAGAGCACACACCCTAGTTGTTAGTTTATAGGTGACAATGAAGCAGACATAATTACAAAAAGACAGCATTAGGAGTTCATAGTTACAGGGAATGCTATAACAAAAGAATGAGGATGAAATTTTATTTGGGAGTTCTCTTTAAATCTAATTATTATAATGTTGATCTCAAAATAGCATGGAGGAGCAATAAGTAGCTATTTTACTTAACAATATATTCACAATTACTGTGAAAAGTGTTCACTGCAGTATTTTTTTGTCTATTGTCACTATACCTAGTATAAGCTGAATAACTGTACAACAAAAATTTTGTGCCAACATTAGTTTACATAACCTTTAAAAACAAGACATCAAACTTTGTGGGTTTTTAAAAACTTATTTTCAAGATATTATTTAATTATTTCAAGATATCTTGTCAACAAAGGATAGAGGCAGAAAAGTTAAAATATACACTAGAGTACAAAAATTTAACAACAATAACAACAACAACAAAAACAGTGGGATTTAAAAAAAAATTAGGTTTCTCCAAATCAAAGAATTTGGCTTAATGTAGTCTGTAAATTCACTTATTCTACTGATAAACTTGAAAAGACCATATATCATACTAAAGAAAGGTACCTTTAAATCAGGTCTTTATTCTGGAATCCCTGTTACTTATCTAATTCTTTTAAGTATTAAATATGTTGGTATTAATAATTCTTCCCTTTTAGCATGTAGCTAGATCGTTTACTATGGGCAAGATATCTATCTGAAAATTCATAAATTAATGAGGCACCCTATAAGCGGCCATATTTGCTTTTTTTTTAAAAAAAATGTCTTAAGGAACAAAACCTCTGGCAGGGAGAACTATTTGCATTCTTTTGGATACAGGTCTAGGCAACACATAGCTGAGAAGGCATCTGGCTATGCTCTTCTGAGAAAGGGAACTTCTACAGGTCTAATATGGCCCTCTATTCTGTAATGCACCAGACTTTCTAACTTTCCTCAGTCTTCAGAAAATAAATGTTATACTTACTACATAAAATTTCATTAAGCTTCTACGCAAAACTGCAAACCACACAAATCTGATGCAGAAAACAAAACATAGCCTAAAATCTATATTCACAAATTTTAATCACTTTCTGAAAAGCAAGTTTTAATGTAGTTATTATTAATGAATGAATGAAAGGGAAAGCTGTTTCAGAACTTCAAAGTTGTTTTTCATATAGCTTATCCAGTAGATACTCGTACCTATGTAAATAAATTACCTTTTCCAAATCCATGACAGTTGCTGTTAGAAACAAAACTAAAGGGTTAGAGAAGACAAAGATCAGGGCTGAGGAAATGACCTGGGGTTAAGAGTTCTTCCTGAGTTCAGACCCCAGGATCCATTAAGTGTTCTACAAGTGCCTGTAACTCAGAGGGAATGAGGACATGTGGATCACTGGGGCTTGCTGCTTTCTATAGCCTATAAGAGAAAAGAAGAGCCCCAGGTTCAGGTCAAGCATGGTAGAGGACACAGACAAACTCTCTTGGTTTCTGTGCATGAGCATTACTACACACGTGTCCACAGACACTCACATCACACACATTAAATACACGTTTTTTCAAGTGACAAGTATATAAAATATTAAATGAAAATATATAATATGATAGAGAAGTAAAAGTGTTAAAATTCTAGTTCATGTTTGTGTAGGTAGAAAACTACACATTTGTAAACAGGGCAATTTTGCTAAGATGACCTTTAAATTAAAATGTAAGCCTATAAATTTTTTCCCAACTTGAGGGAAAAAAATAAATCACAATTATAAATTCCAATAAGAAATTATCATTTTGAGAGGAAAAAACCTTTGATATCTTAATTTTCAGTTAAAAACCCACTACTGTCTAGCAGAATAAATAGAATTATAATTTTCCTAAGGACTTCACGACTCAAGTCACTTTCTCACTTTTAGAATAAAGTAAAAAACATGAATACTAACATGTATCAACCTAACTTTCTTACTCAACCTAGCAGATGGTCAGAACTAAAAATCGTTCAAATTTTTAAAACTTACAATTATTACAAGTCCATGACAGAGAAAGAGAGAGAGAGTGTGTATGAGTGTGTGTGTGTGTGTGTGTGTGTGTGTGTGTGTGTGTGTGTGTGTGTGTGTGTGTTTGCCCTCACGTACTGGCAGGGGCTAGCAGGCATAAAGCAGGTCAACAGAGAACTTTACAGTCAGTTCTCTCCTTTCACTTTTACTTGGTTTCCAAGGATCACAGTCAGATCACCAAGCTTATGAAACAAGTTCTCTTACCCACTGAGCCATCTTATTTGCTACCAAATTGCTTCTAATTTATGTATAAACTGTTTATAAGAAAAGTTTTCTTTTGTAATTTACCAAGAATTCTGTTTCACTTCCCTTAAAAATTTAGCCAGAAAACTTCAAGGTCAATCATTCCACTGTTCAATTTTCTTGTGTTCTTGTGCCAACATCTGTACCAATAATGACAACACTGAATCAACTTAGCAATCATCATAGGCTCTAAACCAATATAAATCTATAGACCAATATAAGCATGCTACTTTTGCAATACTAGAAATTAAAAATCACTATTTATTTGAAAGGCTAAGCATATTCAGCAAGTTCTTCCTTCTAGGTGGTTCCTACTTAACATTCTTTCTGTTGCCAAGGTTTATCACTAACCTCTAGAACTCAATACCATTCCCTATCCAGGATTATAACCAGATTCAATACTTTACATTGTAAGTAAAGTCTGTTCATTATAGGCCTACATCAGTATTGTTCTAACTAGTTCAAATATACCAGTCCAAACAGTCCTATGTAAGCACTCCAACCTCTCTTCCTTCAGAGTTTCCATCTCTTCTCTTCAGGTTTCCTCCTTTAGTTCCTTCTCAGTAACAGTTTTTTCATAATTAACATTCCCCTAAATTTTCATACTGTCTTTCCTTGACAACACTAACAAAACATACCAAATAGAATATTATTGCTTCTATATACATAATCTTTAATTCTTTCTTCATAAAGCATTTTTACTCCAGATACAGCTCAGTTGTAAAGTACTTGCCTGACACACATAAAGCCACTTCAGCTACAGCTTCCCAGTGATATATTTTTTCAATTTGAGATAAACTACAAGAATCATAAAATGCCTGTCATATTTCAATGAACCAGGTACATTAATCTCTTAAAGATTTTCCCTGCATGTGCTTCAAAACCATCTCTTTCCCCAGTAACGTTACATACCTCTTCAGTACTGTTTCTTCCCTATAAGCATTACATACTTACATGCTTTAACAGACACAGAGAGAGACAGAAACAGAGAATTGTCTTTTTCTGAGCTATTTAAGAGCAGGTTGCAGACCTGAAACTCTATCTCCTCCTAAGACATGGTCCCTTTCTGAATAATCAAGTAAGCTAATATAAATAACATTAATTTCAATCTATAGGGTTCATTCAGTCTGTCAATTCTACTCATGATAAATTCTTTTCTTTACATGCACAGGACTCCATATAGACATTTCACTTAATTGCCATATTGCTTCAAACTCTGCTACCTAGAATCCTTTCTTATTCATGTATTCAAAGGTCACAAACATGGCCCACATAATACCTCAGAGCCTGGGTCTGCAGAATGTATCTTTATGACCAGATGCATAAATGTCACAACAAAGATGCAACATTGTCCTCATTATGACACTTTTCAGAATGCATAGTGTCATATATCCTACAACTAATAAAGTTAATTTGGTCATGTTATTTCTAAAGTGTCCTGTTTTTCTCACCTCCAATTTCTCCTCTTAAACAATTGGTACCTTTTGGGGCATACTGCAAGATTATGTCAATATCTTCAAACCAAGATCCTTTCTACCAGTCTCAACCTGCTAATAAAGAAATTAACCACATGAATGGTTTGAGAAAACAATCCAATCACTAGCAAAGGGAATTAGTAGTAGAAAGGTTGTGAACAATAATAAGAAAGCTTTGCATATGATATGTAGGGACATAACAATGTAATTAAAACACAGACATAGCAACATTTATCATTTGTCAAAATTGCCTGTCTTAATCTACTGGATCTACTGTAACAATACCTTTGAATGGGTAACTTACACATAATAGCCACTTACTTAATGCTCAGAATTCTAGAGGCTGGTAATAAGTCTAAGATGCAGAGACTAACAGATTCACTGTCTAGTGTAAAAAAAAAAAAAAAAAAAAAAAAAACTCTAGATGGCAATTTCTAACAGATATGACGGGAGGCAAACAAGTCCCATTGGGCCTCTTTAATAAGCAAGCCAACCCATTCAAGAAGGCATAACCTAACCATTACCGACATATCTCTTAATATAGGGATTTGGTTTCAGGATACTTTTAAAATAGGAGTTTCAGAGTGGGGACTACAAACATTTAAATCAAGGCAATCATTAATAACTTTGGTAAGCTGGTAAGGTATCTCCAGTCTTATTTTGCCTTCGTCTTGTGTCTTTCATGACAATCTCATCTCTTGCCTTTTAAGACAGATGCTCCTGCTCTACCTACACAATACCACCCAGAATCAGAGGCAACTGCTATACCAGTTACCATGTTCCCTTGTCAGCTTTAAAAGTTGAAGATTAAGCTTTCTTCATCTGTAAAGTTGTTTTCCATATAAATGATTTTTAAGCTGAATCTTGTGGACAGGATCTTACTCTTGCATTCCCTCTGTTGTTCAGAATGTCTACTTGGCTCCCCCCATACTTCTCATAGACATGAGAGCATGTTCCACCTTGGTAGCCTTTTCTGCATAAGTGCCTGACATTGTAAGATGACTTTCTGTGAAACAAGTTAAATGCATGGCCTCTCATACTTGTCATCACGTATATACATCAGCCTTTTGAATCCTATAAATCTATTTTCAATGTACTGATCTAATTCTCATTTCCCTGTGACAGTCAAGCTTTGCTTTGTTTCATGGCTAAGTGCCAGAACTTTTTCAATTTATACCACTCCAACATCACTTTTGTTTCAATCCACAATAGGATCCATTAAAAGAGATATTTTGCCAGGCATGGCAGTATGCACCCACAATCCCACCATTCTGGCTGAACATGAGACAGAAAGAAGGTGAATTTCAGACCAGCCTGTTTTCTGTAGATCTATCTTAACAAGAAACCTGACGTACACTTTAAATGCACCATTTGTTCTTCCCTGCCTTCAATGAAGACTTATATTTAATTACTCTTTAGAAGGTTGTAGAGGAACTTGATGAATATGTTCCCATCAGTATTTCAATTTCAAGCTCAATAATAACCCACAAATAATTCTGTGCTACAGCCAATAATAAAAAATTACATACTATAGTCCCTTACATAAATACCTTTCTCTAACTCTACAATATCCACTCAATTCAGGTAAGGTGTTGCTTCTCCAGCAAATATCCTTACCATTTCTATAGTAAGCATGAATTACGGACCTATTTGAATACACCTCCCATTAATTTAGGTATCATATATCAAAAAATTCATATAGTATCATTACTATTGGTTTATTATTTGTAAATAGATATTTTCAAATTTTATACTTCAAATTCTTAAAATAGTGATTGGTAAGAAGATTCAAATGTATTAAAGAAACACAGTTACCCATATTCTTTACTGTAACTTCTAATAAACATAGCATTCTATGTCCCTTTACCTTAATCTCAATGAAAAAGAAACAGATTTTACCTTTCTGATAAGGAGATGAAGAATCTCTCTGTCTTCCTCTCCTTTTCCTTCTCTACCCCCCTTCCTCCTTTCCTGGAAAGACTACATGTCACTTTATGTGTTTGGCTGGCCTGAACTCCCTAACAGCGCCAGGCTTGCCTTGTACTGGGATTACAGGCACGCACCACCACACCAAGCTGAGACCTGTCTTTTACGTGCTCAATGTACGTTAGTACTGTTGCCTTAGCCCTGAGAATTCATCAAGTCTGCTTTTCTTTCATAAGGATAATTTCAGGCAGTGATTCTGAAATCAAGTAAAAAGATTATAAGATTAAGTGAAAATTAGAAAGTAAAACCTAACTTGATAATTATGCTACCTCCTTCCTCTTAAAAATATTCTACTAGAAAAATATTAATTATTAAAACACACTAGCACAAATAACAATAGTTTCCTAACATAAAACTTCTCTTACCAATTATAAGGATTTCCTTTAAGACCTTTCATAGCATTTATAAACAAGAGTTTACCTGGAGGTTGGAACATAGCTCAGTGGCTTAGGGCTTGAATCAAACTCTAGCATCACATAAGCATTTAGAAGGGTAAAAATATATAACATTCGTTTTAAGACATCTAGAAACTAACAGCAGTAGGTAAAACGCAATGGCTTTTTTCTGTACCCTAGATAGACAGTCATCATTACACTGTTTTACATACTCCCTCAAAACCCTACTGTTGCTGTTAGTATCCATTCTCCTCTCTGGACTTGGTAAGGGACTTGGCAAAGCTGTGACTAAACGCATTCTAGTGCCAAAGCTGATGCTCTTGTCCTTCGAAAAAGCTTTCAAACATACCAGCACTAGCAACTTAGTATTAAACCTAAAAGTCTTAAATACCAAATACATGAAAAGAAAACACTGGCTAGTCCTTTACCAAAATGTCATTCTAATAAATTATATCAGCATGTTGACACATATGTATTTCCTGTTGGCCATGAACTACTACCACAAGCTTTATTGATCCTTATTCAATTTTTAAGAACAAATTTTAAAGCAAGCACCAGTCAGTTCAGCATGTAGTGTGCTTCTAGTTCAAGGAGAAAATATCCACCATTAAGTACAATTTTACAAGGTAATCTCAGCAGTAGATATAAAAAGTAAACTGTAAAAATCAGGTCCCATAGCTAAAGAGATAGCTCAGGGGTTAAGAACCATATACTGAAAAACCCAGTTGGTTCCCATCACTCATGAGGATAAATCACACCTGCCTCTAACTCTAGTTCCAGGAAATCTAACACCTGGCCTCGGCAGGCACACAGGAACACACAGAAAAATGTATATAAATAGAAAGTGAATTTAAAAAAAACACAAAAAACCAGGCTCTCTTAGCAGTTCTACTCCGGAGTGTATTATTAAATCACCATAAGAATGAAACTATGAATTTGGCAAAATTAGGAAATTATATCACATTCTTACAAATATCTTTTAGAGTCTAGGTAAGACCATATATTCATAACTATGTTACTTTTCTTCCCTTCTGTGTGTGCCTTCTGGACTTCAAGAAATCTGATGCTTTCTTCTGAACTACATGGGTACCAGGCATGCATATGGTGTACACATATACACAAAGGCAAAACACATTCCTATGCACAAAATAAATAAACAAACAAATAAATCGTTAAAGTTAGCAGCAGTTCTCCAAAGTCAGAAATGGTAATTTCTTTTTAAAATTTTGTATTATTATTGTTACTTTTTTACATCCCGATCATGGTGCCCCCCACCTCATCTTCCCTCTGACTCCACTTTACCCCCTCCCACTTCCCACCCCCCAGTTCCCCAACCATCCATTCCTCCTGTTTCTCTTCAGGAAAGGACAGACTTCCCATGGACATCAACCAAACCTGGCAACTCAAGTTGCAATAAGGCTGGACAAGGCAACTCAGTATGAGAAAAGGGGCCCAAAAGTTGTCAAGAGTCAGACAGTACCTGCTCCTACTGTTAGGAGTCCTACAAGAAAACCAAGCTACACAACCTTAGCATGTAAGTAGATGGTCTAGGTCAGTCCCACGCAGGCTCCTGGCTGTCAGTTCAGTCTCTGTGAGCCCCCCATGAGCCCAGGTTAGTTGATGCTGTGGGTTTTCTTGTGGTGTCCTTGACCCTTCTCACCCCTACAATACTTCTTCCCCTCTTTCACAGAATTCCCCAAGCATCCCTTAACATTTGGCTGTGGGTATCTGCATCTGTTTCCATCAATTGCTGAGAAATTAGTATTTCTATCCAAAGTTCTATTGCCCACTTTCCTCTTTCAAAAGCAATTAAGAACCATATAAATGCATACTTTCAGCCCAAAGGATGTTTAATAAGTATAACCATAGTAGTATGATAAATAGTATATCCTTACTGAGTATAATAGTTAAGGCACTTGAATAAATGACTTGAAATACTTTCAAAATATTTTTTCTCACTTAAAGCTGAAAACCTGTTCCTTTTCCCTATATGTTAGGAGAAACCAAATTACAAACAACTCATAAAGCAATATCATCAGGTATTTTTAAGAATTAGGTGTTAAGGATGACAGAATCCTGAATAAAGAATGTCAGATATGCACAAAATTTCCATCACCATTTAAAGAGAATTTTCTCGAGTTAGCAAGTGGTTCTCTGTAGACAATATTGTTCTACAATTTGCCCATGCTGTGAGACCTAAAAATACTACATAACACTTTATGAAAGCCCCACCAGCCTATTTGATATGATATTGAGAAATTCAGGTATGCAGGACATAGGACATAATGTTACTGTGATTACACTATAACAGGACTAAATTTAGGAACTTCTGAACTTGGAAAAAGTTCAAATTAAAGTAGAAACTTATTAGAGAGTGTTTTTTTAAATTACACAAATTTTCGATTTCTCATTCAAAGAAAAAAAAAACTTTACTTCCAAGTTCTCGTATAGACATTGTTTCTTCAATTCTATCTACCAGTAAAGATAAGACTTTAAAAATGACTTACAGTAAATATCCGCCTGCCAGTTCGATCAAAAGTTACACAGTACACCGATGATAAGTGTCCAAGAATTCGCTTATGCATCTTCATATGCTGATATACTGCAGTTGGAACAAGTTGCTCAAGTCTGTATTTCCCATTCAGCTTCCTTGAAAACAGAGTATCCGCTACCAAGAAAATGGGGGAATATAAATGTACTCCAGAGACAAAATAGACTTCTTAAACTCAGACTTCTAGAACTCATTTATTTCATTATCACATGCTGGTTTATAAAAAGAGAAAAAAAGTGATGACTTTTACATGACTCCTAGTTTAAAATCTTCAAAATAAACAATAAAATAATTAAGTTCTTTGAAATAACTGTCCTTTCCTCATTCTCATAAATAACAAATGCATAAATGGTATGTCCAAAGTTATAATAAGGCATGAAACTAGAATTAAAATTCAAACTACTTTACTCTTTAGCCAGAGTGCTTTAAAAACAAAGCATTCTAAATTTTTTAAAGATTTTTGTACAAAAGTAATTAAATTTGGATAGTAGTGATTTTTCCTTCACCCATTAATAATACTCAAATACTTTAAACACGTCTTACAAAATTTAAAAAAAAAAAAAAAAAAACAAACAAAAACAAAAACAAAAAACCTTTCTGTGAGTGAACAGAAGGCACTTAGGGATCCTGATCTCAAGACCTGAGGCTGATCTTCGGCTTTATATACTGACTCCAACACAAAATATTTCCATCTAACTAATCACTACTGTGCTTACTTTCTATACATAACTTATGGACTGAGAATGTACTCAATAACGCTGAGTTTGTTTTTAAACAGGTTAATTTCTCCCAAAGACGATTGCCAGCTATATTAGAGAATTATCCCTATAAGCTTCTCGCTTGAACTTAATTCAGAAAATTTCTTTAAAATAGTGTGCATACTTTATACACATACACACATATCAATAATATTCTTTTTTAACTTGGATCAAAGTCTAGCAATTATACCTTAGAGTTTATGAAACATAAGTATCTCAGATATATTGTAAAAAATCTCAGCAAACTTTTTCACATGTAATTTTTGGTTCACACTGTATTTGTGTGAGTCCTGCTTAAAAAAATAATAATAAAAACACATGCAGCACAGGTTTTAAAGTAATCAATACTATTTCAAAGTAAAATAATCTTATGCCTGTATGTCCTATTACTATAGAATTACAGATTTGAATACAACAAATAACTGTTGTTAGCCTACAAATACTAAATAATTTAACAACTGAGAAGTCTGAGAGCTGTGAATTAACTTAGTTAAGTTTAAGCAGGTTTACACAGTAATTCAGTTACAGGAAACTCAACTAAGTTTCCATGATAGTTTACTCTCTGACATGCTTTCCTTTCACACAGAAATAACCTGTTAATAAACCATCTAATGCTAGGTTTCAATCTTATTTTGTGCACACAAAGCCAGTTATCCTTTAGAAGCCAAGTCAAACTATCTCAGACTCACCTCCCTATATTGTAAGAAAGCAACATGCAACCCAAATGATGACAGTTGTTAACAAGATGTACTTTAATTCCTTCTACCCAAAACTTAGAAAATTCTTGGAATTCAATTTTTATAAAAATACTTAACACTATTCAGGTATGAAGACACTATTGTTAGAGACAACTAAAATAATAAAACTATTATTTCACAATGATAAGCAGTAAAATTTTGAGACATAACTTTAAAAAAAATAAGAGCTAATAATGTATAAAATATTTTATACATAAAGTGTTACTGCCTTAAAAACAGGGTTTACTCAATCTTCAAGATAGCTAGAATGAAATTTTAGTCAACTGGAAAAAAATACCACTAGAACAGTGAAGTCTTCAACTAAAACGTTCTATCACACAAAACACAAGTAACTATCTTTCACTGTGCTTAATGACATTTAACAATTAACTACTTAGCTTTCTATCCTGTAGGTATGCTGTCAACTAACTTACAAGTCTACCATCAGCACCAAATCTATGCCACAGTAAGATAAAAATATAGCTACCAAGTAATCAAGTTGGTGATTCAAACCATGTAATTATGAGAATTTAAAGAAAATATAATTGAAATACAGTGGAGGAAGCCAAATTTGAAAACACTCTCACTATATCAAAAAGGTAGATCACTTTTACAAGAGAATAGACAATCTAGGGCTCAATGGCCTCACATTTTTCTTTTAATATACTATTACTGTATCATCTATCTATTCTATCTTAACTTTTTAACTGAAAAACAGAATGTGTATTTCATTCACAAGCAAATGCAGAGCATTTTAAACAAAAGAAATATAAGTGAATCTTGGTTAATAGGTACGAATGGCTACTCAATGTAATTTAGTTTCATGGGGAAGGAAGATAAATGGCAATTATTCACATTCTAAAAATGAGTTAATTACATTTATAAGTAAAAAGAAAATGTCTCAAATTATAGAAATTTTTAAAATTTTATTAAAATAGAACATCAATTTTTCAAATGACATGATTGAACAGATATAAGAGGATACAAAGCAACTGTCCCTTTATATGAGATTATTTATAGGTTTAATTCTTCAATTAAATGTAAATATAACTGTGGTTTAAAAGTAGATCTATTTTCCTAGTTAAGGTGATAGGAAATAATTCTAAACCAAACAACACTAAATCATTTTCCATTGGAAATTCTTTCTTATCCTCCTAGGCAAGAGGATATTCTTCTAGGCAGACTGGTGAATTTCAAGTCCCATGATCACCACTTTCTCTACTCAAATCTACAATATTTTAACTTTATTCAAAATAATCACAAATGTCCTTTGATACTAACCTATCAAGGTCTAATATAAGCTTGTCTCATATGATGGTTAATATTGTCAACATGACATTTAGGAAGCGCCTCCAGGGTATTTCTATAAAGGATTAACTACATTAAAGCTAACCGCTGAGAATGTCTGAGAGACTATCTTGATTAAATTAATTAATATGGGAAAACCCATTTTGATTGTAGGTGGGACCATTCCCTGAGCAGGGGATCCAGGACTATAAAATGAAGAGGGCAAGTTGTACACTGCATGCGTGAATGAATTCACTGTTATCTGTTTTAGACTGCAAATGTGCTGTAACTAGCTACTTCAAATTCTTGATGCCTTGACTTCCCTTCTAATGAGGTACTTACTGTAACCTCAAATTGTAAGCCAAGTACACCCTTTCCCCTTTAAGCTGCTTCTGTCAGGGTATTTCATCACATCAACAGGAAGCTACCTAAGATGTCCATTACCTGACTTCATAGGCTACCTTCTTTCTAGTTTGTCAACTCCAGGTGCTTATCTAGCTCAATCTTCCAAAACATCAGTTATGTTCCTTGTTTAGGGTATTTGCATTAGCTGTGTCTTCTGCCTGCCATGCTGGAGTGGTTTTGTTCGTTTATTTCAATCCTTCCTTCAAAGTCTGTCACCTTTTCAATGAAATCATGTCCTTATTTATCCACTGAAAATTGCAACTCTCCACCAGTAACTCTTGATACTCTTTATATAGTCATGTATTTGGTTATTTTTATAACATTTTCAGATAAAACCACATATTTTTATGTACCATATTTATTTCCTGCCTCCTCCCATAACATGCATAACTTCATAGGTTAATATATTTTTTTTGTATTTAATACTGCTTTGTATTTTAACTACTCTGCTAAATTGACTTAATTTGCAATAAGAGCATACCTAAATATATTTAATCATTTTTTCTGAAAATAAATCAGTAATAAACTAAAAAGTTTGGAATTGGTCTTAGTCATGTGAAGTATCAATCCCTTTAAAATATGTATAAAGGCAGAGAAAATAGTGAAAAAGTCCTTTGTGGTAAATCATCCAGTTTCAATCAAAATCTGTATGCACAACACTATAAACTATAGATGTAAAGCCCACAACATTGTAAATGTTACCTGTAAGATATAAAATATAAGCATGTGCATGTAAGGTATCAAACTTTTAGAGTTCAAAACCTTTAATTTTTGTACCAGAATGATAAAACTTTCCAAACAAATCTCTTCTTCTAGTTATTTCTCAAGAATTGATTTATTTATCTAGCTACAATACTGGTGCAATTTAGAAAATAACATATAATTGCTAAAGTACAATGCACAGTCCCCACCCAAAGCAATTTCATCAACTGAACAAGTTTTCCTCACAAACAGTACATTAACAGCTATATTTGTGTTCATATCTGACAATTGAGATGTTAAGCATGTTACTGTTTTTCCTTATCCTGACAGATTTTTCTAATACATTTTCATTACAATCTCCCTCCCTCTATTCCTTCCAGTTCCTCCCACTTCTCCATCCAATCCTGATCTATTCCCTTTCTGTTCATTAGGATGGGAAAAAAGGGTAACAGATAAAAATATAACAAAATAGAACAGAATATATGAAGACTATCACATTGAAGTTGGAATAGACAAACAAGACAAACCACAGAAGGAAAAGAGCCTAATAGAAGACACAAGAATCAGAAACACACTTATTTGCACATTCAGGGGTCCCATAAAAACATTAAACTAGAAACCGTACTATCTATCTATCTATCTATCTATCTATCTATGCGCTAAAGACCTGGTGTAGGACTGTGTGAGCCATGTGCATGCTGCTTCAGTCTCTGTGAGTTCTTATGAGCTTAAGCAAGTTTTTCCAGTTATGGTATGAGAAATAATTTATTTCCCACAACATACTTGGCTTTTAAATAATGCATATTTTACAATCACTAATATCAATTTCTCCTGTCTCACTTTCTCTTAGTTCAATAGTCCTCCTGAAAAAAAAAAACAGTAAAATAAGTATCTACTTGTTTAACTTTTGATCTATATTCCACGGTTAGGCTTTTAACACACCTACAACTTTAATATGCATTATGCATTATAAAGTGATTTTCTGAGAGTAACAAACACCCATAGGCTCATATATTTAAATGCTTAGTAACCAGAGACTAAAAGTCTCCAATTAAATGCTTTCTCCTTTAAGAGTTGCTTTAGTCATGGTGTCTCTTAACAGCAACAGAACAGTGACTAAGAGGTTGGTACCATGAGTAAAGTATTGCTGTAACAAGTCTGGCCATGCTGGGATTTGGAGGACTAGTTATCTTTATAGGAACATGGAAGACAGTGCAGAAAGTGATTTGAAGTGTAGGGACCCAGCTCAAGAAGTTGCAGAGGGGAAGAATATTACAAAGTGGCCTAAAGATCATTTTCTTGTCATATGGCTGCCTTCTGCCCTTGTCCTACATATCTGCCTGAAGATAAACTGAAGATAGGTTTAATGGTGTTGGCAGAAGAAATTTCAAGACAGCCTACTATTGATTGTGCCATGTGGTTATTAGTGGTCACTCTCATGCAGATCTGTAATAAAAGGAGCTATGTAAGCAAGGAAAAAAAATGCACAATTTAAGGAGAAAAAGAATCATCAGTAAGTGTAACAGAGTTAAGTCTGTGCTCAAGATAAAAAGCTTAAACCAAAGCCTATGCTAAATGGAATAAAGGAAGTGGAATAATGGTCAGTGCAAGATCCCTCCCAGCTAAGCTTCCAACTAACTTGTAAAGAGGAATTATAGGAAAGCGTAAGCAGTGAAGGAAACCATCAATAGCAGAAAGTTGATGCAAATATAAATGAAAGAGGCGGCCACGTTCCAGCTTCAGTCATGGCCATGTGGTTCTAGTTTTAGAGTCAAAGACAGAGGTTGTAGAACCCCTCCCTATGTCTAACGAAAGCCACTGAGGTCAGGTGTCTGTCAGGGGTGTCACTACATGGAGGCCTCAAGAGGCCATTAAATGAAGCAGTGTAGGTAAAGCTTGGATTGTATTAGATATCCCAAGATGTGAAGATGCCAGAGTTGTGGGATACCTGCTGAGGAAAACTGTAGACCAGGTGCAGAGCAGGCCCAAGAGAAAATGAAGTTAACAAAGCTGAAAGGAGCTGGAAATCAGAAGAGTACTATCTTAAATATGAAGATAGAGTTTGGAATTTTCCCTGTTGGTCCAGTATTTCTTCACCATGAACCTCTTCCTCTCTTTTGGAATGTTAATGTATATTCTATGCCATTATATATTGAAAATATGTGATCTGCATTTAGATTTTGATTTTAAAAGGGGTTTAAAATTAAGAGACTGCCTGAGTCTCAGAAGAGACTCTGGACTTTCAAAAGTGTTGAAACTGTGAAAAACTATGAGGATTTTGAAGTTGGACTTTGCATTATGACATAGCTATAAATGTATGGGCAAAAGGGAGTAGAATGTTGTGCCCCACCCCTATAGGTCCATGTATTTGAATGCAGAACAAAAATCTTTGAAAGGATTAAAAGAATTAGTGGGTGTAACCTTGGAGGATGTGTCACAGGTGGTTGACTTTGATACATTAAAAGCCCATGCCAGCCACAGTCAGTAAGTGTCTGTCTGTCTGTGTAATTCTTTCTCTGTCTCCCCACCCCCACCCCCATGTGTGTGTCTGTGTGTCTCACCTGTAGATCAGGACATATCTCAACTGTTTCTCCAGCAACAGGTCTGCCGACATACCCCATGCTAACTGCCATGAGGATAATAGACTAAACTTCTGAAACAGTAAGTTCCCAATTAAATGCTTTCTCTTGTTATAAGTTGCCTTGGCCACAATGTCTCCTCATAGAAATAGAACAGTGATTGAAACAACTTGTAAAGACTTTCCATCCCCAATAATCAACCAGTGCATCTAGCCTTCCATTTTACTCATTCTCGTCTTTTCTATTAGTTTTACTGTGATTAACAACTGTGCTAGACTAATATGGCATTTTAATATTTCTGGGTATTATAAGTCTACTTAAAAATATCTTATTCCTGATTATTTAAAACTAATTTTAAAGAACGTATGAAGTAAAAATATTTGTTGCAAGTGTTTAGGATCTAGAATTGTTTGCTGATAAACTGACATCTTTCATTATCAAGTTTCTATAGATGGGCCAAATTTTCAAGGCTGATGATCTTAGATAAACTTCAGCAACATTATCCCAGCTTCTTTCATAATACAGGTATTAGCTGAACCACGTTTATTGAAGGAAAGGAAAAAAGGCAAACACACTTATACACATGCATAAGCACACAACTACAGCTGCCACAGAAGAGGATCAATGATAATTGTGGTAACTACATTTTTAAGGATAGTAAAAATGCTTATGGCAAAGATCAGCAATTAAGTACCAAAGCAGAAATACTGTTTTCCTCTCCAAAGTTTAGAGTTTTTCTCTATTTGCAAAGTACTCAGTAAAACGAACAGACATTCGAGTAAAATTATAATAAATTACCCAAGTTCAAAGATTAAAATTAACTATAATTTTCAGAAGACCATTGAGATGAATATAACATTTGGTATAATATCTACTGTAGTATAGGAAAGTAGTTTCTCCCTTAACATCAGCACTGGAGAGCCCCAGAACTACAAATTTATCAAAGCAAAGCCTGTCTGTCAGCCTAATGAATACAAGAAATAAAGCTGCAGATTCCAAATCCAGGGAAACAATTTCTGTGACAGAACAATTAGATGTGGGAAAAATGGAAGAGCAAAAACTGTAACTCAGAAAGTTCCTCCGTACAGCTTGAGCATCTAACCCTCCTTCTGATACAAATTAAGAACTCAGATAAGAAGCACTGGGGTACTCTAGCAGAAAGTAGTTTTAAGTAATTTTATTAAATTAATTTTATTATCCTACCTTGTCTAATTTAACTCTGCAAGTGTGTTGTTTAAAACCCACTCACACACTTAAAAAGTTTCTTGGTACCCTCTGAGTCAAATGCTAATGTCAGTAAGATTAGAATTAATAACCACCAAAACTTTTTCTAAACTAAAGCACAAAAGAATAAACTTTGAATAATCTGTAACTAGGTTTCATTTTAATCTGCATAATATAAAGAAAGGCTTTCTAAATATAAGACTTAGAATCAATATCTGTAAATTAAAGACTTTGGAAATCTATGAAGCTAAATTTTAATTACAACAACTTGATAAAAACTTAAATGAGTACAAGAAAACAAATTATCAAGTATACAATCTTCAATTTTAGTGGAGCAACTCTATTTGTGATCAAACATTCAGAAAAGAATTTCTTATGATTTTAAATTTAAACAAATGCTTGTCTTTATAGGATGGAAGTAATTTCAACATTTCTATCATACAAATATACTATATGGCATAAAGTATGTAATATGGCATGGTTACATAAAATGTTACCTATTTCAAAGAACCACAAAAGGTTCTAATAAAAAAGGATATATATATATGTATATGTGTATATATATACACATATACATATATATGTGTGTATATATATACATATATATACACACACATACATACACACATATGCACTGTACTACAAGTACACAAACAAAATTAAATGTATTTTTAAAAAGTAAAATATCAGCAGATGAAGTTCAGTAATGCTGAAAAATGTCAACACAGCATATCTATAAATAATGGGTCATAGTGGCTAATATGTACTGAGTGCTCTCCACTATTCTAGACACTACGCAATGCTCCTGATATATATTTTTGTCATCTTTATCATAAGAGACTAGATGCGTTATCAGTAAGAAAACTAAAAGCAAATTTTAATGATCCCCACAATATGGTGCCAGAGTATAGCATTAGGAAACAAGACTAAAAAGAAATATCCCAAACTATTATCATATAACCAATCACATTGATTTCTTAGCTTAAATTTAAAGCTTGATAGAAATTAAGATTTTAGACTCAGGAAGTTTAACTTTATTTAATCATAAAAAGCATAAAAAATAAGCATCTTAAAGAATATAAAAGTATATTCTACAGAAAATGCCTACTGACAATTTTTAATGGACTAAAAACTGATATAAAGAATTCACATATTGTTGGGCAAACTGGAACATACGTGTAATCCCAGTGTTCAAGAGACTAAGGCAGAAGAGTTCAAGTGTAAGGCTAGTGTAGGGCTCCATCAGGAGACCAAGTCTCAAAAATAAAATCAACAATAAAGAATTTCACCCATCATAGAGTCTGATTTGTAAGCCAGAAGATGAACTAACAGGCCTTCAATTTTCGTTTAAGTTTTATTTATTAAAAACTCACTGTGGGGCTGGCTCTATGAGTAAAGTGTTTGCTATGCATGAGGAAGGACCTGAGCCTGGACCACAGCAACCACATATAAAGCCAGACATGATGGCCTTAGGCAGAGACAGCAATCTCTAGGAGACTTGCTGGTAGTCAGCCTAGCAGAATCAATGCGCTCTAAAGTTCAATGAGATCCTAACTCAAAAAATGAGCAACAAGAGTATGTATGACATGTGACTCCTCATATGCATGCATAGGTTTATACCTGCACACACATTCACCCCATACACACGCAAACATTTCACTGAGCTTTAGAGTAAAAAAAAAAGTATCAAAGATAGTTTATTTCATTAAGAAAGATTTAAAAAGAAACATCCAAACCACTATACACACACACACATTATTCTGAGGTTACTCTTAATAAAAACATTAAGGCCAAATAGCATGTGGAAAACATTTCAACATAATTTGGTTCATTTCTACAGCACCACCTAGAGCAGAACAAGATAAATCACATAATGAACAGCAGCTCCAACAGTATTAGCAGGACAATCCCATAATCAGTTTAAAAATAATGAAGAAAGTAATAGGGAATAGACGATGAAAATAATCTCCTGAGCAACTAAACAAGCAGGAAAGCCTTCCTCTTTGCTTTACTTATGTGAGTAAAAGGATTAGTATACTCAAGAGCTACCAGGAAATCCTCACATGTGCAGTTTTGTTGTTCAGTTGTTCTATTTAAAAACAACAGATTTAGTAAATATTGTTAAGAGATGAATATTAACTAAAAAAGAGAAGAAAGGCAGTTGAAATTTCAGACAGGAAGAAATGATAATCCCAAGAATTACATAAAAAGTTTCATAAGCCAAGGACATATTAAAGAATAAAAGGAAACAAAAAGATTGTGACTATCATTAAAATGGTATTTATTTCCCCTTTTCATTCCTAGGAATCAATCTGCTACTTCAACTAGAAGATACTACAATGTAACAATACTTTTAAATTTTAAGTATTGGTAAAAAGCTTAGTTATTTTAAGAAAAATTCTTTAAATGTTTTAATTTTTGGTTGTGCTACAGATCACGCCTAGGATCTCACATGTCTACCCTTAAAAATTTAGGTAGCTTTTTTTCAATGTCAAACATCTCAGTCATTTAACTTTGAGCCAACTAATATTTATAGAGCATGTATGATACAAGTGTAGTCAACCGGATGTTAACAGAGAAAAAAAGAAGACATGGTACTTACCCTTATGGAGACTGAGTCTAGCAAGGAAGAAAGACAGGAAATAAGGACTTACTTACAACAACAGTAAATGTTATCAAATAAAGGAAAAATCTGGAACATACAGCAAAGGTTCCAAACATATGGGGCAGTAGTCTAAGTAATTTCTCTAGGAATTGAAAAAAGTGAAAAAATGTTGACAGGAAAGGAATATATTTTCAGGTTGAGGGAACAGCATGTACAATGGCCTGGGGCCATAAAGCAGCATCAAAAAGGTAGAACCAGGAGATGGTATCAGAGGGCTATGGGATTTGCTGTGAAGCCAAATACTCTGTGATCAATCCTCAGGATCCATTAGGGTGGAGAAAACCAACTCCCACAACTTGTTCTCAAACCTCCATACAAATATGTAGCATGCATGCGCATGCAAAATACAAACAAAGTAAACACAATTTAAAAAAAATTAACAAGTCAGTTACAGAGCTTGTGGACAAGGTGGTACAGGTTTGTAATTCCAGCTCTGCAAAGTCAGTCTGAAACACAGTGAAAGCCTACCTCAATAAAAAAGGAAAAAGAAAAACCAAAAAACTCCAAACACAGTAAGTCTAGTTATGATTGGCACACAAAATACAAAACGACAATTGTCAAGAGAGAAAAATTAAGATGTAACAGATGCATTTTAACTGAATTCCAGTGAAACTATGGTTTGAGGTCTTTATGGAGAAATGAATGAAATAATGTAAGATTTGCTTTGAGAAAATTTACTATAGCTTTCTGGCTTGGCTGCAATGATAGTGGAACTGGAAGTGATCTAACTAAAAGCAAAGCTACTTTAGTGAAACAAATCCAACTATTCAAACAACAGAACCTGAGATCAGAGATACAGCTTAGTTGGTGGAGTTCTTACGCTTTATTTATAACACTGAGTTTGACCCCTAGCATAGGACAGACCAGGTGTGGTGAAGTACACACCTAGAGTCTCAGCTCAAGAGGCAGAGCGAAGTGAATCATAAGTTCAAAGTCATCCTTAGCTACAAGTTTATCGTACAGAGATTCCGGTAATTTTCTTTAAAAAAATGAATAACTGATTTCAAATTCAAGTACTTAACTTGAAAGAATATACTATGCTCCATTACTTCCAGTTCCTATATTAAGACAAAGTAATTCAAAGATTACTATACTCAAATAATAAATAGACATAGCTTGAACATGAATGCATAAACCACTTCACAGAGGTAAAAGGGTGATATATAATACTGATATGAGTTGAATGCAGAAACTGCACATCAACACCAGAGAAAGCACTGACTTTGTTACCACTTATCTACTGTTTGATTTCTCCATTGATAAAAGAGGCCTCTTACAGAGCTGCTAGGGAACGCAAACCACTTGTTCTGAAAACTCAAAGCTAGCTTATAGTAACATTTATTTATATTGGCTGTCCCTAAGCAATGAAAGCATTATATGTTATAAAAGTTATTTTGTAGGAGATTATTTTATTTCACTGACTGATATTTAAGGAGATGAACAAATCACTACTATCTATATAAAGTCTACTCAGCCTGCCTATGAACTTCCTAATTTCCAAAAACTTTCCCAGGAAATGTTCAAATATTAAATTCAAAGGATCTTTAAAGAAACTGAAAAAGTCAAAAACCTTATGAAAGGATGACAATCTTTGTCATTTATAAAGATGAAAACCCAACATCAAACTTTGTAATTACTGTGGGTAAGCAGCTGGTGAGGACTGAGAGGAGAACCTGAGTACATAGTAATCAGTACTAAGTCACTTGCCAGATATATCAGGGATGGGACAATCTGTCATCATATCTATACCATACAAGTAAATCTGATCAATTATTTACTTAAAATGAAGAAACAAGTCTAAAAACACTGAACTCCCAATGAAAATGTTTATTTAAAAAATTTACCCCTTTGTTTTGTGATCTGGAAATTGAAATGGAAATTTAAACAACAGAAACTTTTCTATAATGCAAACACATCTTGGGAGTCTGACAGCTATCTTCCTGTTTTATAAAAAGAAAGGAAGGAAGGGAGGG
>NW_021620921.1:5299965-5317335 GCF_004785775.1 Grammomys surdaster | reverse complement strand
CTTCAAAAAACTACCGCCTTGGGTTGGGGGTGGGGGCGTGGGGGCGGGTGGGCGGGGGTGGGGGGGGGGGGGGGTGGGGGGGGGGGGGGGGGGTAGGGAAATAATCGTGAAGAGACAATGTTCCTTTCTACTTATAGAACATAGAAAAGTGAAAGAATTCTATGTTAACATTGTGCCAAATGAAAATATATTTTAAAAAAAAATAAGAAACAAATGGTAATACAAAAAGAAAATAGTTTAAGTGTAAAATGACTAGCACAAACTGTAAACCATTATATGAAAACTATGAAACAGAAAACATAAGAAAGTGAATTGTGGAAGGAAAGCAGCTACTAAGAAAGCAGGCTGGCATGACCATGCTTCTGTGAGGAGAACTAGGTGCAGAGTGTTGAGGGACAGAGCATGAGCTCAAGGGAAGAGAGGAACAATGGACACAGAAAACTGAAGGAGAAATTGATGAATAGGAAAAAGCAGTATATATAATCAAAATGGAATTCTTCTTAATGTTAGATTAAGATTAAAATTGTGTTAAATCTCACCAGGAAGAAAAATAAAATATGATAAACTATGATTATGATAATAAAAATATCAGGGTATTATCAAAGAAAGAAAAAATGTAAACAGACAAGAGAGTAACAGACGACATCAAAAAAAGTTCTGCATTTGTTTAAGTAAAGTTCTACAAAGGAAAAATAATGAAGCAGACATTACTTTAAAATAATGAGCATTTTTCATCTCCAAAAAATGGACATCAAGCAGGATAGTGCACATGAGGGAAGAAGCTAGAACTAACACATGACGATCTCTAATGCCAGGCGTCAACATCCTGGTACAAGAAATAAGTCTCTAACATGTAAGAATTTGACTTTGCATATTTCTTTGCAAAGAGCAAAGGTACAGTCATACAAATTAATATTACAGTGTTAGACAATATACTGGAAGGGTGACAAGATCAAGAACTTCAGTCCTGAGGATGCTCTATTAATTCGAAGACAAAATATAGTACTAAGAGGTACTAGGCTGAGTCTATAAAGCAACTCAAGAGGAAGACTTATTTGCAAGTTTGTTCTCTTTGAAACTTTAGACAAAAATATGCCATGCTATTAAGAGAAAACCAAACTAGTTGTTTGCTAACTAACATTATAGCTAAATTGAATTATAACACCAATTAACTCAATATGTAATTTTTAGTAAGGAAACTTTAGGACAACTAAAACATTAATGAGATAATCAGTCTTCAAAAGATAATTTATAATTATACATTATGACTTTATTACTAAAACTATTTACCTAAGGTTTCTGCCTTTGAATGTTGATATATATAGTATGTACAGATAAAAAGTTCTCTGACAGCACAGTAACTAAAAAATGTTATTTTCAAGAATTCTTTACCCAGAGGATATCATAACATAGTAAATTCAACTCACCAATGCTAGGTGGGCTACCATAGTTAACTGGAGACTCTGGTGGCCTCCCACAGTGTAGTGCAGCCAGAGCAGATCCTTTCCATACCACATGCTTGCAACCTATTAAAACATACATTTCATGAATACAAAAATAAAACACAAAAAAGTGAGAAAAAGAAGATCCAGACTGTAATAGAAAACATTCATACTTTTATTTGTACGTAGCAAGGACTGTCTTCCAGCTCCTAATAAAGTTTGTACTCCAGGAACACTCTGAGGAATTTCTTGCTCAAGAAGAGGTCCTAGTCGATGACAGATTTGCAGCAAGTGATCAGGTGCAAGGTGTCTATAATACTTCACCTATTTTGTCAAAAACAGACACAGGCACCTATTATGTCCCAAACAAAAATATTTGCTCTGTAACGTTAGCAGTTTTTAAAATTACAATCTGTTTAGGTCAATCAACACTCCAAGAGAATGTTCAGATTTTGTTAAACTACTTATTTCACAGTATCATTTAGTACACCAAGAAAGAAAAAGGTACTATAAATTAATATAAACTAATGCAAAAGGTTCTATAAATTAATTTAATGGGTGATACAAAGAAATGATAAATGTACAGTTTCAGGGCTGAGGCTATACTTTGCTTGATAGAGCTTGCCTAGGATGCATGAGGCTCTGGGTTTTTATCTCTCTAACACTATATACATAAGATCTGGTGGTTCACACCTATGGTCCCAGTAGTTTGGACATGCAGATCCTCCACTGTGTGAAGTTGAGGTCAGCCTGGATGGAATAACACCACCCCAGAACAAAAAAATATATAGCATTACATGGTATATTTTATATTTTGTTGGATTTCCTAAAACTTAAGCAGCAACAACAAAACTTAAAAAAAAAAATCAGTGTTTTCAAACTGCTATTGTATCTCTAAAATAATTAAAAATTAAAGACAATTAGTATTTTTAGGTTCTCATTATACAAACTTTGGGAATTTTTAATGTGCCATCTATGCTAACTTTTGTTGTTATTTTTGGAGACAGAGTTTCCTCCACTTAGCCCCGGCTGTTCTAGAACTCACTATGTTGATCATGTTGGCCTCAAACTAAGAGATTACTTGACTTTGCCTCATGTGCACCACCATGCTAAATTTTTAATTTACCCAAATTCTTTCAAAAAGTGGGGGTAAAATTAAATTCTAACTGTTGCATCAAACAAGTTTCAGCAGCATTTGCAATCATAATACAAACACTTTTTATTATTTTATCTTTCAGTGAAGTCTCAAAAACTAAACTGAATTAAATTAAAACAAACATATACTATCTTACAACTTTACATTTACCTATCAAAGTTATGAAATATGTCCCATTGTAGAAGTGGTGCTCTTAAACATGTGCTGAGAACCACGATGATTCTTCAGATAAAAACCATGACTAATAGTAAAACTTAGCTTGCCTTTTACTGCTATTTTCTTTAGTGTGAGGTTGTGGTTTCAGTAAGCCACATATACAATTTATGATTTCACAACTGAATCAACAAAGACTAATGGTCTAAGTATCCAGATGTTAAAGATAAAGAAAAAGGTAAATAAAAAACCATTTCCCTCATAAATTTGCTCTGAAAAAGTATTACTGGTATTTAATAGGTTCTAATATACTAAACATTAGTGGCAAACATAAGTAGAGTACAATGCACATAAACAAATGAACTGCCATAATCTGTATGGGTGACAAGAGGCCTTGAGCCCAGGTTTCAAACTATTTCATCCACTGGGTAATCCTAATACAAATTTCTTAATTCATATTGTGGAAATGTAAATAGATGAATCTTTTTATTGAATCTTATATTATCTTTCTATAAACTTTTATAAGAATATAAAGAAAAATGTATATTTTTATAAGAATATAAAACATTTTTTTTATAGTCCCTTCCTTTGTGGAGAGGTAGAGGGTCTTGAGCACACTCAGCAAGCAGTCTACCACCGAAATACATCTCTAGGTTTTATTATACTCTGAAGACTAATGTAAATATTTTTCAATGTTGGCTAATAAACATCCTTCTAAGTTGGAGTCATAAGAGGAACAAATCTTACTCTAGAAATATTCTATTGTCAAGATAATGTGGTACTGTCACACTGATAATTAAAAATATCAGAATCAAGAATACAGAGAGAGACACACACACACACACACACACACACAGGTTAAGTGTTCAAAAAGGCTTGGCAGAATAAATGCCTTTAGAAAAAAAGAACCTTAATAAAATATGCATTACAAATTATGCACAATATACCCTTCTGGCCAGTGTCAGTAACACTTCTCAGAAACTAGATAAATCTAGTTGTTTAGCCCGTAATTTCCCTAACTTGCTTAGTTAGCTGCAGCACTATTTTCTCCCTAGTATCTGTCATACTCAGAACATACTTTAGGAAACACTAATGAGTAATAAATTAAATTATCTTTAATGTTTAGAAGAAAACAAAACAAAATAAGAGTTTTTTTAATTATATTTATCCTTTTCTTTGCTTGGTCCCAGAAAATTCTGAATTCTGCATACAAGGCAAAGTTACAGAGTTATCTAAACAGCTCACACAATTTTAAGTGTTCTTACTACAATTCTATGATAAATGTATCAGGTGATAGATGTGCTAAACACTGATTTATAACCATATAACCTATATGTATCTATCATTGCACTTTACCTCATAAAGAATTACTGTGTGGACTGGAAAAACAATTATGCCTGGGAATTTGGTTCAACAGGTAGAGTACTCACTGAGCAAGCAAGAGATGGGGAGCAGAGTTCAAATCCCTAGAGTCCACATAAAAATGTAAAATATGCCTATAATCCCAGAACTGAGAATAGGGATAGGAAGACTACTGAAGTTTTCTGACAAATAGTCTAGTGCCCAAATCAGCAGAAGACCATTTCAAAGGACTAAGACAGAGTGATAAAAGCAGAACACCCACAATCATCCTTATTCCCTGCATGCATTCATGGACAGACAGACAGACAGACAGACACACACACACACACACACCCCTTAAATTACAAAAAATAAATAACTAAATTTTAAATGAAAAGGCCTAGAGTATTTATTTAATAAGATCCCTTTTGGATCAAAAGTACATAATTATCTTAAGAAGTTTTTCAAATCTGTGTGTGCGTGCGCGAGAGTGCATGCATATGTGTGTGTGTGTGTGTGTGTGTGTGTGTGTGTGTGTGTGTGTGTATGTATGTGTATGTGTGTGTGTGTGTGTGTGCAGTGCCTGTAGAGGCAAGAAAGTATCCCCAGAACTGGAGCTGCATGTGGTTATAAGATGCCTGAGCAGGTACAGGCCCTCGACAAGAGCTACAAATGCTCTCAAAACACTGAGCACACATACAAGTATTGTAATGTGACTTTTTCAATTTTTCACTTTATTTTAGCCAGATGTAGTTCATTATTTGTTAACTTTAGTTTATAATGGTCTTTAGACTTTTAAAGCTTTCTTTGGTAATATAGAATATTTCCAAACTGAACTCTTTCAAGTTTGAAAAGACATATTCAGTTCTTAGATGCTATGCTTTCTCCAGCTTTGAGGTATTAAATATAGAAACTGACTTGACTACTGGCAATCTTTTCTTTACCCGCCCACTTCCACACCTTACTTTCCTCCTGTGCTTCACTGCCTTCCATGAGCTCTTCAACCACCTTACCCCCCCTCTCTTTGCACATTTGTTTTCATTTTCAGTTTCATTTTCAGTTTCAATTTTCCCTTAACACTTTGTAGCATGCATATATTTTGATACTTTAAGCCTCAATGAGAATCTAACGGTAACTATAATTCTCATCAGAAATCCATTTCACATCTCTCTACCTGAGATTACAGAAAACCATATACCATATTGGAATCATCAACCAAGTCTGTGTCCCATGTAAGACACAGGATTAGAACTGTTTGCCTGTCTACTTGATACCTAAGAGTACTTCAAGGGGTTAAATGATTATTTAAGTAAATGAACATATTAACAACAACAACAAAAAGCACTGACTTTGCCACTATTCAGTCTGAAAACATTAGCACCTATCCTAGTGCATAAAAATAGAAGAAACAAAATAATATTTCACTTTATACATTTTAATGCTTTATTTAATGGCTTCAAACATTTTTGTCACAGTAAACTCCCCAAACCAAATTCTAAATGAAAAAGGAAAGTATTAGTACTATTAAAATATTCTTACATAAGTAACCCTGGAGAATGTAGTATCTCAGTGTTTTCATTGTCACTGTTTCTCTTCAGCAGTCTGTAAGCTGTTATCACCAAAAAGTATGTGTTCAGGGGTAAGGGTAGGGTAAAGACAAACTGCTTCTTTCTATAATGAGCACAGAAAAAAAATGCTCATTTTTAGACATGCAAAAAGAGCTTAGTGAGGATCTCCACTACACCCAAGGCTGTATCTAAACTCAATGACATCACTCACCCACTCACAATTAGAGCCCCACAACGGCCACTGGAGAGTGCATAAGCAGACGCCATGAGTGAGGCTCTGCTCTGCACATCTGGAGATGCCACCTTGATCTGCCCTGCAGCTGGAGAGTCTCGCAGGGTCCTGATCTTCAAATCCCTTCTATTAGAGACTGAACCTGACATTCAGCTAAGATCTAAGGCACAGGTGAGCAGCCTTGGGGAAGACAGGCTTAGAACCTTAGTTAGGAATTTATAGAGTGTAAACTTTGTCTAATGAAATGCGGCTTTTGTTATACTGTGTTATAGTTAATTGAGACAATTTCCTAAGGCATAAGCTCCTCTTTTCCATACTCCTTTCTCACTTACTGGAAGTTTGAGGGTGAGGGTGGAGGATTCATCCTCATCAAACCCTTAAAGCCACAACTGAATCTATTCTGTTTTTGAGCACAATTGTTCCCTTTAATATATAAGATCTAAACCCTCTACCTATGCTTTGAATCCTGACTTCAAAGAAATCTCAAAGGATAAGCTAGTCCTTACATTTCAAGTTCTTCTCAATTATCTCCTTCCTATTCATACCTACATTAAACATCCTCATGTTCCTTCTTAGTGAAACCCTCAAATCCTGCCTGACCTGTTCTCTATTTCCTTTCAGTTTTTCTCATCCAGATGTTTCCATTGCTTGCCTGCCTCCTTAAACATTATGTTTAAATGGTTTATTACCAGTCTCATTTCTTCCCTCATTTTTTTGACTCCGTCTAAAACAACTGTCATTTGCATAAATCTGATTCAAGTTACATCACTTTTTGAGATACCATTTTAGAAATAAAAGGCAGGCACGGCCCTGTTAGAGTGAGAGTGTAAGAGATCCCTGTACTTGTCGATGGTCTTGGATAAATGAAATGCCCTTAGTATTGCACCTGTTGTGTAAATGTCAACTGCTACTTTACGCTCCAAGTTATGTATTACATGTAATTCACATATTAGGGGAAAAATAAAGTTAATCACATACAGTGTACATGTACAAGCAAGCAAGGGTGGGAGAAATTTGAATTTAAATGAGATCCTTATACTCAATCAAAGTCAATATCATCAACATGATGTTGCAAAATATTCTCAGTGAACCTCAGTGCACATAAGCTCCTCCTGCTTTCTCTTACCCATGAACCTACAATTATTAAAATTTTATTAAAAACATAATATTGACAGTAGGATCCCAAGTTTATTTTTGAAATAAATACAAAAGCACTAAAAAAACAAAGGCCTTGTTGGTCTTTTTAATTAATCTTTATCTTAATGTCTCTGCTATCATCTAGGCCAGCTGAATACTTCCTCCTTATTTTCCACTTTTCTCTGTGAAACCATTCCCTCTATGGGGTTAACCATTCCCTCTACCGGGATTACAGGGTTATCCTCTTCTACCTGGCCACAAAGTAATAAAGTTTAGCTGTGAAGAGCCAAATCCACACAGGATTTCCTCACATTACATTCCCTCTTTGTTATGCTAATTCAAAATTTACATCTAATTTTAGCCTTGCTCATTCAACTTCCTCAGGACACCTGGAAGCTCCCTAGTTGTTTAAGAGCTCATCTGCAAAACTACCATCATAAATCTCCAAGTCAACATTAGGCACACATCCTTAAAAAACAGAAACTTTACCATGCCAGTCATATTTACTGACCCACCCCCCCCAAAGAATGATCCCTAAATCTAGCAATGTTTCTCACATCAGGGTCAAAAAATTTCTGAAAGAAATACAGCTCTTCTCATTTCTTTTCCACTCTGGTCAAAAATCACAGGTCTATCCCTTCTTTCTCATATCACATAAAAAGTACTTCTAGAATTAGCTGCATTTGAATGATAGAATCATCTGAAAAAGTAAACTGCAATATATTAGAAAAACAGGAAAAAACTAAGCTGATTGGTTGCTAATACCAAACATTTTCTTAAATAATGGTTGATGTGGGAAGTCGCAAGAGCTTACTGTGGGTTGTGACCCCTTGACAGGGTCCAGTGTTGTATAAGAAAGCAGTCTGAGCAAGCCATAGAGAATAAACCAGGAAGAGTAAAGTGTGTTCTTCCCTGGCATTTCTGTTCTTGCCTCCAGATTCTTGCTTTATTTTTCCCTCCAGTATACTACTGTAATCTTAAGTTGTGAGACAGAATAACCCTTTCCTCCCCCAAGCTTCCTTTGGTCATGGTGTTTATAACAAAAGAAAAGGAAACTAAGACACACACTATCCAATATAAGCAGCTATCCCTTCTAGACAAAAAGGTTGGCAACTATTAGAAGGTAGTGTTATTAGTCAAGATGTAACTATGACATCTAACTATGTAACTGAAAGCCACTGATTTCCACTAGACATACTATGATTCTTCATGAGCTGGGCTGTAGCTGGGTATGGCATACCTTTAATCTCTGCACTTGGGAGGCAGAGGCAGGCATATCTAAGGCCAGCCTGGTCTACAGAGCAAGATCCAAGACAGCCAAGGCCCCAGAGAAATCCCAACTCAAAAAGCTAAAAGAACAACTCTTACTCAACTTTTAAAGAAAAGGTAGGTCAGTAGCTTATAAAACACCAAATCCAAACAACCTGGCATCAGACTTGCATGCAATGAGAATGGAGAAAGCTTGTTAAATCCAGTGTCCTCATCACCACAACAAGGCATCATCACTAAGTTATTTAAATGTGATGTCCTTAGCACTGCAACCAGTAGAGTCAACTGTTACTTTAATCATACTCCAAGAACATATTACATATTGACCCATATACTGGGGAGAAAACTTACCTACCCAGAGAAATAGTTCTGAGTCTCTTTATTTTTTTTTAATTTCATACAAGTTTAAAATGCATATTTCTCCCTATTTGCCATTCTCCCCTTTGTTCCCTTGCCAGTTTCTCTTCTACTTTCATAACACATATACAAGAATATTACATATCAATAATAAAAATCTTTCCAGTGAAGTTTCATTATAAGATTAGCTACATAGGTTCATTGCAATTACTTGATTTGCCTATGTAGACCTAAAAATGTCCTTTTCCTTAGCAAATTGGTATTTACAAAAGTGAAGTTCAATGTTTGGCATTAACATAATGTTTTAATTGAAGTATTCATATTCATTCTTCCAGTAATTACACCAATAAACTTTGTCAGATCAGAAGGGCTGGTTACTTCTGCTCTCTCTCTTCTGTATTATAAAAGGCTAGTTAAATAGAATACAACCTGACTATTCTAGAATATTTTTAAAAAATACAAATAAAAAATGTATCAGTTTTTAAGCCTTAAGCTTTATTATAAAAATCCCAAATTTTTAAAACTAAACGTCTCAAAACTTTCAGACGTACAAGCTATTGACATCTGAGTGACTTAAATCTCATCTACATCTCTAAACCTAGTGTCCATTTCCTAAATAACCTTTACCAGTTTCTCCACAGGGAAAAAAAAAAAAAACATTTATGCCATTTTTCATAATTTAACTGTAATGATTAAAGACTTGCAAAAAAAAAAATGTGAGGAAACTCCATCTATGTCATAGGTAAAGAAAAAGTAGCTAATCTGCTTAAGGACTTACCTTCAGAAAACAGGAGACAAGCTAATCAAGTTTAGGTCTCCAGATTCCAATGCTGTTTATAGTACTGTTTCCTTCTCAAAATTTTAGTCCTCCCCGCCCCCAATCACAAAAGCTTGAGCATTAAAAACTTACAATCAATAAGTAAAATCAAATATTCTCAATTAGATTAACTACTATTTACAAAATAGTATTGAGAATTCCTAGATTTTCATAATTTCCTTATAAAATGCTTAACAATAAATACAGAACCTTGCCAAACATCAAAATCAATCTTAGAAGTCTATTTACACAAACTACTTGGAAAACATAAAATGAGTGACTTCAAGATTTCAGTCAACCCTAAGAACACATTTCAGCTGGTCTTATCAATACAGTGTCTGTCAGTTAAAGAAAACAGCGATACAAATATTTCAAACTTTATTCATTTAAAATCTGATTGTTTTGGTAAAACAGTCTTAAAGGTTCCTCCATACAGCAAAGTTGGGGTACACTATTCAAATTAATTTAAAACACCACAAAATGACTTCTTAAGAGTAACATGTTGAGTTTTTAAAATCAAATCACATTTGCTAAGCAAAATTTGTAAAAAAAAAAAAAAAAAAAAATTATCTCTCAAACATGTTAAGAATATAATTTAAAACTCAAATTTTTGACTCTGACGAAGTTACTTTCTGATGGATAGGAAAAAAAAAATCCTTAAGTTGCTTCATCTTAAGAGTCTATGTAAAAACAGAGCATCCAGTTTCATTCTTAGTTGTGTTTCAGTCTCAGTACTCAAAACAATTATCAACTCACATTTACAGACAGTGAAGGCTTACGTTTGTTTCACCAAACTGCTACAAGCTGGGTTTCACCACTCCAAAAGTAAACCAAAGCAAAAGGACTCAGCTCACAGTAGTGATTTCTTGTATTGTTACAACTTTTCCCAAGCTATGTATCTCCTCTCTACCCCTGACAGAAACCCAGCATGTCATGCTGCTGTAGCAGACCCACAACATCCTTTGCTACTATGTCTTTAACATGTTACTATCAACTGAAATGTTATGACAAATTACATTAGTTTCATTTTAAACTAAGCAGAGGATATACCAGACAGTTACTGCTTGATTTCCTTAGTATCAAAACTTCTCCTCCAACAATCAGGGAAAGCTCAAAGACTGCACAGGAATGTATACTGAATAACTAACTAAAGGGAGACTTGCCTAGAGACAAATGATGACTGCCTCTTAAGCAGTAATCAAAAGTTCTCAAATTTGTATAAATGACTGTTCTCTATCATTATTTTGGACTTATAATACCATATATTCTCAAATTCCACAAATAAAAGTTTAATTTTCTTGACATCATAGAATACTTATACCCTTATATCCACATGCTCAATACCTTATTAATTGCAAAGTAATTTATAAACTTTTGCTTTCATAACTTCTCAAAAAAATTTTTCAAAAAGGTTTTATTCATGTTACCAAAATATCCTCTCAAACAAAATATGAAACTGAAAACACTGTAATTTTCAGATTTCCTAAATTTGACAGTCTTTATCACTTCTAGATATAATTACAAAAGTACCTTAAAATTCCTACTGAGATGATACTCTTATGCCCAACGTGCTCATATGCCTTATCTTCCTGAAGTCAAAAAATAAACTAGGAAATCAAGGCCATGTGAGTTAATATTAAACACATTGTTCCGAGAATCCTGAAATGCACATAAGAAAACTATTCCTAAGAATGAATTTACACATTATATTAGGTACTGCTCAAAATAAATTGTCCATATGATGAAGTGCCACAAAATAGGTAGATAATAACGAAACTTGGGACAGAGAAAAATGCCTGCGGATAAAGAATTTCCAGATGTAATCAACAAGGACAAAAACTTGTAGCCTATCGTTAAAAAGAACCTCTAAATTGGTAAAACAAAAAAACAAAAAACAAAAAAAACTTGACAGTATTTATCCTAAAACTAACCTAAGAATTAATACAATTTCTGAATTATTAAATTGTTTGGAACACATTCTCTTTATTCTAACAACAAACTACTATGGCTTTAAATGCCACAAACTTCTGAATAGAAGGAGCCAATGTTAATTCTCAGTCTCTCTTTACCTATTCCGAAGTTCCAGAAAAAGGCTTCATTTGGTCTCTAATATGTTCAGGGTTGTTTTTCCTTCTCTTGGTCCAGGGAATTGAACTCAGGACCTCACTCACACTAAGCAAGTGCTAACTAACCACAGGAGCTATAACTCCAGCCTAGTTCAAGATAACTCAACCAACCAAATATTTAAAGTTTGCTGTTTCACGGAAATTAACAGCAAAATATTTCTACAAACTTATTTACAATACTTAAGAAATTATTTACTGCTTTACATTCACTGATCTTTTTTCTATGTCTTAGGGGTTTTTTACCTTCAAGTCTAAAAACTACATAGTACTTTCTAAAATTTTAAAGTAGCTTTTTAAAGTAAAGTATTAGCTAGATTGATAAAGTTCTAAGTACATATATATATCTCAAATAGAAACCCTTTCCTTATAGAAAACTTTACACTACCACACAGTTCTTTCTACCTTTACTACTGTTACTAAGGTTGCCAAGAGCAAACCCAAACCCTACACCAACTACTATTCCCAGACTTTTAAGGTTGATTTGTTATCTATAAACCTCCACCACGCAGTTAGCAAAGGTACAATTCCACTATCCCTTTAATGTCCATATCACTTTGCAATTTAAGTATTAAGAATCTTATGTGGACTTATTTAAAAACTCCATAGGTTTGGGGGATAGTGTTGGTAAAGAAATAAGTTTGAGCCTCAGAACTCATGTTTAAAAATACCAGGCATCCACAATAATTCCAGCTCTAGAAGGACAAACAGGTGGTGGGTCCCTGGTACTTGTTGAACAGCCAGGCAAACCTACTGAGAAAGTTGTAGGTCAGTAAAATTACTGGGGGAAAAAAAAAGTGGATGGTACCTGAGCAACAGCCCAAGGTTGTTCTGACCACCACAATCACACATTCATGAACACCTACATATAAGTACACATATAAACTTTATAAATGCATCTAATTGTTAAAAAATGGATGCTAAGCACCAACAGAATAACTGCATACATAAAATTGTAAGTCATTTTTAAAGCTCAATTTTATAAACTACCAAGCTAAGCTTACTATTTAATTGAAACTCAAATTACAATTTCAAAAAATAGCGAAAATTCATCACACACATGTATGAAACTCCCAAAGAATTTAAAAATGAAGGAAAAACACACACACACAAAAACAAAGAACAAAAAAAAAAAAAAACAGACAACTTTATAATGCTACCACTACATATCTACCTCCTCATATGCTCTCTCCCAATCTGGAAAAGACTTATACTCACATCTTCAACATACCCTCATACAGACCAGAAATTCCTAGTTTTAAGACATCTAATATATTATCACTTTCCTTACGCTTACCTCTAAGTTGTATTCCATGACTTTCACTTTAATCAGCATACTCTAAATATATATGTACCTAAGACACAGTAAATTCTATTCATGGTTCCTCTATTCATCTCTGAATTTGAAGTTACCAGTAACTTACTAATTTACTTACAAAGTGAAAAACACAGTAATTATACAGCAATAAAGAGGTATTCACAAAGTGGCTACTATCTTAAAAATCATTCATCTTTACAAGAAGAAATAGTATTATAAACACTCAAGTTGTCAACTTGACATCTGGGAAAAGGGAACCTCATTGAAGGAACTTTCCTCTAAATACGGAAGGTACCTTAAGGGCAAACTGAGGATCTAGCTCACAGTGGGTGGTGGCCAGCCTAAGCTGCATAAGAAAAGTAGCTGAGCAAGCTGGGGGAGTCAATCAATAAACTGAGGTCTTCCAAAGACCTCTGATTCAGTTCCTGCCTCCAGGTTTCTGACTTCAGTTCCTCTGAATTCTCAGTGATGAACTGTGACTTGGGAGTTCTAGGTGAAAATAAACTCTTTCCTCCCCAAGTTGTTTTTCATTAGCAGAAAGAATGGTACTATGAAAAGCATTTATTCAACTTCCAAACTGGCATGATTTCTACTGATTTAACTTTCCATTTCAAAAAATTAAACTCCAAAATGAATGCTAAGCACTTAAAACAACGTATAGCTATTTCTAACTCAAAATCATATTCCCAGACCATTTTCCATCCATGTTTTTACATACAGTTAGAAATAACCAAGATAAGAGTAATAAATTATAGAATTTGCCCATATCACCTGCAAGCTAATTGTCACCCGGCTTTAAGACAATTCTTTCACTCTAACAAAAAGATTTCTAACGACACGCAATCAGTTTAAGAAAACAAAATATGGTTATTTTTAATAGTGCAAAATTATATTATATAAACAAATTAGCAGAATAACTTATAAATAAAATGTAATCAAAGCATCCCAAGTCTGGTGAAAATGCTTTAATAATTTGCTTTAAGCTCTAATAAAATAGCAGTCAGGACTAATTAAGGAGACAACTGGGAAGAGGAACTGAGAAACCAACAAATTCAAATACACAAGTAAGAAATGAGCCAAGTGCTGATGTCTATAATCCCAGCTAGGGAAGCTGAGGCAGGACTACAGAGAACTAAAAGCCAGTATAGACTGCAGCAGGTTCCAGACCACCCTAGGAGGAGTGAAATCCCATTATACAAAAATGAAAACACTGTCCAAAAAACTTCTTAATCTCTAACAATCTGGTTGGACGGAACATGTAGCCAGCTCAATTGTGACGTGCTCATCCAGCATGCACATCCCAGTACTTCATAAAATATCCTGTAACCCTCACTCTGGGGGTGAAAGCAAGAACAACAGAAAAATCAAGGTCAATCTCAGCTATGTTCAGTTCAAGGCCAGGCTATCTAAAAATAAAAAAGTTAAAAACAAGAAACTTTTTTGGCCTAATACCTGGCTTCATGTAAAAGAACTCTGGCAAGTAATTGAAAAAATATCCTTTAAAAATTAAAAAAAAATCCAGGTTAACAAATATAAAGTCTAAATAAACTTAAATCGTGCCAAAAACAATTATCCTATCAAATTCCCTTCACTTTTACAAAAATATTTTAAGTGTTCCTACAGTTAATAATCCATCACATTCTTAATGCCAAAAACAAAATTCTCAGCTTGTAAGAATTCCCCTTTTCCTTCATATATTAAATAAATATGTCATCTTTACTTTTCTAACTTACAAAACTTTCAAAACTGCACTGCAAACTCCATTTTCCTCAAGGCCAAAACTGAATAACATTGGAATTCTATTTAGAAGCCATCAATGTTGATAAATACTTATTTTTAAACTCATTAAGTACAAACATATATCTCTTTCCTAAAGATTTTCTAGAAAATTCCAATTTCACATGAATTTTATGCTTAAATTACTGTTCAGTTTATAAGTTAATACTCCAAACCATTTTCAAGTCGAAGTTCAAACTACATTTTTACTCACCAAATAATTTTAAATCAATTTTTGTTAATTCAATTTGATGTGCAAAAAGAAAAACTTTAACTCATGAGACTGAATTAAGACTCAGAATATTCAAGTGAGTATGCATTTGTTTAGCAAAACATACAATCTTCATATGTACCAATATGCTCAAAACCCTGACAATCAAAATGGTTTAAAGCTACAGTTAAAGTGACATAAAGTTAACCCACATTCTTCCAGCTCAGCATATAGCTTCCTGGATGTGAATGCACTTCAAAAGGCTTCAAAAGGCCGCCCTGCACCCATCGTGGTTCTATGCTGAGTAAATAAAAGAGCTCAAACACAAGTTCTGGAAGAGTGTCTACCTGTCTTTAGGGTAAAGTCATTGTTAGCTTTTGAGGTTAAAAACTTCTTCAAGCAAGAAAAACCACCTTCGTGCAAAACAAGTGGCTTTTGATAAATAACATACTGACAACAGCTTATGAAGTTTAAAAAACTGACTACAAATATTTCATACTACTATTTGAGCCTAAGAACCACCTCTAAAATCATTTCAAAAAACAAAGTGATACTCCTACACAGATTAACCATTCCCAGTATTTGTCAAAAACACTACTAGTTGGCTTCATTCAAGAAACATAGCATTACTTAAAGTCTCTTAAGTTAACCAGACAGCCATATTCAGTGACTAGGAATTTGTGGGATTTTTAAAGAAAGGAAAAAATGAGTTTGGTTGAAAAAAAAAATGCTGTATCATTGTGTTGTTTTTTCTTAAATAGTCAGAAAGGCATGAAAATACACTTAAGATTTTTGTAAAAAGCATAAATGTAAAAATTTCCAATACTGCAAATAGTAAACCCAGGAGTACACTTCAAATCTCAATCACTTTGGACCAAGTAACTGACTGAACTTCCCTAATTTGATACTTGAAAATTAACATGGAAGTGAAAATATTCTCCACTACGTTTCTAAAGCCTAAACAACCACACCGTAACCAGTAGTTTATAATAAATCTTAAGACACACACACACAAAAGCTATTCGATTGTACCCAAAACCAAGCAAAAGCTATCAAAATCATGCCATGTCATCACTTCAGAGACATTCATTCTGAACGACTAATCACTACAGCCCTGAGAGCATTAATCATTACAACTACCTCTAAGAGTCAAAAACATCTCAAAACAAATTTTTCAATGCATTGTCTGAATCTCAACTGTCCAATGGGCCCTGCTGTGACGGCTATTCAGCACGTTCATACAAACAACTATACCAACTTCTATCTTAGGCAAAGAAGATGATGCTGTGGAAACTGCAGCTCTTTTACTGAAGTAAACTAACAGTGAGGCTTTACCTTACCATTCACAATACTCATGAGAGCTCCATTTTTGGAAATCAATTGTTTGTAAATTATTACCTTTGGAAACTCACAAACTATTAAGAAAAAAAACGTTATTTTTCAATCAATTAAACAAAAACATCTCAATATAAACAAAAACTTAAAAGCCAAAGGTCAACTCCAAGGCAACTACGCAGATAAAACCACGACTCTTCAATGCCTCTATAAATGACTTTTAATAAAGGACGGTAATATACCCGAAGAAAAAGCAAAATTAGAAAACGCCTATTAAAACTTCCAGGTTTATTCTTCGGCCGATCTGTTTGTATAATGCACAGTGTGCCGCTGGGTGACTACCATCAAACATATCTAACCGCCTCCAACCAAAAAAAAAGATTAAAAAAAATTAAAAATCTAGGTCTGAATCTACAGAAAACAAAAGACAGAGAAGGGGAAAAAAATAAAAAGGAAAAAAAAAATCTTGCCAAGGTTCCTCCGTGGCTCAAAGGCCTTCTTGTGAAATGCTAATGCCACTTCGGAGCAGTTAGTCACCAGCTATTGTGTGGGTCTGGAGAAAGCTGAGCCGGCCGCGCGTGCAGAGCAAGCGAGGAGCTGGCGAGCGCGCTCTCCAGGCTTGCGCCGCTCCCGCTCCCGCTCCCGCTCCCGCCGCCTCGCGCGCGCGCCCGCGCCCCCGCGGACACGCGCGCCGGCCCCTCCTCCTCCGGCCTTGCACTGCACAACACTCATGACGTATCTTTATTTCTAGCACATTAACAAAATATCACAAATAAATTGTCCGCGGCCCCTGCGGCCCCGGGGCGTCTGCACCCCCGGCCGCCGCCCCCCGCAGCCCCCGCTCCGGCCTCCCAACCCTCCCCGTGGCCTTTGCAGCTTTCCCGTTCTGGGGCCAAGTTTTTGTCTCTGTAAAAAATTGCGGGAAATTCAATTTTTATTCGACTCAGGGAAAAGTTTCTTTGCAGTGCGCTGTGAATGTCTCACCAGATTCTGGTAGGTCCTGGGGTGCTCTTTCCCGGTCCAGTCGGTGCGCCGGGGCAGCAGCTGCGGGGACAGGACGCCCGGTGAGCGCGGCCCCCGGCCCGGCCCGCCGCCGCTCCCCTCCCCAGCCCGCCCCGCGCCCCGCCGGGGACCC
>NW_021620921.1:5167627-5299565 GCF_004785775.1 Grammomys surdaster | reverse complement strand
GCGGCCACCGCGAGCGCCCGCCCGGCCCGCGCCGCGCGCCGCCTACCTGAGCTGCCTGCTGACAGGGTCCATCTTCCAGGAACCGGGCGATGAGGAAGTAGAGCTCTGCGCGGGAGAGAAGGACGGGGAGACACGGGCTGAGCGGCCGCGGGGGGCGGGGGCCCGCGGGCGAGTCCGCCCGGCGCGGCGGCCCCGCAGCTCCCGACTTACCCGATCGCAGCTCCGAGAGGCCTTTCCTCTCACGAGACATGTTTGCGGGTCACTTCGGGGCCGCCGGCGGGACACCCCGCCGCCGAGGGGAAGCGGGGACGGTGCCGCCGCCTGCCCTGTAGCTGTCAGTGTGTGCTCACGAGCCGAGCCTCGGCTCCACCATTCAAGCAACGGCGGCGGAGGCGGAGGAGGAGGAGGAGGAAACAACAACTCTCAGGCAGCGGCCCCGGCTGCGGCCGCCTCCGCCGAGATCCCTCCGCTACAGAAAGGAGTCCGCGCCTTCGCGGCCCGCACTCGCCGCCCCCGCCCCCCGCGGGAAAAGGAGTGCCTCGGCCTAGGTCTGCGCCCACGCGGTCGCCGCTCCGCGCCGCCCGGGCCGCAACTTATTTATTTATTCCCAGGCCGAGAAGATGCCGGAGCCGAAGCGGCGGGCTGCCTGGCAGGCGCTTTCTCTAAGGAGGCCGCCCGCGGGAGGGAGAAAAGGAGGGAGGGACGGAGGGAAGGAGGAGGCCGGCACGGCTGCGCGGAGGGATCTGACGCACACGGAGCCGCAGCACAGGCTCTATTCAGCGGCGCTGGCTGGGCTGAGATGGAAGTTAGTTTCTATGTAGCAGAAATAGGAAACAAATGAAGCAAAACTGCCCAAAGAGGGGAAATGCCGGGAGGACCCGGTTCACTCGCACGCACGCACAGAGACACTCAGCACTCTCAAGCTGGGCCAAGTCGGGATCGCCCTGCCTGACTTGAACGCTAGTGTTTGCTTTCTGTCTTGCCATGTGCATGTGTATAAATGCTGCGGATTGGCATCCGTGTAAGTCTTGTCCTGCGATATTTCTGCAGCCTGGGCAAGTGTTGTGTAATTTATTGGAGTGCCGTGGGTTGCAATAGAGGTTCGGGCTGCTTTTTTTGTAAGCCACTTGCGTTCTGCAAACCCGTTATTCCCCGAAGCCACCTCTGCATATTTCTTTTATTACTACCATCGCCTGAAGCGTTCGTTTAAAAAAAAAATGTTTTTGTTTTGATAAACGGACAAGAGGAACTCCAGATTTGTACTTCAGCTCATCTTCCTTCCCCCCCCCCCGCCCCCATTACAAAAAGGCTAGTGATGGCTAATTAGGGATTTGGAAGTGAAGAACCTTAAAGCTTTTTAAAGTGTTTACAAGAAGGGCTAATATAAACCTGAGGGAAAGGAAAGGGCGCTAGCTAATACTTAACTCTAACTGATATGGAGGTAAATTACTGACCGGTCGATAACCTACCGAAGGTTATTGAAAGAATATATTACAGTTTAGCAAAGGTGATTAGTGATTAAATAATTTAAATTATCTGTGTATCTTGCAGTTGACTTCGTCATGCTAATTAATGGCTTCTAATTTACGGTGTAAACCATTCCTGTTTACAGTTAATCACGGGAAGACTTCTTAAAAACTGGCGAAAAGCAGAAACAAAAATCTTTCATAAATCCTAATGTAATTACAGGTTTTGTATGATACATCGTTCAGCTGTGTTTTGCTGATGAGGATAGGGGCCTTGTTATTTTTAAAACGAATATGGGTGAAATTAATGGAAACAATGGAAAAGGCCGTTTGTTAGAAAACAAGAACACCGAGTGATATTTATCTCCAGATGAATTAAGCACTTTCCAAAAAGACTTTGAGAGTTCATTTTTTTTTAAAGGTTGGCATTTTAAAGAGAATTAGGATAGTCATTCTTTTGTTGTTAATCCTTAACAAAAGATCCTCTTTGAATTTTTTAGATAATAAGCTGCATTTTATGAGTCTGATTTTAAAAGGTAATTTGTGAGGTAAGGACCAAGAAGCTGTATTGTGATTTTCCGGATTGTTTCCTCAAGCCTCGCACCCTCCTAGCTCCTTGCCTTCCTAGTAGGAAATGCTGCAGTCGCCTTGGGCTGTACTGCAAGAGTACTAAAACACCAGAAATCCTCACACATGGAAGCAAAAGGAAACAATCTCAACCCCTTTTGAAATAATGGATGTAAAATTGCCTTTTGTAACTCAATAAAATAAAAATAAGAGGTTACCATGGTTGGTCCTATTGCTACCGTATTATCAGAACTGCCCCTAAACTGGCATGGCTATCCTAAGAATCTGGACATGTTTGCATTTTTAAAACATGTAATCCTATTCTTACAATGATAGGTAAAGTAGCCTGCTTCTGGATAATTAGGGATAAAAACATATTTTGTATCCCTTTGCAATTATATTTTTTTATATAACTGATGTTGTCTTAACTTTTTTAAATGCATTATGTCCTTCAAATAATTTCGGTACTTCATTGAGAAGGTCTTTAAATGAAGAGATTTTGAGAACTAAAAATTCTACTTGAGGTTTGCTGGTTCTGCACGAAGCACTAATCCAATTCTTCCTCTTAGATGCTTTGTCCTTGTGAGGTAAAATCAAATTTTGACATGTAATGTAAAATTTATCTGGATAAAGTTTTGTAGATGTTGGGAGACATGCAAAGCTAACATGATGATATCATGTATGCTTTCCATGCAGAAACCATGGAAGTTTTCTCATGAGACTGAAAAACAAAAATAAAAAAACTGTTTAAGGAAAGCCTGCTTCCTTCTAAATATGTTATTGCTAACATTCTGCCTAACTTTGACAATGTTTTTAGTTTCTTTTGGAAATACTTAGTTTGAAAACAGTTGTAAAATTGCCTTTAAAATAATTCCTATCAATGTTTTATGTAAAATATAGAGTGCTTGACAAAAATTAGGATTTCTCTCATTCTCTCAGTCCAAAAAAGCATTGTTTTTTAGCTCTAGTGTTCTTTTGAAAATAAAATGAAACCAAATCACTTCACATTCTTTAACATCAAGCATAAAACATTTCAACTAACTGGAGATTGCTAAGTCATTTATTGTGCATATGTATGCAAAATGTCTATGCTTGTGTGTATGCAAAATCTCTATGCTTATCAAATACAAAGTCTTGTTTAGAAATCCTATATTTTGTTCCCAAAGCAGAGGTGTTCACAGTTCTTTCCACAGGCGATTTGTTTCTATATAAAGACAGTTTAAATTCAATCCATACTCCTTTTTATTCCTTTATGGTTTTTATGTACTCCAAAAAAAATCATTAAAAAAATACATCTCAGTGCATTTTAATTAAGAAGGTTTAAACAACAACAACAACAACAACCCAGAAAAACAAACAACCAAACAAAATCAAAGAAGAAGAAAAGAATTCTTGGAAGCAAAAACTAATTTTTATCTGATCGTCTCTTTAGAAGAATTATAAACTTTTTCAAAGTTTCCATGAAATTCTATACTAGATCCTTGGCATTACATGAAACAAGCTAAGCATTTAACAGAAATTTTGTATTGATCTTAATATGCAATAATTCTTAAAAAATAATAAACTGCCATTTAAGTCTTCTCTAGAATAAGATGGATGCTAATTACAAACTTTAAAGATCTACTACCTTTATGAAATTTGATTTGTCTCCTATAGTATGGTGATTGACACAAAACTAAAACTCATGGATTCAGTGCACTACCTTATATGTAAGTCATGCTTCTGTACTGGTATTATGTTACCCTTATGAGGTTTGGGGAGTAACAAAACATCGTTTTGTTTTGTTACTTTGTAAGGCTGGGTAGTGAACCCGAGTTCTTGCTCATGCTATGCAGGCTGTCTATCATTCATCTATATATTCTCTGTTCATTCGCTACTTTCATAGCAAAAAGTTTCACTCAATGAAATAAAGCAGAAAGCATTCTTCTCCAAAGAATGCAAATAAATAAATAAATAATAAAAACCCCAAAACCAAAAACACTTATTTGCCCTGAAGAACAAAATGCACCATGCTACTAGAAGGGCATTATTTTGTGTGTGCATTTTCTGATAATCCACACTGCTGTGGCTTGCTCTCCATCTCTGTGTCTTCTACGATGCCTGTCTGTTTCTTCTCACACTCTCTTGTCTCTGCAACCCGTGAATATCAAACCTGAATCTCGTGAACAGCTATAGTGTTTTGATACCTTCAGAAAGAACGGGGTTAATTTACTTTAGTAATCCACTCCATCATTTAATAAGGTGTTTATTGTTGGTTTGTTTGGTTTGGGGGGATTTTGTTTTGTTATTTAATTTAATGATTTCCCCCTTATGAGATCACTGAAAGCTTTTCCCATAAATTGTAGTACATTTTCTTATAATCTATAGCAAATACTAGCTAAATTCCAATAATCGTATATTCCCTTTCTTATTTTAATGTCAGTAATTTATTCAAGCTTTTCCCCCCTTCTAATTAAATAATCCTTGTAGTTTACAATTGTTACATGTTAGTTTGTAAAAGAAATACATACCTTCATGGATAAATTCATATACATTTTTTAAAACCACATTATGACTTTAACAGTACAGTTAGATATTACAGAAGAAAAACAGTTTTAGAACATATTCCTCCAAGATTCAGAGCAGCAGAGAAGATGATGTAGAAAATGCTGTTCCAGAGGGGAGAACACATAAAGAAGTCTGCAGGCATATATTATCCTAGCCGGATGTTTGATGGATAGGGAGGGGGCTGGACTCACAGAGACCACTGGAAAAGCTAGGTAGAGAGGAGGATGCCTGAGCTCCAGGAAGTTGCTGCTGGTGAGATTTTAAATAAAATATATTATTATTAGTGTGATTTAAAAAAAAAAAGGATTTCAGGACCAGAGCTAAGACATCTCTTGCATTTATAAATACTTAATTCATAAACTTGAAGACACCCAAGTAATGAAAATCATTTTACTTAGGGATGCTAATCCAACAAATATTGAGAAATTTCTTCATAAGAAAAAATGCTAGGAATCAAGGACACCAAAGTTGACCTGTTGGTGAGGAAGGAAAACCATTCAAAGGAATAAGACCTACATTTTCAGATTGCCAGTAGAAATCAAGTCTAACTCAAAATTGAGAATTAATTTTAGTTTTTAGTGACGTTTAAAGAGATGACATTAGATTCAACCCATTCGGTTAATCAAAAAATTTCTTCGTAATTTCCAAATTTTAGAAAATAGAAGGCCTATCTATAGCTCATTTGCAAATTGCTTTTGTTTTTATACAAGTGCCTACATCTTACAAAGACCTCCTCCCCTGACTCTTGTTGCTTTCTTCTGCTGAAACATTACTGGCTAGCTAGCAGGAGGCTGTCCATCATGCACTTACAGAATAATACCAACATTATCCTATTGAAATATGTGTGCTGAAGTTTATGAAAAGCTTATAATTAGATTCTGGGATTACAAATCCTATTACCTTCATAATTCTCATGCCTACCTTCAGGTGTGGAAAACCCATACTGAACGAGAAAGATTCATAGACAAACAGCCTTTCTGCAGAATGTTACCCCTGCTGTTTCCCTTCAACAGGGATTGCGTGGCACATCGCTGGGCATCCCTGGGGGACTATCTTAAGAATATCAAGGAAGTAGTATCATGTGAGGAGGAAGAACTACATTGTCTTTTCCTACTATCCTCAACCTGACTCAGCACATCTTAACTTTTAAAAATTATTTTAAAAAATCAAAATGAACAATTCCAATTCTTAAAATCTCTCCTCTTTCCCCTTTGTTCCCTGGCTGGTGCATGTCCTGCAGTATGGTTTTTAATCTAATCCTTCAGTCTTGGGTTACTTGGTAAGTTCATGCCTCCAATTTCCATCTTCCCCCAACACTCCTGTATTTTCAGTCATTTTCAAAGTATCTAAATTTTCTTCCTCTTCCATCACTGAGACTTTAGTTTCTAATGGTAAATCTAGTATGAGAAAGAAGATCCGATTTCCATCAGATGTGGTTAGTTTGGCTTTACCTGAAGAACTCTAAAAATTATATAAAGATGAATCTGGTCCCGAGTTTTAAAACTGAAGCATCATACATTAAAGTCTTCCATATCTCTAACTTTCAGCTGTTCTGATTGTTGAAGGAAAGACTGGGAACAATTAAAAATATATATATCAGGAAAGCAAGGCCTTTTCCTCTGTCCTTCTATCCCTCTTCTTCTTCCTCTTCTTTTTTCTTTCCTTTCTCTATTTTGTCATAGACGTAAGCAAGTGAGGTCTAAACCACAGTGTTTTTTTTTTTATGTAAGTATGCGTGCATTGTCATATTAGTTAGTTTGTTGTTTTTTCTTTTCCAACATGTTTGACCAAGTCAAGACAAACCAGACCTCTTCAGATATTAGATTTCACTTAGAGGAATTACTGAATATATTTGCTTCTCTCTCATTCTTAGAGTGTGATGCTTCTAGAATTTACATAGGCTTGAATTTCTTTATGACTAATGTTGCCTAACTTCAACTCTTTACAAAACTTAAATTAGGAAATATGTTTTATTGTTAGGTCCAGATTCCATACTACCTTAATTTTTTTTCAAGTAATTTGTGATGCAAACTTGGGAAATTAGCCATGGCTCAGTTGTAAGGATGTCTTCCTCTTTTCTTAGGATAACTTCACTACAGTTTGTGTATTCCTTTGGCATCCATTTTTTTCCTTTTCTATTTGCTTGTTTAGTTTTCATACTATTTACTATTAATAAACTATTTCAGTAGAACTTTACTTTTTAAAAGCTTTTTAAAAACACAGATAGGAGTATCTATTACAAGTTCTGGTATCGTGTACTCCTGTGAAGCTGTATTTCTTTTTCTGGACAAAAGTGAGTTGACATGGAAACCTCAAGTCCATCTCTAGCATCTGGCCCTTGCCCCTATCCTCCTTGCTTCATATAATAGTATTCTCATTGCAAATTCTTACTGTCTGTGTGTCAGCTAAGGAACCATCATTTAAATGCTAGTTTGTGTGTGGACCCTCATTATGCACTTCATCCCAACACCCAAGGTACACAGATCAGCCCAGGTGGTCTAGAGGCTGAGAGTGAACCCGAGGTAACAGCATCACCTCCTAAGGGCTATACCTGGAAAGCAAAGGTTTCGTCAATGGTCTGGCCCATCTCCATAAGTGATCAATTATTAAAACTGGACTTTATTTAGCAGCCATAACTCTATTTATTGCATGGCCTGCAAGAGATGTGAATCGATGGCTATACATACCTCTCCAATATAGCTTTAGAGAATTCAGAGACCTGAAATAGGAACAACGGGTATACTTATTACATGTACACTCTGTTTTTGCATCTTAATTTCTTATAATACAAAAACGTAATTTTCACAAATGCATGAAAAAGTATTTTTAACAAATTTTGTGAAATAATCACCTAAATACAAGCCACACTCCTGGACAGCTTTACAAGACTTTTGGTAGTGAGGGTAGGGTTCCCATATTTGAAAATTAACAACTAATTTCTAGTGTGTTAGTCTTAGTCATACAAACTGGATGTGAAGAGGTTTGGAGCCAAAATATCCCATAGCCATGATGAAATTGAAACTTATAAAAATGCAGTCAATGTCTCTTCTGCACTAACAGGTGGATGGGATGATTCGGTACGTAAGGACATCTGCCTTCCCAGTCTGCAACTTGAGTTTCATCCCCAGGACCTACATGGTGGAGAGAGAGAACTGACACCTGCAAGTTAGTCTCTGATTCCCCTCCCCCAACACACATACACACAAGCACATATTAAATGTAATAATGTTTTAAGTTGTATTGACTGCAGAAATGTTTACTATGTGCAGGGTTTTCCTTACCTTCTAGTTTTCAAAGTTACAAACCTACATTCTCACTTTTTAGAAGATTAATTCTTGGGGTGAGGAAAGCAGATCAGTAGAAGAACAGTTGTCGAGTGTGTGTTAGGCTTCACTGGGGTAAAAAAGTCAAATTCTTAAACCAGGATATATATTCTTCTAGAAATTGAGAGATCTTAAAAATCTCATTTTAAAAATACTTCATTGTGAAAAACTTTCCAATACTCAAAAATAAAGAAAATAATTTTATTTATTTTATTGCCCCTCAAGTCTCTATGCTCAACTGTATGCCATAGACCATGATCTCTTTACTATCCTCCAGATAAACATTTAGTTTTCCAACAATGACCTATTAACTTTTTATAAATGTTGGTATCTCTTTTTAGAGTCTTCGGCTCCAAACTAGGGCAATCCTATACAGTTTTCAAGATGCATAGCACAAAAATTTGCCTGTTTGGGAAACCTTATTTTCCAAAGAAAGAGCAAGTGAGGAGCTAGTAGCAAACAGAGGATGAGCTAGCCAGACTCTGCGCTTCCAGACAAACTTTGTAAGTCTTTATGCTCACAAAACAATCAAGTATATAAAAGTTGGTTTCGTTTTTGTTTTGTCTTTGTTTTTTTTGTTTTGTTTTTGTTTTTTAACTAACTGTATGTTCATTTTCTTTCTCTCACCATGACAGTCACCATGACCAAAATCATCTTAGGAGAGGGAAATATTTATTTGGCTTACACTTGCAAGTCACAGCACTTCATTGAAAGAAGTCATAGCAGAAACTCAAGAAGGAACTTGGGGAAGAAACCATAAAAAAACACTGCCTGCTGTCTTGCTCCCTTGGTCATGCTTAGCTAGAGTCCTTACTCAGTCCAGGACTACCTGGCTGTGGCACATTGCTGCTGCCCACAATGGGCTGATCCCTCTAATGTCAATTAACAATCAAGAAAATCCCCAGGAGCGCTCCCTCATCTGGGCCGTTTTCAGTAAAGACTTCCTTCTCAGGTGACTCTGGGCTGTTTCAAATTTAACAGTGAAAGCTGTCATTAATACAGTGATACTAAGAGGGTGTTGTTTTTTTGTTTTTTCTTTTTTCTTTTCTTATCTTTTTAAAGATAATCCCTGAACTTTGAGTTTCTGCATCTTCATTGTATACACAATTCAAAATATACACTAGACAATAACTGATGATAGTTTTTCCTGGGATATCTGTATTAAATAAATGGCAATGGAGAGGTAGGGTGCCTATCAACAATGACCCAAGTTGTCCATACTTTCATAAGTCTAACAGTAGCATATGGAACCATTGGTAGTTTACTTGTTGAGAGAAGGAAACAGAAGGTTGATTGTATTTAAATGGAATGCCAGAAAATCATGTTACATTTATATATCAGCTTTGCCCTTTCCAAGTATTTATAACAGTATTAGTTGAATATAAAATGAAAAAGTGGTATGACTTATAAAGGGCCACAGTATACAAAACAAGCCTAACTTAAATTAACGAACATAACTTTTTCCCCCTTTATATTCTTTTTGCCACTTGACTTTATTAGGTCTTTTATAGTATAATTTTCTTAAATATCTTTATCCTTGTTTTGTATTTGTCTATACACCAAGTGCAAAATAGGGTCTGAGTCATGTCATCTAAAACTTTGGTAGTTCCACATTTAAAATGGGATATAGGGCCTGGAGAGGTGGCTCAGAAGTTAAGAGCACTTGCTGCTCCTGCACAGAACCTGTGGTGACAATTTTGGGGAAATTTTATGAGACTATGTTTTTGTTTTAATGCCAGGTGTTGAGGATATGCAGCTGCTTTGAAGCAGCTGACAATGATTTGCCTCATGCTCTAATAGGGGAATGGTTTTGCCAGCTGCAGATAGTTCCTGTAATTGTGTGATGCTTGGACTGCTGGGGACCTTTTAGAGGGCCCCAAGAAAGGTTGTTAGTTGTTTGGTTGTTGTTGGTCTTGGTTTGTTAAGTGGTTGTAGACAAAGACGAAACAAGAAGGAATTAGGTATCTTGACATCAAAGATTAAACTTGCCCCAAGGAACTTGATGCCCCTAATCAGCAGCAAGTAGTCTAGAAATAACATTGTCTTCTTTCCAGCCCCTGATTTTATTCAGGGATCTAGTTCCTTTCCTCTCTGTTATTTTTTCTCAGTTATCTAGTGTTAGGGAGTTGAAAGGGTGGAAGAAAGAACCCACAACATAGCCAAAAGCAAGCTACAGAACCCAGGTTCATTTCCTTGTTCCCAAGTAAACTGGCTCATAACCATCCAGTTCCAGAGGTTCTGATGTCCCTTCTGACCTACATGCGTTCTATTTTCCCTCCCTTGAAAGGCTCTTCCCACTGGCCCTTAGTAATTTCCTGACCTCTCTTGGTATTGCAAATGATACTTAGATAGCTAAAGATTCAAAGCTAATCTCCACAAATGAGGGAAACGGTGACATTTGTCTTTCTGAGTCAGGATTATCACGTTCACAATGATTGTTTTCAGCTCCATTCATTTCATAATGTCATTGTCTCTTAATAGATGAGTAACATTCCAATGTATAAATATACCACACATTTATGATCCGTTCATCAGCTGATGGTCAGCTAAACTATCCCCATTTCCTGGACATCGTCAGTAGAGCTGCAATAGAATAAGAACAAATAGGTATCTCTATATTAGCATACAGAGTCTTTGGAGCATATGCCCAAGAGTGATATAGTTGGATCATATGGAAGATCTAGTTTTAGATTTTTGATGCTCCTCCACACTAATTTCCATAGTGGCTGAACCAGTTTGTACTCCCACCAACAGTGAAGAACTGCTCCCCTTTGCCTCCATCAATGCTAGTGTTTATAGTTGTTTGGTTTTTATGGTTTTGTGGGGTTTTGTTTTTATTTTATTTTATTTTATTTTATATTTACTTATTTATGTTTATTTATTTTTACCTTAACCGTTCTGGCTGCAGTAAATGAAATCTAAAAGTAAATTTAATTTGCACTTTTCTGATAGATAAAGGTGTTGAACATTTTTTTTAAAAAGTTTTTTCAGCCATTTCTATTTTATTTTTGAAAACTCTTTATTTAGTTCCGTGTCCCACTTTTTAGGTGGAGAGTTTGCTATCTTGATTTTTTTTTTTTTAGTTCTTTATTTATTCCAGATCCAAGCTCTCTGTCAGATGTGTAACTAGTAAATGTTTCCCTATTTTATAGGTTTCCTCCTCACTGTAATGATAATGTCCTTTGTTGTCCAAAAACCATTTTGGCTTCATGAGATTCCATTTATTTGTTGTTGGGTTTAATGCCTGTGATAACAAGGTCCATTGGCAATATCCTTTCCTGTGCCAATGAGTTCCAGTGTATTTTCTACTTTCTCTTTTATCAAATTCAGGATATCTAGTCTTATGTTAAAGTCCTCGATCCATTCAGACTTGAGTTTTTTGTTCAGGGTCAGAAATAAGTATTAAGTTTCATTCTTCCACAAGTAGCTATACAGATTGGCCAGCATCATTTGTTGAAGATGCTGTTTTTTATTGAAATGGGGATTTACATGGGTCTTGAGTTGGTTTTTTGCCAGTACCATGCTGTTTTCATTACTACTGCTCTATAGTATATCTTAAAGTCTGTGCTTGTGAGAGCTCCAGCATTTTCTTTTTGTTGTTCAGAGTTGTTTCAGCTATCCTGAATGTTAATATGTATAAAATAAAAATATATAAATCTTTTAAAAATATTGCAGTATAGAAGAGGAAAAGATCTTCGAGGATTGTCTAGTTCAAATCCCCCTTCAAAGATGTTAAATAATTTGAAATCATTTATCCTAACCCATATTCTCTTTTTCAAATTTTAACCAACACTGAAGTCCTTCAGCTGTGCTTGGTTAAAGTGTAGGTGAGCAGAATCATCAAAGGAGAATAGTTTATCACGAAGCAATCAACACGATGTCTGCAAGAGAGATGACATTTGTTGACTTCACTGGAGTTATGTCAGGGGATAACCAAACAGGACTAAGAAATCTGGGGAGAAAGCTATTCCAACTTTCAAAATTGTTTTCGACAAGACTATCAGAGATTATTTAAACAATCCCCCACTTGGGAGGCAGAGGCAGGCGGATCTCTGAGTTCTAGAGTTCGAGGCTAGCCTGGTCTACAGAGTGAGTTCCAGGACAGCCAGGGCTACACAGAGAAAGCCTGTCTCAAAAAAAAACAAAAAAAAAATCCCCATTATAAATTAGCCTGGAGATTCCATTGTCTGTTTGAATACAATCTACCTTGTGCTCTGCGAGGCCCTCCCTACACTATGGACTGACTGTATGTTCTGAAACTATGAGGCAAAATAAACCAGGGGATTGTTAAAGAAGGAAAATGAAGAAGAGGGGGAGAAAGAAAGAGAAGGAAGAGGAGGAAGAGGAGGAGGAGAAAGAACAAATGTAGAGAGAAGCAAGGAAAGTTCTGAAGAGTTAAAATTACATAAACAAGAATCGTATCAGTGGACTTGGGGGATTTAACCACACTTAGCATTACTTTCCCACAAATAATATAAGAATAGAGATATTCACATAACTCATACGCCCATCATGAGGACTGAATTAGGTAATATTCTTCATACTAAAAAGCTAACACTTAAACACAATACTGAGCACTGAGAATGGTCAGACGCTATTCTAAATATTTAATAAACACCGTCTTTCTTCATCTTCACAAGACCCCATGATGAAGGTACTACTATCATTTCCTTGCCTTAAAAATTAGTGAAGTAAGGTATAGAATGGTAAAGTAGTGTGTCCTGTGTCAAGCTAGTAACTTGAAAAACCAAGAAGCAAATCTTGCAAGGAGAGCCAGCCCCAGAGTCCCTACTTAGCCAATGAATCTATTGACTCCTGTGTTATTAGTATGCCCAAATCTTTGTCAATGTGCAGAACTAGGTATATAATAAGAGCTTAATAAAGGCTAGCTCTTACTGTTCCATAATTTCTTTTGGGGGGGATTTTTTATTACATATTTTATTTATTTACACTTCAAATGTTAGCCTCTTTCCCGATTTCCTCTCCAGAAACCTCCTATCCCTTCCCCCCTCCCCCTGCTTCTATGAGGGTGTTCTCCCACCCACCACCCACTCCCTCCTCCCCACTCTGACATTCCTCTACACTAGGGCATCGAGCCTTCACAGAACCAAGGGCCTCTTCTCCCGTTGATGCCCAACAAGGCCATCCTGTACTATGTATGTGGCTGAAGCCATGAGTCCTTCCATGTGTATTCTTTGGTTGGTGGTTTAGTCCCTGGGAGCTCTGGGGAGTCTGGTTGGTTGACATTGTTGTTCTTCTTATGGGGTTGCAAATCCCTTAAGCTCCTTCAGTCCTTTCTCTAACTCCTCCATTGGGGACCTATGCTCAATCCAATGGTTGGCTTTGAGCATTCGCCTCTGTATTTGTCAGGCAGAACCTCTCAAGGGACAGCTATGTCAGGCTCCTGCCAGCAAGCACTTCTTGGCACCCACAAAAGTGTCTGGATTTGGTGACTGTATATAGAATGGATCCCCAGGTGAGGCAGTCTCTGGATGGCCTTTCCTTCAGTCTCTGTTCCACACTTTGTTTCCATATTTCCTCTTGTGAGTATTTTGTTCCCCCTTCTAAGAAGGACTAAAGCTTCCTCACTTTGGACTAATTTCTTATCTGAGGAAGAGTCACTCACTGAATGATTCACTATGAGATAGGAGAGATCAAGAACAGAATGGTTCATTTGCTTGATCATGTTTACTCTTTACTAAATTTTCTTCCAGGTAAAAATTTTGAAATCAAACATTTCTCTAAGTCTATTTTTCTTTTTGAAAATGTGTTCCTAACCATGAATTGACTAAGACAGTACAGTATTGATACCATAAATCCTTCTTTGTTTAAACTAAACTATGTTTGGTTCTACAATCTATAAGCAAAAAGTCTAAATTAATGGCATCATTTAAGAGAAGATAAGAATAGTTTATAACTATATGTTGTTGTGTACTATTTCATTGTAGGACTGTTCTATAGTGTAATTTTGCATTAGTCTGTGGAGAAATATTGCTTTGCTTTTAGTTGGTGGTTGATAGGAATAAGATGAGTATTGTGCGTGACCATAATCATATGACTATTTACTATCTGAAAGTCTTTTGAGTCTATATATCAGGACAGAATTGATGAATTACAGGTTGAATATATTTTTGATGTTTGTAGATAATCCCAAGTATTTTAATAGTTTTTAATTACAGCATTTACCCTGTTATCAATTCCTAATTTTTTCACATCCTTATTGAAAATATTTTCTTGTAGTGATACTTTTGGATGTTGTCTCATTTTGGGTTACTATTGCTATGATGAGGCACCATAACCAAAAGCAACTTGGGGAGGAAAGAATTTATTTGGCTCACACTTCCACATCGATGTTCATCATTGAAGGAAGTCGACACAAAAATCCAAGCAGGGCAGGAACCTGGAGGCAGGGCCTGATGCAGAGGCCATAGAGGAGTGCTGCTTACTGGCTTGTTTTCTTTCAGAACCCAGGAGCACAGCCTAGGGACACTACCTAGAACCCACAATGGGCTGGACTCTTCGACATTAATCACTAATTAAGAAAATGCTCCACAGGCTTCTCCCATCTTTTGGTTGAATTTTCTCATTCTATATTCCCTCCTCCTGGGAGTATAGCTTGTGTTAGGTTGACTTAAAACTAGCCAGCACACACGGATAATAGATTCTCATTATAGTTCTAGTTGGCATTTCCCTGGTGAGACATTTCAAGAGCCAATTCTGAATATATGGGAAGCAATATGGATAGTTATAAAAATCTTGAAGAATCAGGTGAAACTAAAAAGACACTACCATATTTAAGACTGTCCTAGTCTAGGTGTGGTGGTGCATGCCTTTAATTCCAGAATTTAGGAGGCAGAGACAGTAGGATCTCTGTGAGTTTGAAGCCAACCTGTCTATCAAGTGAGTTCTAGGACAGCCACAACCACTACACAGAGAAACCAACCTTGAAAAATAAACAAACAAACCAACAAACCACCAACAACAATGACAAAAGACTACCCTAAAGCTACTGTCATGAGGACAGTGTGGAATGAAGTCCAGATGGTACACCTAATGTGTACTCTCCTGATTTTTGTCATGTTAACCAATCAATGCAATAGAAAAGTGTTCTTCACAATAAATAGTTTAGGTGCTATTGAATTTTTAAATTAAATGTATTTTAATAGAAATATCTAAATTGTAACAATAAGCAATAAAACTTCTTTTAGAAATCTAATGATATTTTCATGATTAAACAACAATGTAGATGTAGTGGTAGATTGCTAATTTGCTCTATACTTTCCAGCAAATACACGCACCTCCTTTACATCCACCCAAATGTTTTGGATTCTCAAAAGAAATACACACACACATACACACACACACACACACACACACACACACACACACAGAGAGAGAGAGAGAGAGAGAGAGAGAGAGAGAGAGAGAGAGAGAGAGAGCAAGCTTTATTTTTAATATGCCATAAACCGCGCAATGGCTGGGCATTTCCAAACCTCCCCACAGCTAGCATGCTCTCCCCTCTGATATTCCTGAATTATTACTTACTAAAATCTATATTCCATCTATATTCCAAGACTCAATTGGTAGAGTGACAAGATTTAAGCACTAAAGCTGGGCAGATACTTATCTATTCTAACCCTTTATGGCTGCCTACTACCCACCCATATGGCCCCTTACTTGCCTTCTTAGACTTGCCCTGGTTGCTTCTGCTCCATCAGTGTTCTTATGGCAATTCCCCTGGTGACATGCTCATGGCAAATTCTCTTGGTAAATCCTTTCTCCCTCCAGTATCCATCAGAGACTTCACTCACTGGAACTGGAAGTCTTGCCTCCTCTCTCTGTCCGGGTATTAGTTGATCACCTCTTAATTAACCAATCAGAGGTGGTGGAAAACAATTTTTATACAATATTGAGACAGGAAATGCTTGACGATGCCAACATCCGGACTGCGACCACATCTCTGGGGCACAGAAATCAGCAACTGAATACGCAGTGCACAAAACCATATTCAAACATCTCTCCCTTTTAGTTCAATAAAGGCTCTTTCTCTTATAATAATAAACTATATACGATAAGAACAATTATGAAAGCTATCAGATAACAATTACATTCACAATGTATTTGGTAACCTATTCTATTATTTATCCTATCTTGGTGAGTTCAGAGTTCTGTACCAAAATAATTTTCTTAAATTCTAAACAACTTAAGCTTAGTTGTGAGGCTATAACTATCTAGCCCTTCAACCCCATCAGAGACCTGTGTATGCAAGAAGTACAGAACAAGCAGCTTCCAAAACTATAGAAATGACAGTGATAGCTGGCTGTGTGGAGAGTAACCCAAGGTTCCTCTGCAACATTGGGGCATCATCTTCAGCCTTCTGGCCCAATATATTTGACAGACTTTTCTGTGAAGCAGGAATTATGAAGGACTGCTTACCTTGTCTTGGCAAAGCTTGGCAACCGACTTCCCTGTTTCCCACTTGACCAGTTTGGACAGCTTTCTGTCTGCAGTTGAAGCAATTGCCAAGTGGCTAGCTTGCAAACTCCATATGGAGATTCTTCAATGCCCTTCACCTTCTTTGAAGTAGAATGAGTGCTTTCAGGAGTTGACGACCATCCCGCAATACAACGTAGAGAACTACATCCTAGATATGAAAATTAGAAATTATCAAACTTCATGTCTGATCACCAATAAAATAAGCAGATTTTAGATGAAGTAGTAATCCACAGCTGGCAGAATGCATATGCATTTAAAAATATACTTGTCTGATAAAGAATTTGTAATCAGAAAACATAGGTTTCAATTTAAAAAAAAAAAGTCTAAGCAACCTAGTAAAAACAAAGTGGGTGACAGTCATTGTCTGCACAATGATAACTAGAGTCTCCTAGAAAACAAATGTCTGGACATGAAAGTGACTTTCTAGATCCCATTAATGGAGAATTGAGATGGGAAAACCCATAGTACATGTAAGTGACACATCCCATTGGCTAGAGTCTTGATGGCATATGAATGAGAAAGTAAACTAAGCATGGCCATTCATCTCTCTCTGCTTCATCACTATGAATGCAGTTTGACCAGGTGTCATTTTGCCTTTACTACCATAATGGATTGAACACCGATGTTACATGTTTTAACCTCTCTAAACAATGGCAATTCTTTTTTTTCCCAACATAATATTGTAATTGATTCTTTGGGAATCTCACACCATGCAGCCCAATCATACTTACTTCCCAGTCCTCCCATGTCCATTCCTCAACCCTTGTGACACCCCAAATGAAAAGAAAAAAAATCCAGTTTATGGTGTCTATATGTTCACTGGAGCATGGTCAAACTCCTGGTGGTCTGCCTCTTAAACAGAACTGAGTCCTTCCCTTCCCACACCCCGCCAAAAGCCATCAATTCTGAAGAGCTACACTTCAGTATCCTTATCACACTTTTTAAGGGTTCTCTTCTGTGGCTTCCTGTTTAGACCATTACATTTTTTTAGGGGGTGGGTTGGGATGGGAGTGGGGGTTGTTACGGAAGCTTTCCACATCCCTCTTTCTCAACTGTGTGTCATTATTGTTGCAAAAGTAGCTTTTTTGCCGTTTACGGGCAGTGGGAGCATGGATCATAGGCTAATACATGGTTTCTGGTGACAGTACAGAGTATGAACATGGCACCTAGCTACAGTAGGACCACAGACTCAGACCAGGCCGGAAGTAGCCCAGACCATGATATCAACATGGCCCCAGGTGGGTGTATAGGCTACTCACATCAACACGGCCAGCCCAGGGTTATCAACATGGCCTCAGCCAGCAGCAAAAACCATGTATATCCATATGGCCCCTGAGGGCAACATGGGTCATGGACATAATCCCAGCCCCCAGCCGCGTCATGACCATGAACCCATTCATGGCCCTCAGTGCCAACACGGAGCATGGGCATCAACATGGCCTCAGGTGTGAACCGCACCATCACTCACACCTGTGATAGTTGCATATTCATAGTGCACTTACCCTCAGTTTTTTTCCCCATCTTTCCCCCCTCTTCATCATAAAGGCATTGGAATCTGCAGTGTGTCAGACTGTATTTTTTGCCCAAACAGCTTTCTGTGCATATATTCACTGCAATGATTCAAGGTCCCTGAGCGCCAACACGCCACGATCACTGGAACCTTGCTGAGACTCATCTTGAATATCCTACCCAGAGTCAAGGGGATCGTGTGGATAGATAGAGGATCTGAGCGCAGCTTCTGAGCAATCTCCCCTTCTGGTTCTTGCTCTCGGCATCAGTTATCCCGAGGCTAGCTGGTCTTTGTACTTGTAGCCTACAGGTAGCACCACTGCTTTGCAATCCCTGTCTTTCAGCAGGGAAAGCTGGGTGGGCTGCATCTGCCAGCCGGCACAGGACCATTCCCACTTAGCAAAGATCTCTGTTTCTGAAGGATCAACTCCTCAGCATGCTCCAGCAGCTTGTAAATGCAGTCGAGATTAGGTTGGTACAACTCAAAGTGCTGGATCTAGGCCCGGATGGTAGCTGAGTTGGTCAGCCTGTGCCGTGGCTTTTGCTGCCCACCTTTGCCAACAGTAGAAATTCTAATAGGTGTTTTTGTGAGTGTTATTTCCAATTTTTTCCATATAGAATAAACATGTTGAAGAAATCAGGACCACGCCTTTCTTTCTAATCTCTCCTTTAATTTCTTTTTCTTACTCTAAGCTTCAGCAAGCTGTTGGATAAAAATACTGAGAGCCAACAGACTTGCTTTTCTGTTGATATCAGAGGAAAAATATTTAACCTTTTACCATTAAGTCCTATGTTTTTGATAAGCTCTTGTAGATACTCTACTTTCACTTCTTTTCCTAGTTTGCTGAGAAGGTTTACTTTATGTGAACAACAACAACAACGAACTGAACAAGGTTTTTTCTTTTTCTTTTTTTCTTTCATCTTTCTTGCTTTCTTTTATTTATTTATGTATTTATTTATTTATTCATTCATTTATTTATTTTGTATTTTTGGTTTTATTTTACCAGGAATGGCTGCAAATTTTGTTCTGGTGTTTTATTTGTTTGTTTGTTTGGTGGTTATTTTGGTTTTTGGTTTTGTACTTTGTGAGAGGGTCGCCGGGGTTTCACTTTCAGTCTGCTAGTATGGTAGGGAACATTGATGGAGTTTAGAAAGTTAAACTAACCTTGAATTCTTGAGAAAAGCTTCACTTGAAATATACCCTTTGGTCTGAACTGCTATAAGTTTTTGTTCTGAAAATGTCAATCTATGCTCATAAAAAAAAACAATGTTCCATATTTCTTTCTCCTGTACAGTTTGGATTGGTTTTTCCACCTCAATGAAACTAGGATCTCAGAATGACTTGGGAACTGTGTGCTTCTTTTTAATTGTCTGACTAAGCAGTGCTTAGTCAGTGATCTTCTTTGAAAGTCTGGGCAGAATTTATCTACAGAGCCATATAGACTCTATGTTTCTCTATGCAAAAATTTAATTTAAAAAATAAGTCTATTTAACAGATACATGAAGTTTAAACAACCAACCTGATATCCAGTTTCTTGAAAAGCAATGCTTTACACATTATAACTTATTTCAGACAGCAGAGAGAATTCAGTTTCTGCTATTTCACCTTGGCCGGAAGCTCAAGTCCATTCTTCAGTGTTTAATCCATTTATCTTACCCAAATCTAAACAAGTTATCTCTCTTACACTGTAGTTAAATTTTTCTTTGTAATGCTTCAAATTCTGACACATTAAAAAAATAAGTATCTTTTCTTCAGGAAGGGTAGAAGCACACTTTCTACTGTTTTATTTAGCTCAGTGCTAGGCGCATAATTTCCACTGACCAACTTCATAAAGAGTCCTCAGTGTAAGCTATTGGGATCAATTTGACAGAAAGACTTTGTGTGATGAATGCATTCCCTAATTGTTAAAAAATAATCCAAGCAAAAGACTTAACTGCTGCACCCAATTCCTCTTCACTACTACACCACTCTTGGCAGAAAACTTGGAGACCAGCCAAATAGTCTCTTTTGTGTCTTTTTCCCATTGTATACAGCGACTTGGAGTATCATAAAGACATTTTTCTAACTATTCAAAAAAGGAAAGGTAGAAATTCTTAATAAGGACTTGTCTGAAGCATACATTTATTAAAATTGTGAATTTAAGAACTAAAATTTGAACATTAGACAACTACGAGGCTGTCAGTGAGTCTAACTGCTGTCTAATATTTAGGCTTGATCATCTCCTTTGTGGGCGACGTGTACCCCAGGCATTTACTGCAAGCTGGCAAAGTTCTTCTCTTTTGACCTATCCTCTAGTAAGCATTATTCCTACTGGCAGGTAAGATATTACATTATGGAAGTTGGATAGACTTCAATGGCAGGAAAAGGCTTAGCTCACCGAAGGTTCATTGCACACTGAATGCTGCAAAATAGTTTCTAAAAAACAAAACAAACAAACAAACAAAACCCCTCTGAGTGATTGTGTGTGTGTGTGTACTTGTATTTATGTGAGCATGGGAATATGTGTGTATATTTATGTATGTGTGTGCACGTGTGTGTGTGTGTGTGTGTGCTCATGTGTGTATACTTGTACTTATGGGCATGTGTGTATTCTCATGTATGTGTGCACACATGTGTGTGAATTCTGGTGTGTGTCTGTTGTGTGTGTGCATGTATACTCACGCAGGAGTACAGAATAGAAAGGGAAAATCCTCATCTCATCAGCCAGGAGGCAAAAAAGAAGAGAGATCAAAGTATCATTATCCTCTTCACCAACACATTCCCAATGACCTAAAGAATTTGTACCAAACCCACCGCATAAATATCTACCAATTCCAAATACCATTGCCTTTGGAGTTGAGCCATTAACACAGGAGTCTTTGGAGGACTTTCAAGACCCCAAGCTATAGAAACACTCAAAGAGGGTTTTGTGTTCTTAAAGTGCTAGTGTACTCTATGGAATTGCTTTTCAGGGTAGAGAAACAGAACAACCAGACAATTGTTACAGTACTGAAGAGTGGCATCCAGGGTATTTTTGGATTATTTCTAGCCACATCCCCAACTGTAGCTGATGGCATATGACCAGAATAATTAGTTTTTTTAGTAGCTTCAAAGTATAGTTATCTTGCATTTGGTTTTATTTTTTTTCTTAAATTAAAAATAATAAAAACATACTTAGACATATATAACATATTTTTAAGAAACTAACATTAAAAGAAGACAAAATTGCCCATTCACACATATTTAACTTTTATGGGAAAGCAACTAGGTGTTGGCTTCCCAGCTGCCTCTGCCAAATCTTGAAGGCAAGTTGATAAGGTTAATTGTGCGTTGTAGTAAGACATGAGTGACTGCTCTCCTCACAGCAGATGATTTCTTACGTTTTCCCTTTCTAGACAAACAGCACCAGATTTCTGAATGTAGGACAGTCACTCTGATCATTTAAAAATAATCCACTCTGTCTTGATTTTTGCAAATGGGGTGTTATTATTTATGCCATTTAAAAAAGTCAAGCTTTTAAAACAGCTTATGTTCATGATAGAACCTAGGTTGATTTTTCTGAATAGTTCTTACTAAACATTACCTTTTTCAGCTTTAAAGAGTGACTTAGATTCAAGGCACACAGTGTGATGTATGGATTGCTGTTGCTGTTACAGTGTTACAGTGTTGCTGTATGGATAGGAAGAGATCCTTATAAAGCGCTAGTCATCTGTCACTTCATAGTTACTGTATTAATTACTTTCCTCATTGTTGTGGCATAAGATCTGACAAAAGCCAGCTATGGTAGATTATGCCTATAACTTCACCATTCAGGAAGCTGATGCCAGATACCATGAGTTTGAGACCAAAGTAGTCTATATCTTAAGTACCAGGCAACCCAGTTGTACATAGCAAGAGGGAAGAAGGGAGCAGAAAAAAGGATGGAAGAAGAAAGGAGAAAGAGGAGAGGAGCATCTTCCTCCTCCCCGGTACATCTCTTCGCTGTATCTATGATCCTTGCACGTTCTGTGTCATGGAAGCTTGTGGGCTGACACTCCCAAGTCCTTGCTGGTGGCCTCTCTTTCTGAGATGCCTTTGCCGCTTGCTTCACCTTGGTTTGTTTACTTTGACACTTATGGCATTATTAAATGTTACACCTCTACTGGAATCATGTTTTCTAGAAAGCTCTTCTGTTCAAACTTTTCTTGGTGGCCATTTCTGCCCAACATGGTCCTTTGAGCATAAGAATGAGACCTGAATCCCCATTGGTTGTCTCAAGACTCAGGTCAGTTCAGCATCTATAGAGGGCACCAGTCCTCAGACATTTGGGGCAGACAAATCCAAGTTCTGATCCTGACTCTATCACTTGATGATATAGACAATTTCTTTTCTTAGCACTAGCTTGCAAAGTAAAATTGTCTTCTAACTCCATAAATGGTGCTCTAAATTGCTAGGATAAGTTGACAAGACAGTCATTATCTCTCTACCCCAAGGACAGCAGGGCAGGAGAGGCTCCTTAATATCTGCAACCTGAAACCAGAGATAGCTATTCATGCCAATACCCCCCATTCCCTGGAAGTTAGGAGGCAGAGTCAGAGAATTGGTTAAAATTCAAGGCTATCCTGGCATAATGAGTTCAAGGCCTAGTGTCTCATAGTAGAGCCTCATCTCAAGAAAACAAAATAAATAAATGAATTACAAATATGTGATCTATGCCCGGGAATCCATAGAGCCACTTGGGCTGCAGGGGGCGTTATTCTAGAGTTTTCCATTTTAGCACCATGCTGATGACTACTTCTTCTATCCCAAAGCCTTGTAGAGTACAAAGTGATATTTTATTTGGGAGGTTGAAACTCAAAATGTTAGAAGTGACAAAATCTAAGTGGGGCTGGCAAGAGTGGGAAACAGTAGCAGGGCCAGGTGATGCCTTTTCAAGCTTGTACTGCTTCGTAGCCATCTTTGAAGAGGCACGGGGGTGTTGCAAGTGGCTTTGGAGATATCCCTCCACATAGGCTATATTGGAAGAAAGAATTCCTTGCAGCAATTTGTGGAAAGAAATCAAGAAGGCAGAATTTCTCTATCTCCCATTCCCCCACTAGTTAAGTTTTACACTGTGAGCATTTAGCTCCTCTCCAAGTCCAGGTTGCTATAGCCACATGGAATACCAGATAGTATATTCTGTGGCATTCCATTCAAGTCTGGTGGGAAGAAACCAAAACTCAGGGGTGTGGTTAGTAAGTGCCAGGGAGCAGTTGATGCAGAATGTACGACAGGGTCAGTGTAATCCAACAATGCTTTTCTCATTTTCCAATAGAAGGATGACATGCAGTGTTCAAAGACTTCTCCCAAGGTCATATTGCTACTGAGTGGTGGTTTCAAGGCATTAGCATAGTCTGTCTTAGGAAACTGTAGAAGACCAAGGTCAAGAACTTGTCACACAAGCCTGACAACTGATCCCAGGACCCACGAAAAGCCAAATTAGATTCTCTAATCTCAGCACTTGTGCTGGGAGATGGAAGGGAGAGAGACTAGTAATGGTAGGACGGCAAGCCTGGGGTGTGGATAGAAACAAGCCAGACCTTGCTTCACTCAACAAGGTAGGAGAAAACTGACTTCTGAGAGGTTTCCTCTGATATACATGTGCCATGTACTGTGCCATGCACAGCACTCCCCACTCTGAAAAACGTTAAAATATTGGATTTTTTTTCTTCAGAATGACACAAGTTAAAAAATTTTAAACAAAGCCCACTCTCTGTGCTCTATTGTCTCATCTGACAAAGTGGCAGTAGTGGGTGATTGCAGAGAAGTGCCGGCATTGGAGAGAGTATCCCAGGGTTTTGAGGAATCCCAATGGGATCTAGAGCTTCCCTTGGCTTTCAACACTGAATACCAACCATCCTGTCTTCATTTAAGCTGTACCAACCAAGGAAAGGGATGAAGCAAACGTCACAGATATAGTTTAGAAAAGTCAAAGGGCGAAGAGGAGAGTGCCTCAAAGGCCAGGAACAAGAGGATGATTGGATCATGTCTCTCCCAAGGTGACCTGAGGTTCAAGGACTCTGGCCTATTCATGTGGTGAGACACAAACTGTTGCTCCCCTCTATCCACGTTCTGTCTGAGTGCTTCAGCAGACATTGACCCAGATGCCCATGGGAACTCCAGTGCTTCTGAATGACAGACCGGCCTTGGTCCAGGTGCGAGGCTGCCTTCAGTGGTGTTGTCTCAAGTAGGCATCCCAAAACCATTATGTTCCCCTTTGTAAAATTTACTGGACTCTATATTCACATATTTATTTCTGGAAAGCACACCTTTTGATGTAATTTCTTTAATTTTTAATTTTAGTTTTAATTTTGATATTTGGCAAAGATTCTTCTGTGAGAATAATAGTACAAGTTAAGGCATACTTTTAAGGTATCTCATCAGGCTGAAGAGATGGCTCGACAGTTAAGAGCACTTGTTCTTACAGAGGATCTGGGCTCAATTTCCCAGCAAGCACATGGTAGCTCACAACCATCTGTGATTCTAGTTCCAGGGGATCCAACACCCTTCTCTGACCCCAGTGGGTACCAGGCATATATGTGGTGTAAAGACCTACATGTGTGTAAAATAGCTATACATATAAAAATAAAATATTTAAAAATGTATCTTATCATATACTCATCATCTTCATTTTGCATGCATATTTCAGATTCAAATTATTCTTAGTTTTTACTTTGACAGTTTCTCATTTGAAATCTTAAATGTAAGAATTAAACTCTGTGTGTGTGTGTGTGTGTGTGTGCATTTCTTTGACATAGCAGAGTCATTAATCTACCAAAGCACAATTTCACTGAAGCATTTTACTGTATGTATTATTACTACTCATGGGTTCATGTGGCATGCCACTTGGGCGATCCAATAAATAAAACCAGATTCTGAGTTTGCACTACCAACCCAAATCCCTGATTTTTACTGATAAAAGGCAATCATGTATTTTCTAAACTTAGTAATCCTTAACTTTGTTTGTTATAACCACTGGGTAAGGTAGTTTTCCCTTGAAAAGAAACTCTGTGTAATATCATCATAAGATGTCAGAACAAGAAAAGAAGAAAAAATTAGTAGCAGCAATTATAGTCTCAAAATAGTATGTGATTATAGGAAATGCTATCAGTATCTTTTATTTATTTATGTATATTGTATTAATGACAGAGATAATATGGTTTGGTCATGCTGGCATGTGGCTTTCCTTGAATAGTGGTAGGCAGTTGGTGGCACAGGTGGCAATAACAAGTTGTAGATCTTAGCATGATATAAGTACTATTTTAAGATCCATCTCTGAAACCTAAGCAGATCAAAGGAATTGAAACTGATCCGTTGGTATCAAACTACAATTTCCATGCTGTTTCTCGCTAGAGCACTGATAAACAAAAGTATTCGATTACTTTTTAAAAATTAAGTGTATTTACATAATAAAAATTTGCTTTACAAAAGCTTCACATTAACATTGACATATTATGAAACAATTATTCATAAAAACAAAATATAAAAGATGTAAAAACAAAAATTATGTATTTTTTTTACCTAGAACACAAATTTTAGTCAGATAATGGGATTCAATTAAATGGTAGGTTTTGAAATTTTTTAAAAATCTCAGTGCTGTTGCAACATGGGTTAGAAATCACTGAAATATTCTCTATCAGCTCAGTTGACACTGGAATAAATCAAAGGCACATAGAGACTTTGTTGGTTAAATCTGCTATGGATTCATTTCTTAATCTTTCCATTTCAGTTGTCATGAGCGCCAAAGCACATAGTTTTCAGCCTTTACAAAACCAGGTCATTTAAATGTTTGCACATTTTGGCTCATTTTAATTCCAATTGCCCCTAATTTTTATGAGAAATTTAAAAGACCCACTAAAATGGCAAGAACATTTCTTCAACATCACTAGTTGCTTTTAGTGTATATCCTGGCAGAAACCTCTTGCAAAAACATCGAAGACTTCTTTTCTTAAAAATACTTTAAAATTAAATATAGTAGCAAACCTTATATAGACTCCAATCAACAATGTGCATGAATTAGTGATGGACTAGAAGTTTCCACAAAGAAAAGAATAACATAGTCACTAAACAATCCAGTTGAGCCTGCTATGCTTAATCTAACATTGTTAAAAGATATATTTATTTGAGAACCAGAAGCCTAGTCACAGTTAATGACTTGGCAGAAGCACACAGCAGAGCATGGATCCCTGAATTGCATGATAGGACCAGTTTTGATACATCTCATCCATCCTTCAGGAGGCAGGGAAGGAGGAATAAGGTAAATGAAGATTTTTATTTAAAATTTTTTATTGGATATTTTATTTATATTTCAGATGTAATCTCCTCCCCCCCAACCCAGGAACCCTCTATCCCATCCCCCCTCCTCATGCTTCTTTGAGGATATGCCTCTACCCACCCACGATTTCCCCCACACTGGGGGGAAGAAGAATCCAGATGTCTTCCTTGTTCATGAGCTTCATGTGGTCTGTGAGTTGTATGTTGGATATTTCGAGATTTTGGGCTAATATCCAATTATCAGTGAGTGCATACCATGTGTTCTTTTGTGATTGGGTTACCTCACTCGGGATGATGCTTTCTAGTTCCATCCATTTACCTAAGCATTTCTCAAATTTCTTGTTTTTAATAGCTAAGTAATATTCCTTTGTGTAAATGTACCACATTTTCTGTATCCATTCCTCTGTTGAAGGACCTCTGGGTTATTTCCAGCTTCTGGCCATTATAGATAAGGCTGCTATGAACATAGTGGAGGATGTGTCCTTGTTATATGTTGGAGCATCTTCTGAGTATATGCCCAGGAGTGGTATAGCTGGGTCCTCAGGTAATGCTATGTCCAGTTTTCTGAGGAACCACCAGACTGATTTCCAGAGTGGTTGTACCAGCTTGCAATCCCATCGACAATGGAGGAGTGTTCCTCCTTCTCCACATCCTCACTAGCATCTGCTATCACCTGAGTTTTTTATCTTGGCCATTCTGACTGGTGTGAGGTGGAATCTCAGGGTAGTTTTGATTTGCATTTCCCTGCTGACTAAGGATATTGAACATTTCCTTAGGTGCTTTTCAGCCATTCAAGTTTCCTCAGTTGAGAATTCTTTGTTTAGCTCTGTACCCCATTTTTAAATAGGGTTATTTGGTTATCTGGAGTCTAATTTCTTGAGTTCTTTGTATATATTGGATATTAGCCCTCTAGCAGATGTAGGGTTGGTAGAGATATTTTTTAACTGCAAATATTTTTTTATCTTATCCATATCGTTACAGACTTTTTTTTCTGTCAGTAGCAAACCATAACCTAAGAGTAAATGTGTACGTGTGGTGTTTATGAACTTTTCAGAATAGTGTTAGGCTGTTGTCATTGTAACTCCATGGTAACCTGTGGCATGTCTAGTCCACACTCAAACCTTGATCTCTTCAGTACTCTGAGACCTGACAGAATGTCTATGCATCTGAGAAATAGCAGTTTTTTTCTTTTTTCTTCTATGCATATCCTCTCTAACACTACACTTTTTTTTAATTAAAAATTGTTTTTCAAAAAAGCCAGCTGGATGTTTTGATAGACAGATATTCAATGCTTTAATGAAAGGCTTTCATTTCATAAGCGAGATCCCAATTTAACTTTGGAATTAAACATTAGATAACTGCCAAACAGATTCTTTGTACACACAGGTTTGCACATGGGTAAAGCAACAATGGATTCCTGCTTTTCTAAACAACTGATGAGTTTATAAGTGAACATCACTGCAAAGCATAATCCAACATCAGACACACTGATGGTGAAGCACTGACAACCCAGAATTGAGAAAAGAGTATGTCTTAACTTCTCTGGGTATCATTCTGAGTCCTCAAGTCACAGTTTTGGATGCTAAAGTAAGGGCATCAGGTTGAAAGTGTCAAAGACCTGAAGCAACACCAAATACCTGTAGCATAACTGATAGCATCTATATGACTACACGGTACAGTGTGCTGAACTCAGGCAGTCCTCAGTGCACTGGCTCCTCTCAGGGCTTGGTTGCTGATGTCTGAATTATGAGCCCTGTAATAACCACTTAGCAAAAGCCTTGGAAATTCTAATAAAGTATCACTTTTTAAAAGATTAATTTTTATTACTTTTATTTAGTGTGTATGTGCATGTGTGTGTGTGCACATGCCCAAGTGCATGCATATGCGTGTGTCTGTGATGTACATGTGCACGTGAGTACAAGCACTGAGGTCAGAGGCATTGGATTCTCTTGGAGCTGGAATGATGGGTATTTGTGAGCCAGTCAATGGTGTGACTGATGGGAACTGAACTTGATTCTTCTGCAAGAGCAGCATGTTTTCTCAGCTTCTGAGCCACCTCTTCAGCCATCATAATGCATTTTTTTTTTAAAAAAAGATGTACTTTAATTATTTGTAATTATATGTGTCTTTGTGGTTTTTCATATGAATGCAGGTGCCAGGTCAGAGGCATTCCCCTGGAACTGGAGTTATAGGTAATTGTGATTTGCCCACCTTGGGTGTTGGTAACCAAACTCAGGTCCTATGCAAGAGCAGTATGCACTGAGCCATCTCTCCGTACCCCATAATGCATGTTTTTGTTTGTTTGTTTGTTTGTTTGTTTAGATCAGCCATTAATTCCTTTAGGATTTCCCATTGGACCTTTTCAGATCTGTTGTATACCTGACAGATACCTTACCTGTGTGAACTTCAAGTATTAGGTGGTAATAGACAGATAACAATTCTATCGAATGCAGGAAAAAGATGGATTAAATTGGCTCTTGTAATTGAAGAAAGTGTTGGACAACCAAATTATAAGTTAGGAAAAGATATAATATAGTCACAGGAAACCTGGACATACAGAGAGAGTCCAATATTAGTTACATGGGCAAAATGAGAATTCTCTACAAGAGGAGTGTGAGACAGTCCATTTACAGATATCCCCTATACTGCAATAAATAAATAAATTAAAATAAATAAATAAATGTATTATTTATCAATCATCCAGAAAGAATTTGTGGCATTGTAGGTGGGAAAATCCGGGGTACAAGCACCACTATTACATGTAATCTATGAAGGTATTACAATAGCGCGCCACTGACATCTGAAAATTTTCCCTGCAAACTCTAAGTAGTCAATGGTTTATAAACATGGCATTGATATTCAAATATTTTAACTCAGTTCAGTAGTTATCTGCTCCCTTCTCACTACTTCAGAAACATAAACAGCCCTCTATGGTGGCACACACCTTTAACCTCAGCACTCCAGAAGAAGAAATAGAAGAATTTGAGATTTTAAACAAGTTTTGGCTATATAGTATGTTTGTGCCCGGCCTGGTCTAGATAGTAAGATCTTGTCTCTAAACAGTAAGTAACCAACCAAACAACAAAAATAATAACAAAATATCCACAAGTAAAAGGGAATACTAATATTTGATGTTCTAATTTTGATTTATATATAGTTTGTAAACATTTTGAAAGTGGCTTAATTATAATCTGAGGAAGGATGAAAATGTCAGCAAGCTGTGTAACAGCTTTCTCTGAGATTGAAACTTTCTGTCTTGCAGGTAAACTCTTTAAAACAGAAGATAAACAACTCAAAATAGTTTCAGGAAGTCCCTGAAATAGAGCAGATTGACTAGTTCTCTCCCTGTCAGAGTAAGCAATAAAAGCCAAGAGTCCCCCTCAAAGGAGCAGAGCCAACCTGAAAAGAATATCAACCTAGTCAAGCTGCAAAGAGGACTTCGACACAATACCAGTTGTCTGGAAGAAGCAGAAACCCACCAAGCTGCCTGGAAGAGGTTTAGAGCAACTGAGGTACCTGGAAACACTTTCCAACTGTTGAGCTGCCTGTAAGTTGTGACATGTGTTCCAGTTCCTACTTTGTGAGCTGCAACCCATAATAGGTTGGGCTTTGATGATGCAGCTGCCTTTGAGTGATTTCTGCTCCTGTAAATAACCCCTCATCCACATTCCTGTAAGTAGCCTCAGTAAAAAATCACTGGCTCACCAAGTAGAACTTTGGTGTCATCTCTACTTTGGTCTGTTGTGGGTCCCCTATCTGGGGTGAGTAAACATGTGTGATGTGTGTCCCTAGGGAAAATTTTGTCACATAACACGGAGTGAATGTTTCCTGACTTTCATAATTCTGTTAACAACTATCTCAAAAAACTAAAGTGGCTAAGAAATGTTGCTGTAGGAGAAAAAGGAAAAAAAACCCAAGCAAATAATAATAGTAAGAAACATACTTCAAAAGAATAAATTGCTGGTGTGAAAGCAGAGGAGGCAGAGAAAATTATTTTGGAACGCATTTTAAAAACCAAATGTATTCATGTCATCAGAACAGGGAGAATACAGAAATCAGAGTTTATACGGTTCATTACACTTTGATCATAATGTTTATACCCTATTTTTGCTATATGGTCATGTGATTGCCAGTGGCAAAACTAGAGTCTTAATGTATGTTGTCTGCCTGCAAATTACACTCTTTCTCTTACTCTATACTGTCTTCCATTCAGGCTGTTTGTGTGCTTCTTGTATGCTTAGAAAGAGATACTCTACCTCCAGCACCTAGTATATAAATGACCACAGGCAACTTACCTCAATCTCTTTAAATTCATAGTACTCACCCATGCAGAAGAAATCATGACACCCTGTCTGTCATTAAGTAGCTGTTGGAAGGTTTAAAAGGCAATGCTCTATAGTAGCATACATATACACATAAGCCTAGCCTGAGCTAAATAGTGAGAATTTCAGAAAAAAACAAACAGAACAAAGCAAAAACCAACCAACCAAGCAAAAATCCCAAAACCCCCAAATTTGCAACTTTCTTTGGACTAAACAATGACTCATTTTTATTAAGTTTTAATATATAACTGTATTTTTAATATTTTAAAATTTTATGATAAATTAGAAAGTATGCTCGGTATGATTGTCATCTTAAGAGAAACATATCTGCCATAAAAAAATTGTCATGACTAAAAGCTGGGGCAGTCGTTTATTTCCATGCAACAGTATTACTATGTGAAAAAAGCGAGTGGCTGACGATTTCAGTCATTGGACCATGGTACTTTGCAAATGCTGTCTAAAATAAAAAATTTAAAGTGAGTCAAGTATAAAGCTGTCAAGTAAAAAATAGAACTTTGGAGATTTTTATTCATTACCATGAGCTCAACAGCTTCCAATATTTAAAGACTCTTCTGAATGTGTATGTTTTTTTTTAAATAAATATGTCAACATTTAAAAATTTTTATGAACTAGTGAATAAATATTTTTCAAATGGCAAATGTAGGAAGTTACAAAATCATGCTAGATAAAAGACCTATTGAAATATGGCAATCAACTAATGAATTTCTGCATAAAGATTAATTGCTGTGGTTCAGATTCCGTCTTGCATGTAGCCTTTAAAGACTTAGTACTCTTAGGCATTAGTGAACTATTAAAGATTATATATGCAATTATCTGAAGCATTTATTAAATATTTAGTATGAAGACAAAATTCCTCATTTTTTTTATTTGATTTTTTGAGATATGGCCTTCCTATGTAGCCCAGACTGGCCTCAAATTCACAGTCTTTCTCCTCCAATCTCTCAACTAGTGGATTTCATGCATATGCCACCATGCCTAGCAGATTTCCTAGTTATGTTGCAATACAACTATTAGGTGACATTTCCTTGGATTATATTTATCACAGATTTTAAAAAAAGGCAATGACACCAGCTAGGTGAACCAACAAGTTCTTTGAGTTTTCTTTTTCTGTTCTCTCTTTCTTTCCTTCTTTCTTTCTTTCCTTCTTTCTTTCTTTCTTTCTTTCTTTCTTTTTTTAAAAAACAAACAAACAAACAAACAAACCAGACTTTCTTGTCATGTAACTGGCTGCCTTGGAACTGATTCTGTAGACCAGGCTGATGTCCAGCTTACAGAGAGCCGTCTGCCTCTGCTGCCTGGATTGCTGGGATTTAGGCCTATACCACCAATGCCTTGGCTATGATAGTGTTTCTTATAGGAGCCTTGCTGACACAGGCTGCAACATCACTGAAAAGTTCCACCCCAGCATGGTTTACAACTCAGAAAGCCTGCATCACTAGAGTCCCCTGCACAACACTGGGCAATCAGCTACACCACTCAACAGAAGTGTCCTTTCCTCCAGTGTTGTTCCCTGCTCACACAGTCTTAGAAAGATGCCTTGTGAGTCTTGTAAGTTTCACAAGTTTCTTGAGTCTTAAAAGTAGTTTTTTGGAGTTTCATGAATCTGGTGAGCCTTTCCTCTGGGAGGGAATGTTTCAGTCTAGAGCAAACAACTACACAAGAAGAGGCAACATATCATTACAGACTGCATGTGGAGAAAGATAAGAGAATCCAGACAGTTGTCAATCTAGCCATTGGCAGGACTTGTGAAATGAACAGTAATGCCGTTCTATATATTTTTTCTCTTTTAAAAAGCAGAACTGTTCTTCACAAAATGTTGTTTATGTTAATAGGAAATTGTTTTTGTTATTTTAAATGAGCAAATACAGAAATATTTTCAAAATCTATCTCAATTTTTAACAGCAATTAATGGGAGACATAATGCACACAAAAAGAGCTTGAGTCCCAAGTGCATTTTAAGCATGTGGACTTCTTGAAATAAGTGAGTATAAAAGCCAACACTCTAAGGATAGAACGCACAAAGAAACAATATTTTCCTTCTAATTGATGCATACAGATATCCTGACACATAAAAATAGAATCATATTGTTTAAAATCATTAAAAAATTATGATGGTATGATTCAGTGTGTTGCTTTAATAAATGAATTTTTAGTTTTTTTTTAAACAAGGTCTCTCTGTGTAGCCTTGGCTGTCTGAGAAATTGCTTTGTAGACCAGGCTTACCTGGACCTCAGAGATCCACTTGCTTGCCTCTGCCTCCTGAGTGCTAGGATTAAAAGCTCTAGATATATTTTAAATCCAATGAACTGGAAAGTCTTTCAATCTAATCAGATCGACACATGAAGTAAGAGCAGGCAATTGGGGGGCAGGCGTTGGAAGGTTAGTGTAAGTAGAGGGAGAGAGGATTTCATCAACCTGAGATAAAGAAAAATCAGGGAAGAGGCCATCGTGTCTGTGATAAAGCAGCCAGGAGAAAAAGCAATGCCAGACAAGGTTGGAGAAGTAAGCAAAATCTTTGTATCTGTGGTTTGGGTTAAAACAACTATCCTGTGGGAAAATGTATTGAGATATCAGGAACTTCCCCTAGCTGTTGTGTGGATTACTGGGTCAGGAGGGTAGAGGAGGTAGTGAGCTACACTGCAAAGATGTTGGCTTCAAGGAGCCAAACAACTAGGCTAAAATGGTAATAATGGAGACAGAATAGATAGTCAAACCTAGATATATCTTGATAGAGGCCGTAAGACTTGTCAATGGATCTTGGGAACTGAAGAGAGGAACCCAGGATGATTGTTGGGTTTTTAACTAGAGCAGCCAAGTGATGGAGTATGTTTACTGTGATATCCCATCTCTCCACAGTCATAACCACACATTCCAGTCCATGTAACACTCCATCAAACCGGAAAGGAAGAATCCAGCGTCTGCTCAAACCTAAATCTCTATTGACTCCTCAACTGTGCCTGAGCAATGAAATACAGATGTTTGCCCAAACTGACTGATTGCTATGATCTAAGACTTCAGTGGTTTTAGCCTAACTGTGCAATGCTACTATAATTTCCTAATAAGTTTATTTATTGTCTTATTTCCCTTGATAACTTCTTTTGCCTTGTCTTTTCCTTCAACTCCATCACTTCGCTTCTCTTTATTTTTCGCAGCCAATAGTGACCTTTGTTTCCTACTTCAACCAAAGGTGAATTCCACCTCTCTGATCACATCTACCAAACTACTGAAAACTGAGCCTTCAAGCTTCTGATTGCAAAAAATGACTTATCTGATGTATACAGAAGATACATTCTCTGTCCTAGATCTGGATGCCTCTTCCTTGTCTAACTGTGAGCATTATTCTACTAGACAACACCTATCTTCCTAGTTCACGTTACTGTCTTTGGCACTCCAATAGAGCATTTAGCCCTTTCACTAGTGCCTTCCATTTGACTTCTCTCTGAAACCACAAACTTTTATGTTCAATGGCCACCTGAAATAACCATCTAGGTGAGTTTTAGCAGTTATTTCAAATTTAGTCTCCAACTGAGCTCCTAAGTTTCCCTGCCCTAAAGGAATCTGTTTCATCTGCAGCGTTTAAAATCTCAACACTAAGATTTCATTTTGCTGAAGCCAAAACCTTGGTGTAACCTTGCCTCTCCTCCTGGACAATCTACTTGTAAAATCCCAGTGGCTCTAACTTCAAAGCATAACACCGGATCACTTCTCTATAAATCTGTTGCTATCCTTCTAGCTCAAGGCATCAGGAGTTCTTGGTTTGACCCTCCTGATTAGTGACCCTGCTTCTGACTTTATCTTGGGATATCATAGCAGAGTAGTTTATTTAAAGTACAATTTTAATAATGCCTATCTAAATTTTTCCAAGAGCTTTCCATTTGACTGAGTAAAAATCCTCACTATGGACTTAATAAATACTTGCCCCTCATCAACACTTTAACTTTCTTTTCTCAAATGCTTCCCTTTCCATCCACTTCCCAACCTCATTTCAGCATCATTGGGCTGGCTCACTGTCCCTGAGCACATCAAGAACACTCTTAACTTAGGCTCCTTTCCACGTATAGCTCCCTCCATCTGGAATGCTCTTCTTTCAGATATTTGTATGGCTTGTTTCCTTACTTCTTTCAGGGTTCTTCTTGAATATCATTGTATGGAGACGCCCCCGTGAGCATTCATCAACTTCCAGGTAAAGATGGAGAACTGAGGAGCAAATGCACTTCTCTCTACATTCTCCTCAAACTCACTGAGTTGCAGTTAAAAACATTATCTTATCCCCCAAACTCACAAAAACAAAGATAATAAGAGACACTGAGGTCTTGAAAGACGCTTGAAAAGTCATAATAGAAATCCACACACACACATGCATGACCACATGCACGCGCACACACACACACACACACACACACCCCACTCTGGAGTCATTCATTCCTTTTATCTAGCATTTCTCAATATCACTTGGCCTAGGTAAGTAGCAATAAATATATTTAATCCCTATCCCCTTCCCCCTGGAATATTGTCTGTATGCCATCAATCTTTCAGGTTTGTTTGGTGCTGTGTTTCCAGGCTTGGGAATCATGATATAATTTAACCCAATACAAAGTTTGGGCTGAGTGGATACTGGGTGAATTACAGTTTTGGGGTGCTGTGATGGGTAAAAGAGTGGAGTTGAGTTTGGGAGATGTCCATGAGATCCTGGTGATAATATTAAGTAAAAAGCTGATATTTGGAGAGAAAAGAATAGATCAAGGTTAAAAGTGAAGTGATTAACATTTTAACTAAACAAGTTCATTTTGAGGGATTATGAACACAAAATGAGAGAAAAGTGGAGTTCTGAACCTTAGAAGATAACATAATTTCGTGGTCAGGCAGAATAGATTTCGACCCTTTATAACCCTTTATAGGTATTCTATCACCTGTAAGAAGAAAAGGGACTAATGCAAACTAGCAGCATGTAGACATTAACTCATAAATCGTGCAACTATATCAAGCATATTTTAAGATGCATCGGCATAGGTATTAAAAAACAATGAGCTGAAGAACTTCCAGTTAGAGGAAGTATCGAACACATGCACTTTTCAGCTCCCTCTTGGAGGCTTATTAGAGGGAAATTAATGGACTAAAAAAAAAGGTATAAACCATCAAGGACTTTTAGAGCCACGAGAACAAAAACTAAATAATACCACCAGTATAGAGGATGTCTGAAGGAAGAAAGATGAATGGAAACTTGATTCACCAGACCCAGAAAAGCTGAAGTGCTTGTGAGGAAAGCAGAAGAAAACTGATTTGCAGCACAGAATCCCATACCTATCTTCCCCACAGCCTCCAGTAAGTTTCAGGATTGGTGCCTGGCATCTCTGCTGGGGAAGTGTATGCTGCACAGTAATCAACTTGACTCACTGTTCATTTTAAAAGCAGTCATACCCCACCCCTTACAAACCACCACCACTCTGTGCTACCCAATGACTTGCTAGCTCCCTATTCCACAAAGCAATAGGTGAGAGTTTTACTTTCCTGAGGGAACCTGGACTAAAGAGTGCCAGCCAAACTTAAGGATGGAAATGGTAAACAACACAAGTTTACTAAGTCAAAATCAACATCAGACTGCTTAAAACAGCAATATCAACAAGGAGTGCTCATGCTACAAGGGACGGGGAGGCAAATAGCCAAAGAATGATGTTTTGATATGTGGTGATGAAATTCACCCACATAAAGGCAACTTTAAAATCATGAAGGCTATAGAACAGTTTTTTTTTCCATTTCTTATAGGAATTTCAAATATTTATTTCTATTTCTTTTAAACTGCATGGCTTGTTTGAACATTATCTTGGTACACGAGTGTAGACATTTTAAAGTAATTGCATTTTTGCATCCTGGATTGGAAGTAGACATAAATATTGATTTTCTTCTGTGCTATGTAACAGATGACATGAAGTCTGTTTTGAGCACTGTGGTATCACCAAAACTTATTTTTGCATTTCTCGTGATGTATGTGTCTACAGAAATGGTCCTTGGAGACATAATAAAATCCTAAATTTGTAATGTTACACTTTTACATGTATACATCTTGATCATACAATATATTCTATACCACATTTTCAGAATGCTATCTTTGCACTTGGAAATTCTTATTTTTTCCTTTCTTCTTTAAAATTCTATTCATTTTAATTTTTGTTTTATTATTGGTGTCTCAATCCCTCCACTGGAAGTCTTGCCTGGTTACAGGAGATGATTAGTTCAGGATCCATATCCCTAATTGCTAGGAGTTTTAGCTAGGGCCACCCTTGTAGATTCCTGGGCATTTCCATTGCACTAAGTTTCTGGCTTATCCCCATGATGCACACCAATTCCAGTTGTCTGTCTCAGTACTCTCTCCCTACACCAACTCCCCACCCCAGTTGATCCCTCCTGTTCCCATCCCCCAAACACCACTCTGTCTACCTGCAGTATCTATTCCATTTCCCCTTCTCTGGGAGAGGTATATATATTCCCCTTTGTGCCCTCCTTGTTACTTAGCTTCTCTGGGTCTGTGGACTGAAGCATGATTATACTTTACCCTACAGCTAGCATCCACTTGTGAGTACATTCCATGTTTATCCTCATGAGTTTATTTTTCCAGTTGTTAATTCTGTTTGACCAGATACAATGTCATCTATACTTGTAGTCTTCCTGCCTACCATCCTGGGCACGCAGCAAATATGCAATGTGTACTTGAACTGATGTTTTTAAAAAATGGTTTTGTGTTTATTATCTCAGCCAATTTCCCCAGATTCATTCAGTCAGCAGGTTCTGTTGCTCTAAATGTTTGTCACATCCATGGGTTTTTATTCATGCAGTGTGTACTGTAACAATTCATGCCCCTGGCATCTTTTCTGGGACTATTAGCATATTAACTTGATTTGAGTATCTATGTTACTGTCTTGAAATACTTTACTGCCTATTAGAATTATTTAATGATAAACTTTACTATTTTCAGTCTGCCTCATAGCCTTTAAATGGCTACATCTATGTCTACAGGATATAGTGTATCAGTGAGTGTATTTAACACCCTGCCTTAAGTTATGAGAATCTAGGTGAAACTGTTCTTAAGCATGCAGACAATAGGAAGTACAGGTCACTGATCCCTGAGTGGCGTTCTTATTTCCTAGAAAGAAAGGTGAGAGGAAATCAAAACACTGCCTGCCAGTCTTCCTTGGTAGAAGAGACAGAAGTGGTTCCAGAGAGATGAAGGAAGTTAGACTCTGGAGACAGTAATGAAGTGGTGACAGCTTCTGCATGAAGACAGAGCGAACACTCCTGATGGTTTCCAAGATTTTCTCATGTGACTGGTAGCTGAGCACAGATGTGTGACACGAGGGAAGGACTACATAATGTGAAATAAAACACCCCTTGGAAGACATAGGATAGATAACCCTCAAGCTCACATAGACAAGCAAGAGTTGATATTCTAAATAGCCAGAATGACCTTGTAATGATTGAATGTTTACATGGGGTCTCAGAGGGACAGTACTATGGTAATGGGGGCAAATTAGCTTATGCTAAATATTATTCTATGTCCTTATAGAGTTTACAGAAGGACTAAACTGCTTTCAAGAAACAAAACCTAGTATGTGTGTACCACAAAAATTAATAATATCATCATTCAACAACTATTTTCAAGCATGGGAAGAAGCAAGAAAACATGTTTCATAATCAAGAGAAAAATCAGCCAATCCATTCAAAGTCACTCACAGATGACAGAGCTCTATGCGGAGGTGTTGCAGAGGTTTGAAGGGAACGCAGACATGATGATGAGGATAATGAAAAGCATTTTTTTTTCAAAAAAAAAAAAAAGAAACTGAACTTCTACTTATAAAAAATACACCATCTGAAAAGAAACGAAAGTGAATGAGGTGAATAAAATCGTTGCTCACAGTGGAGAGAAAGGATTGACAAATGAATGACAGTCCTAGAATCCATTCCAAATGAAATAAACAGAGGTAGCTGAAAGAAAAAAGGCATTTGATTAATGAGCTCGGTGACTGTTTAGAACACCACCCGTGGGTGTGGCTCAAAGAGTGTTTACAGAAAGGTTCAACTTCCAAAGCAACGCGAATAAAGAATTACTTCAATGCTCTTATCATTAAATCAATTACAAAAAGCAATCCACGAGCTTTAAGATAGCTGGAGAAAATGTATCCAGATTGAAGGACAACAGAAGACAAGAGTGGTAAGGGGACTAGGGCAGCCAAGGCTGTGAGGCAGCCCTGAAGTGGTCAGCCATACAAGACACTGGAATGTCAGCACATAAGAGAACAACAATGGAACAGAATCGCCCTGGAAGAGATAGTAGCCAAAAAACAATTGCTCAGGATAAACATGTAAGAATCGTAAATTATATTAAACCAAAGTCAACGTATACAGAAAAGAATCACAGAATATATCCTATTCAATGTCATAAAATGAAAATAATTTTTGAAGGCATCAAGAAGGAAAGCGCCTATCATATACTTAAGCACAGAGATGAACTTCAGCTAACTTTATACTAGACCCATGACAGAAATAATGCAATACTAAAGGGGGAAAACAAACAATAAACAAGAAAAAAACCCCACAACTTTTAAATCTAGGTTTTTATACTCAGAAAAAATACCTTTCAAAAAAGAAGGCAAAATTTTGAGGTTTTCCCCTAGTTAAACAAAAGCTATCACCAGTGGGCTTGCAATACAAAAACTGTCAAGGGAAGTACTTCATGAGAAGGAAAATGAAACAGAGAGAAATGGGGAGCTCCAGAAATAGTTGAAATGAAAGTAAATACAAGAGGTATTTCTGGACTGTGGGCATCTCTCAGCAGCGCATGCTTATCACGCATAAGGCCCTGGATGCAAGGCCCAGCACCAAAGCAACAGCAGCATGCAGTGCCCCCATCTAAGTTATTTTAAGAAACACTGGCTACTTAGGGCAAAAATAGAAGCAATGAACATGTAATGTATCACCAAAGTAGTAAGCATGAAGATAGGAAAGTATTAGAATATAAGAGATTCTTTCCAAATGGCAATGCTATGTAAAAGACCATAATAAGTTATAAATTAACAAAAGAATCCACAGGGCCTCTTAACATTTAAAAATTATGAGCTAATATTAGAGGAAAATAAGAAATAAATTAATTCAAAAACACAGAACAAAAAGAGAAAATAAGAAAACTAGAATACACCAAACCAATAGGATGATTGTAAATGTGTCATCTTCCCAAATAAATTAAATGAAAAATATACAAGTCAGTGCTGCCCAACAGAAACATAAGCAAACAAGTTTCTGGTGGCAATGGTTTTTTTTTTTTTTTCGTTTTTTTTAATGTATGTATAAAGGAAAGCTTTTAATTGGGGGCTTGCTTACAGTTCAGAGAGTGAGTCCATTATCATAGCAGAGAAGGGAGTATGGCAGCAGGTAGGTAAGCATGGTGCTGGATAAACAGCTGAAAGCTGCTTCCTGATCTGTAGGCACACACACACACACACACACACACACACAGAGAGAGAGAGAGAGAGAGAGAGAGAGAGAGAGAGAGAGAGAGAGAGAGAAGGGGGAAGGAGACTGAGTGGGTCCAGGCCACACCTACTTATCCTTCTAATCATTTCAAACAGTTCCAGTCTTTCATGACTAAGCATTCAAATAAATGAGCCTGGGGCAGGGAGAAGAGGCATTCTTGAAATCATTACTTTGTGTCTTACTTTATCTCCCCATGATAAGTATGACATTCTTCCTCACAGCCTGGAAATCTTTTTCCTTTGTTTGTTTGTTTCCAGTTGCTTGCGAAGTAAATACTGATTTTTTTTGTCTTTGTTTTTAGGGGGTTTGGTTTTGGCTTTTTGAGACATATTTTCTCCTTGTAGCCCTCGCTGTCCTAGAACTCACTCTGTAAACCAGACTGGCCTCTAACCTATAGTGACCCGCCTGCCTCTGCCTCCCAAGTGCTGAGATTAAAGACATGTGCCACCACTACCGAGCACTAATCTTTATTTTAATGTTTTTTTCTTTTATTGAAAATAGATGTATTTTTTATAACATACCCTGTGCTACTCTTGTTTCTTTGTTTGTTTGTTTGTTTTTTCAAGACAGGGTTTCTTTGTGTAGTTTCAGCTATCCTGGAACTATCTCTTTAGACCAGGCTAACCTCAAACTCACAGAGATCTGCCTGCTTCTGCCTATGAAGTGCTAGGATTAAAGAGGCACATGCCACCACTATCACTCAACACTCAAATAATATTACCTTCTTCCCCTTCCCAGTTCCTTTCCAACTCCCTCCCATCTGGACCCACCCCCCTTTTGTCTTTCATTAGAAAACAATCAGGCTTCTAAGTGATAATAAAATGAAATATTATAAGATAAAACTGTTGTGCCCTTTTTTGCAGAACCCCAAAAGACCACCAAGGAGCTGATTCTATGCAATTTCCATACGATCTTTATCAAGCTTGAGCTTGGGCTCACTGCCATAACTGACACAGCAGGACAGGAGTGTCAACCCCCAAGCTCTCAGCAGGACAATGTTTTATAGGAAACATTGAGAAAACAGGATGGGATTGGGGGTGGCAAGTATCTAACTGGATGACTATTATGTCATACATTGTTCTTTAAGCTGATAGGTGGGTGCTCTGAAGCAAAACTAGGAACAATAATCACAGTCTGAAAGTACAGCTGGAACTACCAGACTGATACTGATTGGCTGTTGCTAGGGAGGGGCTAGGGTCTAACTCTGGGGTATGGGCCAAGAACAAGCTATGTAGTTCTTCCTGAAACTTGGGTGCAGCTTGGGTATATCTGCAGGTCAAGTTCTCAGGCCCTTTTTCTTTTAAAATAGAGGCAGGTCCCAAGATGGAGTAGGTTTGCCTCTCCAAAACAAACAAACAAACAAACAAACAAACAAACAAAAAAACCTAACACATTGGAATAGGACAAAACAAACAAACAGAAGAGCCCAAGAAAAGGTGGAAGAAATAGATATTAACACAGATACCAACTCTTTTGCCACACAGGAATCCCATAAAGAACAAAAAAACCATGATGCATATGTAAAGGATGTGTAGGGTAAAAAGACAGAAAAATAAAATTATAAAATAAAAAAGATAAAATTAAAAGATAAGAAAATCTCTGACAAGATATTATGAGACAAGAGACCTCCATAGATACCATTGCGTTTGTTTTCTGTTTAGTCGACATGTTTTAAAGATAAATAGTTTTAACATATAATTAAAGTAATTCGATAATTCATTCTGATATATATATATATAACTGTTTTATATTTGTATACTGAAATTCCATGAGTATTTAATATTGTATCATATCTCAATTCAGAGCAGACATACATATATGTCAATGTATCTAGAGGCATATGGAATGAAGGATTACTTTATTGAATAGTTTAAGTCTAACCACTTATACTAAACGGAATTAAATTTCTGGTTAAATTTCAAAAACTGCCAAATCTGAAGTCATAGACTTGTGACTCAGTTACTTAACAAGTTGGGCTGATATGATAAGTCTGTGGCTTGGGTGGACCACAAAGTAAGTTCAAGATCAGGCTAAGGAATTTAGAAAGATTCTGCCTCAAAACAAACAGTAAGCCAAGCTCCCTAGATGTCGCATGTGGTAGAGGACTTGGCTAACATGTGTAAGGCCATAAATTCTATCTCCACCATTATAAAACGGGGTGGTGGTGGAGAGGTACTCTAGCTAAGAACATTTGCTGCTCTTTTAGAGGACCCTAATTCAGTTCCTGGCACCCTTGTCAAGAGTCTCGCAACTACCTCTAAGTCCAGCTCCTGGAACCCGATGTCCTCTCAGGCATCCGTATGCTCGTGCACATACATACAGACAAAGATGTGTATACTGCAAAATAAAATAGAGCTTTTTATGTAAAAAGAAAGGAAAGGAAAGAAATACCTGAGTAACTGCTGTTTATAAAAATATGCACTATAAATGTAAAGACATGAGCCAATTAAAAATAAAGGAATTAAAACATTCACCGAAAGAAAGCTACTTTAGATTTGTTAATATCATACTTCAGAACATGGAATGGGTTCATTGTATGACAGGGGGACAGTTTACTAGGGAGGCATGGCATAACTCTGTATTTAATTTTTCCAAATGCACAGTCCCTAAAACAATGGCAGTAAAAGGAAAAATAGGTCTAACCATAACTATATTTAGATGTGTTGACATTTTTATCAGCAATTAATGGGATAATTAAATTTCATCAATAAGAATATGAAAGAATTGAACAGCGCTGTCTACCAACTTGATAGTGTTGATAAAGCACACTCCACTCCCAAATAGCCGAACACATACTTTCCAAGTATATAGAAAAACATTTCAAAATGGACCATATTATAAAGCATTAAACAAAGCAAACCCTGAACGTTTCAAAGAGCTGTGATCTCTGCCCACTGTGAAGATGCCAAACATATCAGAAATGTATCTGTAAAAACCTGGAACTTAAATGACCTGTATATAGGTTAAAACACACACACACACACACACACACACACACACACACACACACACACAAGAAAATAAAGAGTTATAAACTTTTAAATTTTGTATGTTTTTTAGACAAGACCTTACTATGTATGTAGGTTTTGCTAGCCTGGAATTCATTATATAGACTCAAAATCAAAGAGATCTGCCTGCCTCTGCCTCCCAAGTCTAGGATTAAAGGCATGTGCCATCATGCGCAGCCACTTCTTTTGTTGATTCATTTCTATACCTTCTTTTTGAAAATTCTGAACTTGAGTAGTATATCTCCATCACTCCTTCCTTTCTTTTCCTACCTCAAACTCTTCCTATATATCTCCTTTTATGGTATCTTCTTTAATTTCTCCTTATCTCTTCTCTCTATATATGTAATATATATTAATAATATAATATAAGCTATACTTATATACAATAATAATATAAGCTACATTTACCTGAGGGTATTTAAGTGTGTTGTTTTCTTGATTCTTCAATTTTTGACTTATTTATATATTCTGTATGTCAATCTTCTATAAGATATATATCTATATCTATATATGTATCTTATATATACATGTGCATTATACGCATGTACAATGCATATATATATGCACACATATACATATGCATACATACACATATGTTCTGAATCCATTTAGTGTAGCTGGTATGTACATGTGTCTGTCCATGGTTAACCACTTGGGTTTGGGCATCCTCTGTGGGAACTTGTCTTTAGAGGAAACAAAATTTCCCTCACTCAGAAGCCATTATCTACCTGTACCTCTCTTCATCTAGGAGTGGGACTATGTGGAATTTCCCCTGTACATGTTGGCATGTCAGCTGGTATTGTCATTATGCTGGCAACCATATTGGTGGAATTTCATGGGTGGATCTGTCCTTGTCATGTTAGGGGGCACTATCTAGTAACTGGTGTCCTGGCCCTCTAGCCCTTAAGATCTTTCTGTCCCTTCTTCCATTTCCCCTCTGTCTTAAGTATGGAAGTTGTGTTGCAGATACATCCTTAGGAGTCAGGTACTCCACAGTACCTTATTCTCTTTTTGACCAGTTGTAGATTTCTGTAATAGTCTCTACCTACTGCAAAAAGAAACAATTAAAAGCTACACTTGCATGTGTGTATAAAGACAGTATATTTTAAAAAATTGGGTTGTTTTATTAATCTTTTGATTTGTAAGTTCTTTATATATTCTATGTATCAATCTTGTAAAAGATATGTAGTTGGCAAAGATTCTCTCCCACTTTGTGGGCTTTCTCTTGCCTTGACTGATTGTTTTATTGGTGTAGAGAAACTTATGAGGTTCCATTTGCTCATGTTTGGCCTTAATTCCTATAAAAGTGAGACATTCAGAGTCCTTCCCTTCACCAAAATCTTGTAGGGTCATGCTTGTATTTCTTTCTAGCTGTCTCAGTGTTTTTTTCTTTCTTGATTTTTTTCTTTGACCCATTCATCATTTAGTAATGTGTTATTTAATCTCCATGAGTTGATATATTTAACAGAGTTTTTCCCATTGATTTTAAGCTTTATTGTACTGTGGTCACTAAAATACATGGAGCTATTTCAATTTTTTAAATTTGTTGAGAATTATTTTGTGCCCCAGTATGTTGTCTATTTAGAAAAATATTCCATGAGCTGCTGAGTAGAATGTATATTCTTTGGTGGTTTTGGTGGAATATTCTGTCGATATTTGTAAGGTCCACTTGATTTATAATGTTATTTAATTCCAACATTTCTCTGTTTAGTTTTCATTCCAATGACTTATCTATTGGGAAAATTGAAATCACATACTGCTACTGAGTTGAGATTAATTTGTGTCTTTAAGCCCAGTAGTATACAGTTTACAAAACTTGATCCACCAGAATTTGATGCACAAATTATAATGTCTTCTTTATTAATTGTTCCATTGATCAGAATGGAGGGCCCTTCTTTATCTCTTCTGGTTAATTTTAGCTTGAAGGCTCTCCTATCTGATATTAGGATAGTGAAATTTGCTTATTTTCTGATTCTATTGTTTTGTATTCTTTTGCTGGAATGTGATATTTATCATTGAAAGCAAGGTAGGTTGCTTGTGGAGAACAAAGAGGTGTAATTTGTTTCATATTCCATTCAGCTAACCTGTGTCTTTTGATTTGGGAATTGAGGTCATTGATATTAAAATTACTATTGAGAAATTGTGTATTAGTTGGTGTCATTTTGCAGTTGTTATATTTCTGTGGCTGGTGGTTTTACTCCTATTTTTATACCCCAGTAATTATAGTTTCACTTGTTTCCGTTCTGCAACTCTCTGTCTCTTCAGTCTGAGTATGTTTTCAGTATTCTCTGTAAGGCTGGTTTGGTGGACGTGAATTCTTTTAGAATGTTTATATCATGAAAGGATTTTCTTCATCTTTCAACTGTGGCTGATAGTTTTTAGGGTAAGGGAGTTTGAGTTGGCATCTGTTGTCTTTCAGGATGTGCAGTACATTGCTCTAGGCTCTTCTGGCTTTTAAAGTCTCCATTGAGAATTAAGCTGTTATTACGATGGCTTTCCTTTTTATGTGACTTGTGATTTTTGTCTTGAGGATTTCAATACCTTCTCTTTGTTCTGTATATGTATTGTTTTAACTAATATCTTAGTTGAAGTTTCTATTGCTGTGATAAAATACCTTGACCACAAGTTGCTAAGAGAGGAGATTTGTTTCCTCTGAGAGAAGTTTATTTCATTTCCATTTCTATAACACGGTTCGTCACTGAAGGAAGTGAGGGCAGGAACTCAAGTTAGGAACCTGGAGGCTTGAACTGATGCACAGACCATGAAGGAGCACTGCTTACTAACCCTCATGGCTTGCTAAGCCTGATGAACCACCAGAACCACCAGCCCACTGGCACATCCCACAGTGATCTGGACCCTCTGACACAAATCAGTCAAAGAAAATGCACCATTGGATTGCTCATGGGTCAATCTTGTGGGGCCATTTTCACAATTGCGGTTCCCTCTATCCAAATGACTGTAGCTTGTGTCAAGATGGCATAAATGTAGCCAGCACAACTCACCTTTTATTAACTTGACACACAAACACATTAAAGTTAAAAAACCTTTCTTTTCATGTTCATCATTAATATCTCATATTAATAGCAATATAATGATATAAACCACAAATAATTTGGAAGTCCCACAGTCTATAAAAATTCAATCTCCTGAAAACTTCTACAGTCTCTTTCAATGTTCAAAGTCTGTCCCCAAATAATCCAAAGACTACCTAGAATATACAACTCTTTCTAAATAGACAAGTCTTTCAAAAATTCTAAAGACTTTCAAAAATAAATAAGTTACATATTTTCTTATTCAAAGAGGAATCAAAACTAAAATGCAGTAGTGTACAGCTCGATGTCAGACTCTAGAATGCAGTTCTAGGCTCCAGACAGCATGCTGTAGTGTCTCCTAGGGAGGGCTGGGCCTGCTCTTCCCTGGTTCTTACATCATTAGTGTGCTTGTCTTCCTCCCTCTCTTAAGCCTGGATCTTATTCCTTTCATGGTATGGGTATTCTGTTTCTTCTTCGATCCCCTTGCCCTGGAATCAAAGTTTTCATAAGAATTCAGTGCCTGGAATAGCTATTTAATGAAGAAAATTAGTTTATAGCTTAAAAACAAAACAACCAACCAACCCAAACCAAACCAAACAGAAAACCAACCAAACAAAAACCAAAACAAAATAAGAAACTCAGCACAGCAAATCTATATGCTCAAATGACTGCTATGTTATTCCAAACGAAGATGAAATGGGAGAACTTCCATATAGACTAGTCAGGAAAATAGAGGAGAGACTTTTCAGTTAGCTTACTATGGCTGGCATTATTCTGTTAACAAAACAAAATATGCTCGTGGAAGCCAGTATTCCTCAAAGATACAGGTGTTAAAATCCTCAGTATAATACTCATGTATTCCATATAGCCATATGTTTGTTAAGATAAAATAACACAACAAGATTAAATAGAGTTTATTTTGGGAGTGCAAAATTGGTTCATAAAAACCAATGTAATTCATGACGATAAAAACCAAAATGAGAAAATGGATATAAGACCTTAAATAGACAAGGAAACATTTTACAAAGTTAGAGACTAAACCATTGTAGAAAATTTCTAGAAAGCTGGCAATTAAAGAAAATCTCCTAATCTGTGAAATAACTACAAAACTACACCAAATGCAATTCTTTACATTCGTAGCCTGCGTGTGTTTCCTGTAGAATATGGCTAGGACTCTCCACATTTCCCTTAAATGTATCAGAGGTTTTAACTCACATCACAATGCAGGAAAATGAATAGAAGACTATACATTATACAGAAAAATGCTTTTTATAGATTATACAATAGCATATTTAACAAACTCAATGGAATCTATACAAAAGCGACAGGAACTAACAAGTGAATTTAGCAAGGTTACAGGCTCAAATAGCATGAAATATTTATTTAATCTCTATATATTAACAGTGGATAATTATAATTTAGAAGTCATTTGCCATAGATATTGTTGAGGTATACATTTTCTTTAAATTAATCTGTAGGCACAGTGTACACTCACTCAGACTTCTTTTGTGGAAACTGATAAAAATTATTTAGAAACTAAAAAAATGTAAAGCAACTAAGATAACCTTGAAATAAAGCAGCAGAACAAATTTATATATTTATATTTCAAATAATTGACTGATTGTGTGATATAGAGATTAATGACACACAAAGCATGGAGAAACATAAATATATGGTCACTTAATTTTGAACAGAAGAGTTGAACTAGTTCAGTGGGGGAAAAGATAATCATTAAAAGCACTGGAACTATAAAACATGCACAAGATTAATTTTGACATTATTGCATACTATGTATAAAAGTCAATTCAGTTTGATCACATATCTAAGTATAAGATTTAAGATGATAAACCTAAATGAAAAGCAAGAAAGATGTCAATGATCTTAGAAGCTAAAGTTACAAAGAAAATAAAAGTTAATCTGGACTCCATCCAAATTGAAACCGTTCTTCAAAAGTCAGTTAAGCAAAGGAAAAGACAATACATAAACTGGAAGAAAATATTTGCAAAACACATTATCAGATGCAGAACTTATATCTACAATATTTGCAGATTCCTTACCATTCAGTAGTAATAAAAAAAAGTAATTAAAAATCTAGCAAAAGATTTGAACAAATGCTTCAATGAGGAAGAAAAGCAGGGGGCAAATTAGCATATAAAAATGTCTCTTCATTATTTATTAAGGAGGTGTGAGTCCAAGTCACCCACTGCTAGGATGGCTTAGCCTTAAGTCTGCCAAACACTGGTGCAGATGCTGCTCTGAACTCACAGAGTGCTGGAGAGAATGTAAGCAGCATACACTTTGGAAAAGAATTGTCAATGTTTTTATAAACATTAAACATATACTTTCCATATGATCCCACAGGCACTGGATTTAACCAAGAGAATGGAACATATATCAATATAAATATATATCAATAGAAGAAAACTGGCCTTCCATATACATGTTCATGATGACATATACAGAAATGTTTAAGCAAGCTTTTTAAGAATAGACTCAGATTGGAAACATTCAAAACACCATCAACCTGTGAGTGGATTAGGCAGTTGTGGTATGTCTGCATTGTGGGCTACTATCCGACCACAAAGGAATGAATGACCTATACACATAGTTTATGCCATAAACTTCATGGCATAAAACACTGTGCTTAGTGAAAAATCATACTCAAGAGCTGTATAGTGTGATATTCCATTATATGAAACTTTAGAAAACCATAAGGTTTGCAAACTAGTCAAGATTTTCTAGAAAGAAAGGGGGAGGGCTTAACTGCAAAAGGAGGGAGGATGGTGAGGATGGAAGTGCTCCACTATGGATGGAAGTGCTCCACTATGGATGGAGTGGTACTTACACTCTGTATGCAACGTTCCAGGTTCACGGAAGCATACACTTAAACTCTATTAATATCACCTTCATGAAATACTCTTCTAAAACACCTACAAAACATGTTTGTCCAAGACAAAATAGAAGAAGCCCTTTTTATCGGCCTCATACTCCCCACGGTGAAATCTGACAATTCCAAAAGGAGGGTGGATCCAAGGCAATGGCTGAGGAAGAGAGAAGAAATACCTCTAGGGGAGTGGACAAAGGACTGAAAAGCCTTTGACAATATAAGAAGAGTTCTAAGGAACTACTTACTGGATGTAGGGAGCCATATTAAATGCTCCGATATGGGACCCGTCATAACCTGGGGCTTGCTACTTCTCCTTACGTTGCCCTCTCTCTTATAAGCGTTTTGTCTCACTCTTCTTTAGCACCCGTGAGCACCCTGCACAGCTCTCTGATGAGCTCTGAGCTGTTAACACTTTGTCCCATTTGCTCTCTCTAGATCAGTCGCTAATTACCATGTTTCAATACTTAACACCAGCGGTGACCAAGCCACAGCTTTTGAGACCCTTCTCCTCCGTGCTGTCAATCTTAAGCAATGAGACTACTTTGAGACTGGAGATATAGAATGGTATAGATGATTTTGGAGGGAGGCGGAAGTGGAAAATTGAGGGAGAGGAACGTTGTTTCAAAATCGTTCTAGATTTAGCAGCATTCTGTCATAACACCTTCTATTTCCTCTTTGAAGAAGACAATGCACTGGAAGCCACTTGTTTGGATGTCAGTTTCCTAGGAGATTTGGAAACTTTTGACAGGCTGTCACCTTACTTCTGGAACTGGTCAAACCAGGCAGTGAATTTGGGTCTTCATAACACCTCAGTAGATATTTGATACCCAGCTAGACATTCTCTCTCACTCCGTGCTTCACATAGAACTGAGCAATGTACAGTGTGTTATTTCGAGCCCTGGGACTTTAGCTGCTTCTTCTGCTTGGGATGCTAATCCCTTGACCAGTGCTACTTCACTGAGTAAATTCTTACTTTCACTTCCAGCAATAGCTTAAAAATCCCCTTTAGAATACCTCGCTGCCTCTGGAGACTTGTGCCAAGCCTGTACTTTCTAAATTTTTCTTTTATAGATCTTCTTGAAAATGCTGTTGACATATCTATTTCCCCTTCTTATTTAATTTTGACTCTTGCACCTTACTTAACAGGTGGCACCCAGCAGACCATTAATCGACATTTGTAAAGTGGATCATTTCTTCCCTACCAATCACGTGTTATATACAGAGTAGCATTATTCTTACATAATTATTAGGCTTGAAAAAAGGATAAACCCCAAGTCCCTTCCATGGAAACTAGTAATATGATGAATCAACACTTACTAAGGTGGATGCCAAACCTCAAATCCTTGGAGAGAGCTGTTACGGGGATTTTCATAGCTGCTAAAATGAGATATAAATAGACAGTAATGTAACCCAATTTTCATTAAAGAGTTTTCTAAAGATAAAATAATAAATTCACATGTGCAATACCTTTGGCATTAGAAGTTTGCTACATTAGCTTGGAAATTAGATGGAAAGTCATGAAGCAGTTATGTAAAGTAAATTTTCATGGGACCTAATTCAACCTTATTCAAGGCAAGTACCAGTGCTAACTCAACTGATTTTTTAAAAAGTATTTGTAAAGTACTATAATTCAGTTATCTACTTCCTCTTAGAAGTTTGAATTAAAATGTGACTAGTGGAATTTTCTAAGCACAACAAATGAAATAAAAGAATACTGCTGGCATGTAAGACAAACACGTGATTTGTATTTGTGAAGTCTATGCACATCTCTCCCGGAGAAACTTGCAGGTCAATGCACAGATGCTTTTGTAACAGCCGTAAGAAGGCTGGAAGAGGGGCAGAGAGCTCGGAAAGAGGCCTAAGATGAGTGTGATCACAAGTCAGAAGTAAAGGGAAAGCAGGGGTATCAAAATGCAAAAGAACAAGAACACTAAAACCAAACAGAAACAACAGGAAAACAAAACGCACTTCCTCCTGCCTGGTTAAATCCTTAGCACCATGATCACAAAACAGAAAACAGTAAGTAAATATAAACCCAGTGAACTCAGAAATCTCTCAGTTTTAATAAAGCGTGATGATCAATCTTTATTTTAATGTAACTGGATTAAGAAACACCCAGGATCTGAGACCAGCCTGGTCTACAGAGTGAGTTCCAGGATAGCCAGGGCTACACAGAGAAGCCCTGTCTCACATAACCAAGAAAAGAAGAGGAGAGGGAGGAAGGGAGGAAGAAGAGGAGAAGGAGGAAACAACAACAACCACCCCACGGAGATTAGCAAACATAGAAGATAGATACTTGAAAATATTTAAGCTGAAATAATATGGCATACTAAGATTGGGAAACATAGGCAAATGTTCAAGAACTTTCTATAGATTGAGAGTTTTAGTTTTCTAGCAATGGAAGTGAGGGTATAAGGAGACATTGATTCTATTTCTTAACTGTAATAGTTGGGTCACTGTAGGAGGAGCTAAGGTGGGAGGAATTAGGAGAGGAAGAGGAGGAGCTAGGAGAGAGAGAGAGAGAGAGAGAGAGAGAGAGAGAGAGAGAGAGAGGTAGGACTGATGGAGGCAGATGTTCACGTGTCTGTAGCAGTCAAAGGTAGTTGGTATACCTAGGTTGGGTATTGGGTTACACTTCTGATTGTATGAGTATCCTGTTACTGATCATTATCAAATATATAAGCCTTTGATAATTCTTTAAGCATTAGAGTCTCATCTTTCTACTGGGACCACGGGGTGGTCTGGGCAATGCCCAGTCTTACGGGGACAGTGTGGGAGATTGGCATAGCCATCTATGGCTATGCCAATCTACCACACTGGCATCTCATGGGTGGCAGGGCTGGTGTTTCTGGCTGGCCTGTTCTAGCTGCGGAGTGCACGTGGCCTCCGGCTGAGAAATAATGGCAGCTGAGCTAGGCAGAGCCCCTGCAGCTTAGATAGTCGGATTAACAAGTGGCCGATTTTAAATAATTGCCACAACAAAGTATCGCACCAATTTTGGGCACGAATTCACTAGAAATTTAAGTCTTCTTCTTCTTTTTTTTTTTTTTTAAAGAAAGTGAGTGAGTGATTGGGGCTGATAGGAGTCACGTGCCTTCTAGTTGGGAACCCTGAACAAAAAACTCCAGCTGAACTCCCTGGCTGTGGGGAAATGCAAGTTGCTTTTTGTTAGGAAAAGAAGAAAGTAGCTGACTCTAGAGTAGAGAGTACAGTGTCTGTGAATTAAAATTGAGATTATTTGTTTTTAAGATAGATTTAGAAACAGTTTTGTCCGATTCACGTGGGGAATCTTGCCTGCGGTTTGGAACAAAGATGGGTAGAGAAAATTTGTCTGTGGCTGTAGGTATACTTTTAACCAAGAGAACTAAATAATTAAGCCTCCACTGTGTAGCAGTTACTTATTTAAGTATAAAGTTAAAATATAGGGATTATTTGCTTTTAGGAAAGATTTATAAACAGATTTGTCCGAATCACATGGGGATTATCGCCTGTGGTTTGGAAATTAGGGAAAATTGTCATTGGCTCTAGAGTAGAGAGTACAGTGTATAAGTGGAGGCTGCTCTGGAGTACAGAGCCAAACAGATAGATGGTATAAATAAAAAACTGTTCTAGGCAGAGGGCCAACCAGAAAGATAGTGTAAATCAGGTGTATTCAGATGATATAAAGTTATATTGCCTCACAGGAGACTCGATTCTGTCTGAACGTGGGGCCCCACAGGAATTCTGGGTTGATTTTCTGCTTGGCAAGATAGGGAAAGTCTAAGAATAGCCACATACAGTACTTTAGTTAAGATAGGAAAATTGTCGCTGACTCTAGAGTAGAGAGTACAGTGTTATAAATAGAGACTGTTCTGGCAGAGAGCCAAACAGAAAGATAGTGTAAATCAGGTGTATTCAGATTATATAAAGTTATTTGTCTCACAGGAGACTTGGGTTCTGTCTAACGTGGGCCCCACGGGAATTCTGGGTTCATTTCCTGCTTGGTAAAATAGGGAAGGCGTAAAGAATAGGCACATACAGCATTTTAGTTATTAAGTTGATTTTATTTTCAAGATGGGTGTGATTTTCAGTTTTGTGGTTATATTTTTCCGTTGGGAAAGAGGTCAAGATAAAGGTTTTTCTGGTTACTGGCTCAAGGAAATGCTGTTTTGGGAAAAAGCTTTTGTCTATGTATCTTCAGAAGAGATGATTAAGATATTTCTACCCCCTAGAATTATATGGATTAGACATGACAGAGGCAGGCCGCCAGAATACTAGATTTCAGAAATCAAACAAAAACTTATCTTGATACTAAAATTTGTTTTGAGAAATGTATATTGCAGAATACACAGCCTTGGTGTATCTACTCATCAAGCAAGCTGAGCAGACCTGCTCAGACCTCTGATGTCCTGGAATTTCAGCTGGATGCAGTGAAGACACAGACATCAGAGGCTTATAAATTTACTCTTTCCCCTGCCCTCTTCTAATATCTCAACGTCCAAATTCAGCTTGAAGAAGTTAATGAAGAGTCAGCGCCCCTATTCCCTGGGCTTGAGGACTGAGGTGGTTAATATTAGGCTGTCCTTCTAGGGAAAAGTAATGGTTTTCTCGGAACAGGGAGGAATAGTTAGAATTGATTATTTAGCTATTTGGTAGAAATCTATATAATTGTTATTAAGCTAAAGTTATATTTCTTAAATAGTACAAAATTTATTTTGATTTCAGATTTAAGGTTTTCATTGGTACGACTTTCTTATTGATATAAAAGTGAGATTAATATTGTTACTCTCATAGGCATTGTGCCTATATAACACATTTAGGAATATAAGGCCTTCTTTAACTTTCTTAAGTGATTTCAGATGGTTAGCCTGTGAGTTAAGGGCCTATAGCGATTGTGTGGCTCTGAGTTTATTGTTAGTGTGTTTTCTAGATTTTAATTAGAAATAGCTGAGAGGAGTTAACAGACAACAGTCCAGATTTCTTTACATCGATAGTTGGTTTTCAAAAACATCAGGAGACCATAGAAATGACATTACTAATATTTCTGTATTAATGTTCATCTTGATTAGAGACCTGTCTGCTCCTGACAGCTTCCCTGTCTTGGATTCTAAGAAGAAATTGAGCATCTTTGGAGTTACTCCAGTTGTGGTGAGACAGCCACTAGGCAAGAAGTGCCTCTTTTCATCTACAGACAAATTACTGTCCAGAAGAGGACACACTTTCTGAATAGTTGATTGATTATATCTGCCAAGACAGAGTAATCAGCCCTCAATAATTCTTCATTACTAGGTCTGTCATATGATCCTGGGCCAGAAGGCTGAAGATTGGATGCTCCAACGTTTTGTAGTATAGGGACTGTCCAGGTATTCAGCAGTCTCTATAAATTGGCTAAGTTTAAGAAGCTATGCTTTGTGCATCCCATAATTTCAGTCAATTCAGTCATTCTGGATTTCTGACAGGGTTGAAGACTTACAGTCTCATAGCCAACACAGGCTATTTACTTTGAGAGAACAGATTTGAGAGGATGGTTTTTAGCTGACATTCATTCTGAAGCCAGGACAAGCCAGGTTCAGAAGTAAGTCTTTTAGTTAGGAGAGATGACAGAGGTTCTGTTTAGTCAACAAAATGATGGACTGGGTATTAGGTCTATCTTGTACCTTACTGATACAAATTGGTGTAGTTATACTCTATTGTATTTTGAGAGAAAGTTTTTTTTTATTTTAACAGAAAGGGTGATATGTAGGAGGGGCTAGGGTGGGGGGAGTTAAGAGAGGAGGAGTAAGGAGAAAGAGAGGAAAAGGAAGAGGAGGAGCTAGGAGAAAGAGAGAGAGAGAGAGAGAGAGAGAGAGAGAGAGAGAGAGAGAGAGAGAGAGAGAGAGAGAGGACTGATGGAGGTGGATGTTCACGTGTCTGTAGCAGTCAAAGATAGTTGGTATATCTAGGTTGGGTATTGGGTTACACTTCTGATTGTATGAGTATCTTATTACTGATCAATATCAAATATATAAGCCTTTGATAATTCTTTAAGCATTAGAGTCTCATCTTTCTACTGGGACCACGGGGTGGTCTGGGCAATGTGGGAGATGGCTCTAGATGGCTATGCCAATCTCCCACACTGGCATCTCATGGGTGGCAGGGCTGGTGTTTCTGGCTGGCCTGTTCTAGCTGCGGAGTGCACGTGGCCTCCGGCTGAGAAATAATGGTGGCTGAGCTAGGCAGAGCCCCTGCAGCTTAGATAGTCGGATTAACAAGCGGGCGATTTTAAATAATTACAACAGGTCACTCACAGAAAAATGTGAATTTTCTCCAAGTATAAAATAAATTCTGCCTACCTGAAGCTGCAAAGAAGTCAAACTACCTCCAGGAACATTCAGAGTATGCAGGATAGTGGTCAGATAGTTCTTACTTTTTTCTTCATTTCTTGAGACTCAATGAAGATCTTTCTGGAGATCTGCCTGACAAGCTAGAAGACTTCGCATCTGCTGGAAGATCTGACTGTAATTCCATTCCCAACTCATCAGTTTTTCCTAAAATCTACATTTAGAAATATAGAAACTGCTGTGTGCTTCTGTAAACTCTGTCTTGCAATTATTTCCTTGTTTCATTCATTTACTATTCAGCCAGCCAAACCCAGGAATCTAGTTAAGATAGGGGATATAATGCTTACTGTGAACATCCTCATGGAATTCGTGTATTATCTACTGGTAAAAACATATGGAAATCAATAGGCCAATGGTATTGAAATCAATGGTATAGAAATCAATATAGCATGGTAAGGAAAACAAAGCAAGCATGTGAAGAGAGTTGTACTACACATGAGTTTCAGGGTTAGTATGTCAAGATGTTATATGTAAGATGTAATCTGAAGAATGAGCTATATGTGTGTTCCAGAAGATCAACACATGCCAAGCTTTGGTTAGAGAGAAAAAGTAGCAAAATGTGAGACCCTGAGTGAGGCCAGAGGATGATACTGGGCAGGGTTGGAGAGGAACAATCATTGGGGACTGTCTTAGTTAGGGTTTTACTGCTGTGAACAGACACCATGACCAAGGCAAGTCTTATAAAGGACAACATTTAATTGGGGCTGGATTACAGGTTCAGAGGTTCAGTCCATTATCATCAAGGTGGGAACAACTAGGCAGAGATGGTGCAGGCAGAGCTGAGAGTTCTACATCTTCATCTGAAGGCTGCTAGTGGGAGACTGACTTCCAGGTTGCAAGGATGAGGGTCTTAAAAGAATGTGACACATCTATTTCAACAAGACCACACCTACAATAGTGCCACTCCCTGGGCCAAGCATATTTAAGCCACGACAGGGACTATATCAAACAAAGTGACTCATCTGGAGCTTGTTCACTAACATGGGAAGCTGTTAAGGCTTTCAGCAGGGAAGTATGGTAATCCTCTAGTTGCTTTGTATATTAAAAAGAGGTCAGAGAACATGGCTAAAGGCAGAAACACATTGAATCTGTCTTCTGCCCTGAAGCTAAGCTATAATCATGAAAGGAAAGTAGGTGCTATGACTGAGGGCCTAACCTGGGGACAGGAAAGGTACCCCAGCTTGAATGAATTACAACATACATACATTTCATGCTCTGACGTAGTCCTCTACACTAATAACATTGATAACAATAAGTAATGAGGCACAGGATGTAAATCTAGTACTCAGAATTATGAGGCAGGAGGGCTGTGCATTGAGTACTATCTGAAGTACATAGCAAAGCTCAAGACAGGGTGGACTCTAAGATCCAGTCTTAACAGAAATACACCATAAAACTGCACAAAAAATATGGATATCAGAGAACATTGTATTGAGACAACACTTTTAAAGCTCTACATCTTGAAGCAACACAAAATGGAAATTACTTTCAGGCAGGGAAAGATGGCAAGAACAGAGAGAAGAGAGATGACATCTTCCCCCGCCTGCCTCTGATACTATTTCCTCCAACTCCTCCCTCCGTGAATGTCTTCAGCTGATGTAAGGAACCTATTCTTGACTACAGGGAACATATGTTGTTTCTAAATGCTATGCCCTTACAAACAACTTATATTTTATTCCTTTTTTAAAAAGGATATTCATACTTGATCTTTGTGAAAGTACCATCATCATCAGAAATAATCTGAGTAGGAGCATGATCTTTTGGATGGTTGATGGAGCTATTAAAGTATTTTATCTTTCTTGTTCACCAAAGCTTGAAATGCCACTAGCTTTGCACATGCAACGTGATTTGAACTTTCCCTCTGTGACTACACCATCCCAAACAGTGGGTCAACTGATTCGGCAGTTACTCAATTTGCATATGGATATCCTTATCGGTAACTCATTTCATGCTATATTTTCCATTCTTGCTTTGGGTATGTTGACCTAGTTCTGATTAATTGCTTCTTAATGCATCACAGACAAGTCATTTGCCTACTGTTTCTATTTAACTTGCCAATAATAATAATAATAATAATAATAATAATAATAATGCTGCCTTGGGGAGCATTTGGAACTGGGCTTTTCTGTTTTCACCTCTTTTGTAGGGCAAGTTTCATGTGATCCAAATTCTGCATGGAAGGAAGATGGTGTTCTCAGGCTCTGTGGTACCCAGAGCTCATTAACGTCTGAAGGAGATAGAACTGGCTGGGGCATCATATGTCCTATATTCCACCTCCAGAGATTCTGGCCTTTTCAACAAGCACATGCTGATGTTCAGAAAGCTGGCCAGGCTTTTCTTCAGAATCAAGAATCCTGATCATAACTTGGCGAGAACACTTAGAAATATGGAACCTATCAAGCAAATATCTCCAGGCAATGAGGTACGTGAAAGCTTTTTATTTTATATATTTTAAATCCCGTGTTTAAGACAACTGTTTTATTTGAGCTGGACAAACATCCATGGTTGGGAGTACCAGTGTTTTGCCTGCCATGTTCTCCCTGAGAAACGGAGACTGGTGGAGGCTTCTCAAGCAATAAAAAATGAAACTGCCATGTCAGATTTCCAGTGACAGTTTTCAAGTTTCCTAAAGCTAAAAATCTAACTCCATATGAAAAGCTAAAATACATATGGAATTATGAGTAAGAGCTAAAAATCAAAATACCCTAATATCTAGAGCAATCTTTAGCTAAAAGAACAAAGGGGTAAACATGCTACCTAGGGTGTAATTCTGTTGACATCAGTGATAGCATGCTCAGACTCTGTATTCAGTCCTAAGCATGGGGAAACAGTATTTATAAATATAGAACATATAGATGTAAATATATACAGAGGAATATACATATATACACACACATACATATATATACAGTAGAACTATAGTAATGAAAGCAGCAGGAGATTAGCATAGAAACAGCCATATGGAGCAATGGAACAGAATATAGATCCTAGAAGAAAACTCCCTCATCCAAAGCCAGGTGATTTTTGAAGAAGATGCCAAGAACACATGCCGAGGAAAGAGCAGCCTCTTCAGTAAAAAGCACCGAATAACTTGGATTTCCTTAGGAAGAATGAAATTAGACCCCAATCATTTCCCACAAAGATCAACTAAGAATAGATGAGATTTAAACATAGGATTCAAGTTATGAAACAGCTTAGAAGTGAACACAAGGAAAATGATCATGACTCTGAAATGGTATTTTCTTCTTTTGATAAAAGCTCAGAAAGTGCTAGAAACAAAAGCAAAAATAGATAATTGGGATTATGTCAAACAATAAGAAAATTCCCTATGCAGCAAGAGAGATGATGAACCAAATGAAGAGACAACCTATAGGATGAGCAAAAACATTTGCAAACTGTTCATTTGAGTCAAAGCCCTAAGTTCACACCTGGGAGTCAGTCTCCATGTTGTGCATTCTGCAGGTCTGGACAAGCCTCTCATGACATGAACACAGCGCTGTGTGTTATATAGAATAGTTTCACTGTCCTAACACTTTCACTTAGCTCTTCCTATCCACTCCATCGTCACTAATTCCAGGCAACCACTGATCTTCTAATGTCAACACGTTTTTCATAATGTCACACGGTGGCAAACAAACTGTGCAGCTCTCTCAGCTGTCTGCTCCCCACTTAGTCACGTACATCCAAAGCTCTGTGCCACTTCATGGCTCAGTAGCTTTTTTGGGAGGGATGGGGGTATTGTTATCATCCTCAGGATATACCTGCGTGTATCCATTCGCTTCCTGAAAGACATTTTGATCACTCCAAAACTTTGGCAATTAAAACAGAGCTGATTTAAACATCTGTGTGGATTTGGGTGGAAATGGTTTTCAGTTCCTTTGAATAAATGTGGAAGAGCATGCCTGTTTGTACGGAAAGAGTATTTTTAGTGTTGTGAGAAACATCCAGACTGGCTTCCAAAGGATGGAGACCATTCTTGAGCCATACTGAAATGGTGTTTTGTTGTTGTTTGGTGTTTGATTTTGTTATTAAAATCTATCTGTTCACTTTTATTATGCCCAAAACAATTGACTTTTACGTAATAACCTTGAATTCTATAACTCTTCTAAGGTAATTTAACAGCTTCATGAGGTTTTCTTTTGATGATTTTTTAAACTTCTCTGAAATCTTGTTTTTATTTTCGCCAATCTGCTGGTGATGCCTAAACAATTAGATGCTCACTAGCAGGATCTTAGTTTAATCATCAAAACCTGAGCTCAAGAACATGCTTGCTACTAAGCAGTTGCCAGGTGTGGTGTGAATGTGAGTGCTATGTAGCCAGGATTGCCCAATCCTTTCACACTATGAAACAATGTCCTCTAAAGTTCACATTCGAGACCCTTATAAGGATTACTAAAAAAGATTGTGAAATAATCATAATATTTTTAGTAAGGTTATGATATTTGACAAAATATTTTCATTTGTGTGTGTATGAATGTCTTGGCTAAATATGTATACGGGCACTACATATCTGCCTGGTGCCCACAGAGAACAGAAGAAGGCGTTTGATTCCTTGGAACTGGAGTTATAGACAGTCATGGGCCACCATGTTGGTGCTGGGTCCTCTGCAGGAGCAGCAAGGGCTCTTAACCTCTGAGCTATCTCTCCAACTCCAGGTTTGTTATTTTGTGTTGGACCTTATTCAGAGGTATACTGCGTGGCCTGTATCATGTGTTTTTAACATGTGATTACCCTGACAGTGGCGTTATTTTGGAAGGATATGAAACCTTTAGGACATGGAACTTTGCTGGAGGAAGTAGGTCAGTGGGGCAGGTCATCCCCACTTCCTGTCCACTCTCTGCTTTCTGACCTTGGAGGAAACATGAGTGGTCTTACTGTTTGTCCATGTGCCTTCCCTGCAGAGATGGGCTTTGGCTCCCTTTTTAAACATTGTCATTGTAATTATTACTGGGGGCCTGGCTTGCAGATAACATGTGAAGGTCAGAGGACAACTTTTGGAAGCTGGTTCTTTGTTTTCATTATGGGATTCAGTGATTGAATTCAAGTTGTCAGACTTGCATGGCAAGCATTTTTAACTGCTAAACAGTGTCAGTGGCCCAGAGTGTAACCCTTCATAAACTATGAGTTAATAGAAATCTTTACTTCTTTAATCACATGTTTTGTCACAGCCAGAAGAGTAATGAACATACAGTGGGAGCAGGAACCATTGTAGCTTCACTTGATCCATTTCACACAGAAGAGCCGACCTCTGCCCACTCCTCTCCCAACTTGTATACTTCCTGTAACATGCTTTCCTAGAAAGCTATGGAAGAATTCCTAGTCCAACGTTACTCTGGGAAGCACATCAGAAACCTTAACTTCCAGGATGTCTTAGTTTCTTTTCTTATTGCTGTGATCAAATGCCCAGATGAAAATGACGAAAGCAACGTCAGAGTGTAGTCTGTCACGGCAAGGAAAGGAAGACAGCATGGCCTTGAAGCAGCTGGTCACATCCCATCCACAATCACCAACAGAGTGTGATACAAGCATACAGTTGACCAGCTCCCACACTCCACTTATATAGTCCAGGATCTGGCCAGAGAAGGGTGCTGCCCACAGTGGGTGAGGCTTGTCATCTTAATTAATTCAATCAAGATTAACCCACCCCAACCCCAGCACTCTCAAGTCTATCTCCCAGGTAACTCTAGGTTCAAATTGACAACAGCAACCATCACACAAAACGACAGAAACTGCAAGACAGGACCGTTAGCTGTGGAGGCCTATATGTGCTTTCTTTTGCTTTACCATAATCTTTTTAAAAGATTACATTTATTAGTCAGGGGGCATGTACAACTGGGCCATGTGACTGAAGACTGGAAGACAACATGCTGAGATTGGTTGTCACCCTCTATCATCTGAGTCCTGGGGCTTGAACTCAGTTCATCCGGGTTGGTAGGAGGTACATTTACCCACTAAGCCATCTTGACAGCTGAAATATTTTATCTATATATTTATTTGTTTGTTTATGTGTGCACATATGGTATGCCATGACACATGTGTAGAAGTCAGAGGACAACGTGTGGTAGTCAGTTTTCTTCTACCTTGTAGGTCCCAGGGGTTGAATTCAGGTCTTCAGTCTTGCTGGCAAACACTGTTATATAGTTCACTGGTCTCCATAATCTTTTAACCAAACAGAATGGCGAAAAAAGAAAAAAAAAAGAGCACTTTCTAGTCATTTCTAGTAGCAAGTAAGAAATGAATTAAACCTTTACATAGAATAAACTATACAGAATGACTGACAATTGTCTGACCACTGGCTTACAGGAGGAATAGGTATATTCATATATATGTTATATTCCTGAACTGTAGAATTTGAAACACCATGTAGAGAAGAAAGGCTTCCATGTAATTGCAAGATGATCGCTTTGTTAAAATAAATAAATAAAACAAACCTCTCAGTTGCATGCTTTCACCTCTAGATCTAAAAATGCTAAGATGTTTGCTTTTTTGGTTAAGAAAAAAATTGTAATAATTTGAGCCTCAAAAACTATTGTGTATGTGTGTGTGTGTGTGTGTGTGTGTGTATGTGTGTGTGTGTGTGTGTGTGTGTGTGTGCGTTCTCAAGGCTTGCAATAGGACTAAATAGAAGTAGAAGCAGATTGAGCTTCTGGGGGAGTGCTGAGCTCTATTCTTGTTCTCTATGTAATCCCTCTGCCTCTGATTTATTCTTGTCCCACCCACTTCTCTCTCACTGTTTCTGTTTTGTCCCATGCCTGCCCTCTTTCTTCAGTTCCTAGACTCCGCTTGACTCTTTACTTTCCCCTCCCTGATCCCGCCTGTTAGGTAGTCTCAGACCTGCCTCTCCCTCCTGGCTCTAGCCTTTGGACTCCCTCTGCTCCTGTGTTCCCTAGGAACCCCTGCCTGGCTGCTGTCCTTCTGATGACTCTGGCCTCTCCCACACTCAGTCTCAGAGTGTTGGCCAGCCACCACAATATTAACCGGTAATGTTCATCTAGGGGACAGGTGGTGAGCTTCAGATATAAAAGGACTATAGTTTGCAATGAGCATTTTCTAATAAAAGGTAAGTTAGCACTCACCGGTTATGTCCTGTATGGTGTGAGTGAATGAAACTCTGCTGTCTTTGGCAAGTTCCCCTTGTCTGTATTATTATTATTATTGACTAAACAAAAGGACACAGAATATAACATAGTTCATGCAGAAACACAGCACAGATGACAGACCACCACAAACAGTGGCATTATAATGGTTAATATTTTGCTTTATTCATAGCCTAAACCTTGTCATTTATTTAAAATTTAAATGTAAAGAAACTCCACTAATAATTATCAACTTATTACAATACTTAAAATGACTTTGTGGTTAGTTTTACTACTGTTGTTAATGTCACCTCTTTTTCATCAGTAATATGAGATGATAGAGGAAATGTGCTTATTTTATAAACCTCAGGCATACTTAGAGAAATGCATTTTTCTATTGCTGAGGCCTGAGCATTCTTACCTGTCACAGGTGACACAGCACAGCACCCTGTCTAGTAAGACAGTGTCTCATAAAAACTGAGTCATATTTTAACTCGCAGAATTGGATGGTTGTTTGAAATGTATTTTGTGCCAAGCTACATTTCCTGAATGTCTCATAGTGCCATGTCACAATAGTACTCATAATTCTTCATTCATGCTACTTTTGCTACCAACTAAAATTTAAATGTAAATAATTATATATGGACTTTAAATAATTGTTCAGTTTTTTTATTCAATATACACTCACCGAGAGCCTTCTGCGTGCCAGGCACTACTGTATAAGTGTGAAATATATGGGTATGATGGAATTATTCTTTTAAAGATCGCATGTTTTAGATGAAAAAAATCAAGAAATTCTGTGGATAATTATAATACATCCTGATATATGTTAATAGGTATTTACAAATTGAAGACAGAGAGCCTTCTGTCTGTCCATGAGAGTTATGTATAGAAAGCTCCTGAGAGAAAAGAAAGAACAGAGATTTACTCGGTCCTTAAGTCTGCTGCACAGTGTTCCTTCCCACAGAAAAGGAAATGTCCGCTTCTAGCTCCCTTGCTGTTAGGCCAGGTCACATGATTAGTTCGGACTAATACATTGTGAACAGATGTTCAGTGTGTTACTTCTGGCCCGAGGCAGTGAAGAGCTTCTGTGCAGTTTCCCAGACTCTTTCTTTCCTTGTCCTTGGGTGGGGTCTTCTTGATGACTCAGCCGCAGGATCACAACTGAGTTTCTGAGTCCCCAGGACAAAGATATCTCTGGTAGTTAACCTCTACTGTAAATTTCCATGGATTTAGAATCACCCACCAGACATCCCTGAGAGTGTCAATTAGGGTGTTTTTAGTGTAACTAAGGAGGAAAGACTCACCCTGACTTTGGATGGCTACATCCCGAGGACTGAGGTCTGGGACCGAATAAAATAGGAAATGAAGGAGAGCCCATGCTGAAGACCAACACTCATATCTCTCTGCTTCCTGACTCAAGCAAGATACAGTATGACAAGCAGTCTCATGGTCCTGCTGCCGTTCCTTCCACGTCATAACGTCATCAGACTGAGCCAAAACAAGCCCTTCATTCCTCCCTTAAGTTACTTTTGTCAGGCATGTATGCACTGCAGTGAGGATATTAACGGATACCGCTAGTCTGCAGAGCTAGCCACGTCCATAATGAAGTTGATGGGTGGTGGTTGGAAAGCAGAGGAGGGATGGAGGATGGGGTGGTGTAGCTTGAAATTGTGAGGAGAGCTGAACAGTTAGCTGGCTTTGTCAGTAAATCGATTGCCACCCAAACAGGAGGACTTGAGCTCAAGCTTCAACACCAACCTTAAGAAGCCATGCCTGGGGATGTATAGACAGGAACACTTGGACTTGTTGGCCAGTCTGCCTAATTGGCAGTAGATGGCTTCTGAGGAATAACTCTAAAGCTGTGTTCTGGCCTGTGTGCCTACACATACACACATACACCCCATATGTGCACAAAGTATTTTGTATTAAGCCACTGGATTTATGTGCACATGTGCATGCATGTGGGGGTTACAGCATACTTGACTTTGAACAAAATACAGATTTAAAATTCAATACCTTATCGAACACAAGTCAAAAGAGCTGGAAGATAGAGCCAAGGACATCAGTTAAAAGACCTTTGAGAAAAGACATCACTTTTCTTGTGAACCATGTAGAAAAGGTTAGGGAGGGATAAAAATACAGGAAAATTTAGGGGTAGAAATGGAGGAAGTAGAAGCTGCTTATTTATATTGCTGTGATGTCAGAAAAGAAGACTTCTGATGAGAAGGCAAAAAATAGCAAACAGCAAAATAAAGTAGTTGTTGAGGAAATATTACTAGGAAGAATGGAAAAGAGCCAGTTGGGCAAGGGGAGAGGCTGGGCATAGGTGTTTGCCCACTGGGTCTCTGGTCTCATGTATGCACAGCAGTGAGGATATTAACGGATACTGCTAGCCTGTAGAGCTAGCCACATCCATAATGAAGCTGATGTCATTTTCTGTAGCAGTGACTGACATTATGGGAGGAACATGGCAAAAAATGATAGTGTACATAGTTGGGGTTGGAAAGTTACTGTGTAAAGAGGCTGTTTAGACTGTTAAGGAAGTTTGGAATATCATCATTGAAGGGACTGGTAGTCTAAACAGAGGGCTGTGGCACCAACAAGGGAAGCTGGTCAAGCAAAATCCTCTGCAAGAAACTGGATATTCTGATGGGATTACAGGGCCAGTCTATGAGTATAGGAATGAGCTATTTGTGTACAGACTATAATGTAATGAGGTGTTTGAGACTATCTTCATTTCTAGGAGTTCTGTTCCTAACTTGTGACACATTAGACTTGTTAGCTGTGTTCCTGCCCCCCTGTACCTGAGGTTCTTCATAGGAAAATTTAACCTACATCAACAGGTTTTGTGATAGATGTCCAAATGAATGCAGATTCAGAAAGTTCCTAGAGTAATACGCAGCATAAAGTTCTCAAGTAGCCATCGTTATAGTGGGGTGTATGCTGACATGGCTGTTGAGGTGCCATGAATACAGAAAGGCTCTGTAAGGCAAAGACTTGGTGGGTGATCAGTGTGTGGGTGCCGAATCTGTCAAGATGCTGGAGTCAGGCGAAGGGAACACTAAGCCAGTAATGCCTAGGAGGTTTGGAGAAAAGAATGTTATAGCCATGGCATGAGCTTCCAAAACTCAGTAGCCACTCCTACAACTTGTAGTCAAGACAGAGGGCATTGCACGTGTTTTAGAGAATGTATCATCAAGAAAGAGCTATTTTGGGGACTAGAGAGATGGCTCAGAGGTTTAGAGCACTGGTTGCTCATCTAGAGGGCCTGAGTTCAACTCCCAGTACCCATGTATCAGCTCACAACTATCTGTAACTCCAGTTCCATGGGATCCTTCTGATGTCAGTAGGCATTACACACACAGACATACATGTGGGCAAAACACCCATACACATACATTTTAATTCATCAGGAGGAGATGAACTAAGAAGTAAAAGTCAGTTGACATATGTGAATGAGGAGTTTCACAACCATTTTGGCTAAGATGTTTTGAAAATGAAAAACCAATAATGACAGATGGGAGAGTAGAGTAAGAAGTCTCCTAAGGGGAATGGGTGGAAGTATATGCACCTTGAGCCAGCATTTCTGGGAAATTAATTTGCATTTAGTTTGGTTTACTTGAGTTCACATTCCCATTTTTGTTTTTCCATTGGCTATAAACTTTCTGGAGTATGTGTATTCTAAATTGTTAAAAAGAAAATATGACTATATCTTTTATTGTGTAAATAGTGTAAATGCCTCTGCTACATGTAAGATTATTGAAAAATAAATACATTCAACATCATTTAAACTCTCTGAAGTCATACAAACGACGCCCATCTCACTAATATGTTATAAAATCATCAAAAACGTTAACACTAGAGTTAGGTAATAACAGGAAAAGAAATCAATAGTTCAATTTCACTTATCAAAATATAATGTAAAATTCTTAATACAGCTAAAAAAAATCCAGCAGGGTATCAATAACGGCCTTCATTGCCAAGATCTAAAAACAGTCCATATCAGAGGCCTTTCAATAATATACTTTTGTTACTTGAAGTAACATCACAATGGATGCTAAAAGGCTTTTGGTTGAATTCAACAGAAATTCTTATTGTAATAACTCTACAACGAATATAAATAGAAGGAAACCATCTAAACATGATAAAAATCACTTATGCAAAACCATGAACAAACACTGCTACAGATTCCATTTAGAAAAAAACTCTCTTTGGGAATTCCATAATCCACCTGTGTATGGGCTGTGATGATTATTTAAATGTATGGGATACTTATCTAGAAAGGGACAGCAGGATCTGTGCTAGAGATAACCGGATGTGAGTAGAAAATGCAACCCACTTAACACAGTACAAAATAAAGTACAAGCAATATTGCAAAGTAAAAGAATAAATGAATAAATTTAATAAGAAAAGTACAGGGCCCAAGGGAAGAGAGTCAAAAGATCTTATTGAAGAGTTGCACTAGGGCTAACAAAATAGAAAAAAAAAAACCCTCCCATTTCCTACACGAGAAGACTTATTATTACAAATACATCAATCTGCCCAAATTGTTATATATATTTAATGACTTTTAACTAAAATCCCTATGGTATAAGAAAAGTGAATTATCCTGCATTTTGCATGGAACAGCAAATGTCCAAAAGAAGCTAAGAAATATGTGAACATGAAAAATAATGAGAGTCCTTGTCAGAATGTTAAAATATTGTACAAAGTCAGCATAACTAATGATTGGGTATTACCTCAGGGATAGACTGATTGATTAGGAGCCTGAACAAAACTGCAGTAAGCATGGGAACTTGCTCTATATTGAAGGTCATATTTCATGTGAAGGAAAGAGTAGCTCAGGAAATAAGCACTTTATTCACACATTAGAAAGTACCACAATCAATGATTTATTTGAAAAACTAATTGAACCATTACTTCCTATCCTTTGAGAAGTACCATATTAGTTTTAAAAACATAAAATAGTAAAACTTCAAAAAAGAAACATATATCTAATCTATTATATGTTATATAGTACATATTATATGTTATAATATGTAACATGGAATGTATTATTATAATATAATTATATATGATATATACACATATAATATATATTACATATTGGGAATAGACTGAGGTAAGGCATTGCAAGTTTTTCCACACTCTTGATGGCCTTAGCTGGATGCACTGTGAACCCCAGGATGGCTAGGGAGGAGTGAGTTGACCGGCTTAAGCAGAGGGATGTGTGTGCAAAGGAATTGTCACAATTTGATTTTTTTTAGTGCAGAAGGGTTTGTATGAGTGTTACTTTCTTCCTTATACAGAGCACAGTCTCGAACCTCTGACCTGCCTGCCTTCAGGGGGAAAAAAGAGTTAGGACTGCAGGCTGTGCTACCATGCTGGGTTTATGTGGTACTAGAGACAGAATTTAGGTTCTCTACGCTGCAACCTTTTAATACAGTTTGTCATGTTGTGGTGACCCCAACCATAAAATTATTTTATTGCTGCATCATAGTTATAATTTTGCTACTGTTATGAATATTTGTGTTTTCTGATGGTCTTAGGCGACCCCTGTGAAAGGATCATTTGACCCCCACTCCCACGGGTTGACATTATCACCACAATTAGGAAGTCTTAGTAATGGGTTCCATTCCTGTGGAGAGACACGATCTGAAGTGAAAATTGTCATGATTTTTGACCAAGTGCTAAGCATGATCAGATCTTACCTATAACTTCCCAACTATGTGCTTTAAACAGATTCCTTAAATCTCCCGGAGACTGGGTTTTCTTATCTACAGAATGCCTTTAATACTTGCTTGTAGGGTATGAGTAGGGTATGAGGCCTGAAGGATAGACACACATAAAACATGGAATGGGGTCTTGAACACGGGAAACGCTTATAAAAAGGAGTTGCTCCTATTTTGTCTTTCTGTCTATAGTCTGAATAAAACCATTCTATTATGCTCATAAAAAGCAAAATAAAATAATAACACGTCAAGGGGAAGCATCTTAGCTCTGGCTTCTAATTCAGTAGTATACACACACTCAAGGAAAAAAAAATTCAGATGTTTTCTTGGGAACATAATTCACACATAACAAGGCAATGCTCAAGAGAGTTATTACTCCGCATTAGTCGGATACTGTCCACCTCGGCTTTGTGGCATTCAGCAAGAAGGAGAAGCCTTCTGCACAATCATGAACATAGGTTAAGTGTAGTACAAGTTTGAGGGCAGACAAAAGCAAATCAATTTATCTACTTTAGACACTGTCCTAACTAAGTGGAATAAATCCCAAGGGCCAAGTTAAATAAAAGATAGGTAAAGGAATCAATATTAGCACGAAGAACAGGAAAACCCAATGTAGTGTACGAGGCCTCAAGATACTGGGTCATGATTGTTAAACTTCAAAACAAAGAGAATACAATGAATACTAGAAATATAATTGTGTGTTCTAAGTGAAACCAGGAGAACTCATTGGAGATCATCCAGAACTGGCCAGAGCCTTGGACTGTCTGACTTTTGAGATCCTCCAACTCTTAATAGAAAGCAACATTATGATCCTTCTGCACTGACAAGGGCAACAAATATCTTCACCTTTGCCTTTTTGTCTGCTTGATTTATCTTTCAACTCTGTAAGGAAGAATAAGCAATTGATACTAAATGTCTTAGAATCATGGGATTCCACAGTTAGTGACACAAACATTGGCTCTGTTCTTCATTCACAATGGTAGGTGTTTTGCAAAAGCCTGTAATTTTATAATTTATACTTAAACATTACCTATACGTTATTTCTATAGTGACCTGGTTAGCTCTCTATTGCTGTAATAAAGCATTGACTGTAACTAACTTCAGGGAGGTTTATTTGGCTCATGTTTTCATGTCACCATCCATCCATCACCTAGGGAAGTCAGACTGCGAACTCAAGGCAGGAACTGAAGCATCCCGTGGAGGGATGCGGCTTACTGGTTTGCCTCTCATGGACTGCTCACCTTACGTTCTTATACAACCCAGATTACCGTCAGTCAAGGAAATGCTCCACAGACAAACCCACAGGCCAGTCTGATGGAGACAGTTCTTCAGTTGTTTCTTCTTCTTGTGTCCCTAATTTGTGTCAAGTTCACAAAAAAGAAGCAGCTTACTTTCCTTCTTTCTGGCTTCTTGGGACAGAGTTTCTCCGTGTACCTTTGGCTGTCCTAGAACTTGCTCTGTAGACCAGGCTCAAACTTGAAGTCAGAGATCCTCCTGCCTCTGCCACCCAAGTGCTGGGATTAAAGGTGTGCGCCACCACCAACTGGCACAAATACCTGTCTTACTTGTTAGTTCTCTCTGCAGGAGTACGAAGGCTTCATCTTCACTGTCCCTTCCTTTCCCTTTCATCAACATCCATGACAACTTTCTTAATTCTAAAATTAACAGAAACAATCTATAATTTTCACATGTTACTTCTTGAAGAAAACCGCTAAGCAACCTAAAATTCCCCCACTATTTTAGATTTTTATATCCTTGGACCTGGGAGGTAAGTGGAAATGTGTGTGTGTGTGTGAATCTGTGTGTGTAAAATTATAGACAGAATCTAAAGGTAATTAATATAGGAAATATATTCTGGAAGTAACACTTGGACAAAGATTTATGTACAAAAAGTTTACTTAAGATTATTTGAGGATCAATACCTGGTGGAAGAGAAGGAAGCAGGATGGGACCACCATGAAGATGGTCTGTGATGATGTCACAAGACGCCATCCAGCACATGTATGTAAGGGCAGAGTCAGCCTTTAGATGTGAGATACCTGAGCTCCAGCTTCTTGAAGTGTGGGTAGTGGTGCCATATGGAAACATGGTGCTAAATGTGGTGATCTCAGAAAATTGGCAAAAGTGAAAGATCTGAATATGTAAGAATCAAAAATTAATTCAAAATCAAACACTTAAGGAATCTGAGGGATTTCTGGAAGTGCCAGAGTTTTATCCCGTTAGATCACTGCAGGTCTGAACACACAGCATATACATGTGCAGGCTGCAGTGATCATGCCTTCACAGCACTTACTCCAGTGGATACTGTGGTGGATGCCACCTGAAACACACCAACGCAGGTATGAGTTGCTGTTTGTTATGGATTAGAATGTCTTCACTGTGCTTCTTGGAAATTTTATGCTCTTATTAAAACATAGTGCATCAACTGTGGAAATAGACTTTTAATATTTGCTTAGCGTTCATCAAATAGTATGTCTTTGAGTTACACTTTGTTAGAATGTCCAATTTTAAATATTTTTTATGTGAGCTGCTGATTTCGGTTTCATTAAAAAAATCATTAAATGAATTTGGTATGAGATTAATACTGAATTTCCAACGATTTCTGAAATAAGCCCATAAAGACTTATGCCATTTTGTAGGTATTCATGTGCTATAATGTTCTCAGCACTGATGACTAGAACATCAAAATATCCATCAACCCTGGAAAATGCTGAAGATGTTCAATGTCCTGAGCTATCAAACATTCAGCTAAAATTTAATTCTTTATGTAAGGATAAAAAGCACATCTGTCTCATTAGTATGCAAATTTGCCTTCATCTTTAATAAATGGTAAAATTGTGTGCATCTTGAATTTAAAATATTTGTTTGATTTATTACCAGTCAAGGAGCAAAGGGTATAAACCCTTTATTTTCTTTATCAGTGTACCCAAAGTCATCTAGAAATTTCTCAGGCGGAGAGGATCCCATGGTAGAAGAACTTTTAGAAGCTTTAGCCTGAGGGGAGAGGCTCAGAAGGGCAGCTGCCTTCAACTAAAGGAAATTCCTAGGTCTTGGAGGACTAAAACTGTTAGTCACAGGATAGGCATGTGAGCAGAGCAGCTCCACACCCTCCTCAGAAGTTAGGAGAACAGATGTTACCCTCCGGTCATGAGCTGGAGATGGACTGTTTGAGATAGCAATCCCCTGGCCCCTGCCTCCCCGTACACAATGCCGAACCCTTCTGTTTGGGTTCTTGCTCTGGTACAGGGATTGAGACAGTGGACTGTGGAGAACAAATTCCTTGCTTTTGAGCTTCAGCGATTTAAGCTTCGGTTCAGACAAAAATATTTAGACAAACGAAATATAAGTTTTCTCTGCCATCCGTGGTGCTCAGCGGCAGAGGAGTTCCCTAGAATGGGAAGAGCCCAGGTCTGGTCCCTAGTATTGTGCAAAAACACAAACAAAAAATAAAAAAACAGCATAGACATAGGCCACAGCTAGAGAAGCTCATTAGTATGTCTGTTCATGGTTGTAGGTTTGAACCCCAGCAGCTCTGGGGAAAGGGCTCCTCAATCTCTCCCAGACTGAAGAAAGATTCTCTGAGCATTGAGGTGGATAAAAGGTAGAATATAGGGTTCTGTGGGACCGTGGGGTAGGACTTGCGGAGCAGAGGGCTAAGGAGTGAAGACCCCATTCCTGCACCCGGGGGACTTACTGACTTGTAGGGACAATAGATTCAATCAACGAGGAACTGACCACTGTGAGGCTGAGGAGATGCACTAATCTCCTAAAAGTTTCTGCACGGTAAGCATAAAGCTTGGAGTTCGGCTCCCAGAATCTATGTTAAAAAGGGGGCAGAAGCTTTGCTACTGTTTTATATTATAAAACCTTTGTTTTTATATTCTTTCAAAAATGACTATCTTTTTCAGAACGAATATAAGTGTATTATGACAGGTTAATTCTTAAAATGTTTCACTAATTTTTACATTATTATTATTATTATTGTTATTATTATTTTATATCCCAATCTGTTTCCCCTTCCTCCTCTTCCTCAGTCCCACCCCTACCTTCCCTTTGCCCCTCTGTCCAGTTCTCCTGTTTCTCTTCTCTTCTGTTTCTTCTCTCATTCAGTTCTCTGGAAAGGACAGGCCCAACCAAGAAAAATAGATACTGTTTCATACTTTTTAAAATGAACCCCCCTTATGAATTTTCTCATTTAACCTGATAAGTGCAGTTTACAACTAAAGAACAGCTACAATTTCTAGTAAGATTATTATCATCTGATTTATACAGGATGTGTCATGAAACAGAATATATCTATGGCTTAATGTGAATAAATTAAAATATAATTACATACAGTTTTCTCTAATTTATTAATTAGGTCTTCTTTATTTGGTTTACCATTACCTACATAAATAAACAGATTAATTTCCATGTTAAATTTTAAAGAAAATATGTGTGTCGTCAGTTCACAGAGCACCTAAATTTACAAATAGGGCCCTAGTAATACTGTATTTTCTTTCGTAAAACAGCTGTGTCAACTGTAAACATACAAAAAAGACTCTTGCTTGAATAATTTAAATTGCAGACCATCTTAAGACAAATAGATTCCATAATAAAACCAAGGATGTCTTTCTTTTTGTATACATTACAATACAAAGTCTTTTTTTTCTTGTACAGTTGTAGACTTAGGAGGTAACATATATACACATATTTTTCTATCTTTATTTTTTGTTCTGTTACTCACAGAACTGAACAAGGGTTTAAACTCACAAAAAGGAACCACAGTGAAACCTGCAAGTTTGATTACTTCTAGAGTTTGATCCCAAGCCATGAAAACAAACTCTGGTTAATTAAACAGAAGCATTTGGGAGGCTATAGTGAGCTCACAGAATCACTGATGAAGAGTGAACCAGGGAGGGCAGACCCTAAGCAAGTGCAGGCAGGAAGAATCTGTCAACAGTGTCCTAGGCAAGCCCTGCTATGGTGAATGTGCTTCGGTTATTTTCTGTGTGAGCCTTACCCTACTTCTGATACAGATTTTCTGCAGTGCGTACAAAGCCACTTTGCCTGAGGCAAGCTGAACATTGTTCATGAACCTTCCACAATGCAACCTAGTAGATGGGAAAGTCAACTGGGGTTCCCCCAAAGGGAAAAGATATGAGACAGAGAAACCAGCAGGCACTTAGATTCTAAAATGCAAGCTGCTGCGACTACCATAATACTTGTTAATAAATGCTACATATGACTTTAACAATGTTGGTAGTTAAAGAATTCATATGGGAGGTTATTATAGCCAAACAAAGGTTTCATTAAAAATAATGAATAAGAAAAAAAATAGCACACGCTTATTTATCAATTGTCATAATCTCTTTGCACTTGAATGAGCATAGCCTACAAACCAGGACCTAAGCTGAATTCTTGTTCTTTAATGGAGTAGGAGATCTGGACTAACGGAACCTTTCTTAAGGTTTAGTTTCTTCATTAACAAAGGACTACAATATATTCCAGCTGCAAGATCCATTCTTTCACTAATTAAAAGCAAGTAGAATTCTTTGCTGCTGCTTTCTGCCATGTTATCAGGGATCAGCTCGCCTAGAGAGTGTTTGTAATTTCTGGAACCTGAGTTCCTGAGTGGAGGAGAGCATCTAGTCTCTGTAGAGCAGTTGGCATGACTCTTCTATCTCCTTACTCAAGCCAATCATTTACAGACATATAGTATGGCAAGCATCTTTGGAAGCCTGTGAGAGCACTACTGTATAAAGGCTTGCACATTCTGGTACCTACCAACTCCTATATAACAAAAGAAATCTCATGAACTGGAAGAAAACTGAAGGAAAATCCATCCCCATAAGTGAATAGCAGACATAGGTTATTTAAGAACACAAGGATGAGGGCCTGCTGTCTATTAGAGGACAGAATAGAACCAAAGCTGGCTCAGAGGGGACTACAGAAAAATAAGCACTAGATGTATTCATTCATCCAACAGTCAGTGAATGCCTTTGTGAAGTCAGTGTGTTAGGTAATGAAAAATGTCTGGCGAGGGTCAGGAAATATTTGGAAAGAGAGATGGAAATGTTGTGAGAGCCAAAGGATGAGAAATAATGCTCCAAGATAACGTCTTCCTAGACATAACAGGGATGGCGCACACATGAACTCTCAACAAGTGTTCTTGCCCAAGACCAACACAGCTGCAGTTGACATACCAAAGTGGAGGAGAGGGAGTTAAGGAGATCCCAGTCTGGGATGAAAGGCTATGATGCATGATTGCTGAAGAAGGGGGATCAGTTTTCACCAAGGAAGAGATCCCTGTTAGAGTTCCTAATCCCAAGTGGTCATCCCTAAAAGGAAGTACAGTTGGGCAGCACTATTTAGAATTCAGAAAGTTGATGTTGTCATTGTTGTTGTTGTTGTTGGTGGTGGTGTGTGTACATATATAAAACAAAAATGATCATAAAGAAGGGGTTATGAAGTTCAGCGAGGGGTAATGGGTTCCTGAGAGGAGTTGGAGGTTCAGAAGGAGAAATCAAAATGGTGTGAATACAGTGTGCTCACATATGAAAGTCTAAAGAAAAAATCAAAACACAAAAATAAAAGCCAAATAATTATGGTAAAAAAAAAACACAGTGGCTGTGGAAATGAAAGATGATATAAAGGATCAGAACAGAGAGGGGAAGAAAGAAAGTTATTTAAGAAACAGAAGACCTGCAGGCACCACTTCATAAAAACAGAAGGAACTCAAAGGCTAACAATCAGTGCCTGCTCTTTACTATGCAGATCTCGAATTGTTTTCAAGGGCCAAGTGTATCTTAGCAGAGACAGACAGTGCTATATTCCTATTTTATAGTTGAGAAAATGATAGAAAGTTTAGGCAATCTTTCCAGGACAGATAGTAGGTTTGGGATTTGAACCCAGACATGTAAGAATTTGGAGTTTTGTGTTTCGTTTAATCCACCTCTCTACACATTTGTAATAGTTGAATAAATAATCACCCACTATAAATTCAGTAGCCTTGATCTATTTTAGACTAATTCTAAATGTCCACCAGTTTGAAAGAACAAATTAATATCCATAGCTATAAATATTCCTCTTAAAAATTACAACATCATTTCCTTTTATAGTTTCTTTCTCTTCCCTGCCCCACCTCAAACTCCAGGACTGAATTGTTCCTCAATTTAGTCTTTATTGCAGAATACTTAAGTAGACTTGGAGGGTGGGGAAAGTGTTGGAAAGTGTGGTTATTTTAGCAAAATTGGTTCATAGTAACTCATGGATGGATACAGGTGGGAGCTACAGTGGTTTAGGTGTTCAGGGAATCTTACCTTGTGAGTTTGAAAGAAACCTGAAGGGAACTAACTTAATATCTTATTGGGTGACAACTGGCTTACCTTTCCTGTCAGTTTAAGGGATGTCTTTAAAAGGTGTAATATTTCCTATTCAATTACAGGATATCACTCATTTTCATAACGTTGTATTACATTCATATTACCTGGAAATATATTTTTATGATGTTAGCTTTTAAAAATATTTACAATAAGTGGTTAAAACACTTTGGAACTAAAATTAATAAAATGCAACAGCTTGATATATACGATCTCACAACTTAGCGTGGGACACAGATCAACTTAACTGGTCTTATAAAAGATAACTGTTTGATAACTAGAATTATTTTGATACTGTTGAATTATCTTAGGTCTGAGAACTGACTTTTTTTTTTCCTCTCAGATTTTGTTTTTAGCCAGTTGCAACCTAGAGAGATTCTTCCTTTCTCTCAGCTTCTATATGCTTGCCACAGTCAAATTCTAGCTGAATTATAAATGGCTGAAATGTATGTGTAATCCTTATGACCCTGCTGTAACTAAAGTCTTTCAAGACACTGTCAGTGCACAGCACGTTGTTGGGCTTATGTCATAGATTAGTCCATTCGTTAAGTTTGGCCCCAGACAAACCAACCAGGGTTGCTTTATATTGTTATTTTCCAAATGTATTAACAATAAAATAATGTGAGAATTTTAGTGTTCATGTCTGAGGATGAGTAAAACAAGCTTACAAATAATTTGAATTCAGCAAAAAAATTACTAAAATTCAATCTGTGACTTTAAAAACCTCCACCAGGCTATAATAACAAGTTAGATAAGCTAAAACACTTTAATTGTAGACATCAAAAGACAATGTACGTAAAGTTAAGGTGAAACATCCATTTTTATAATTATAAAATACGTCATTCAAAACACTAACTTTCCAAATTGGTAAAAACTACTTTTTTTTTAAAGTGGCCATGTACTGAAGTATATGAATGTGTACAAAGTCATGAATATGATTTAGTATTGAGTTAAAAATTTTAACTATACTTATTTATCTTGTGGATGTGTGTTTATTGGGAGGCTGTTCAAGCCATGTGGTAGTAAGAGGACAATTTGCAGGAAGCAGTTCTCTTCATCCACCTCGTGGGTTCAGGGTATCCAACTCAGGGCATCAGGCGTGGTGGATAGCACCTTAACTGGCTAAGTAATTGGGCCAGCCTGAATACTGATATTCTTGATTCATATCTCATACGACTATATAATGAAATTTGAAAATAAAAGCCATTTTACACAGGTATATTAAGGCAAAGAACCATGTATATCCTTCATTCTGCACCCCCCCCCACTTCATGAATCTTGATTATGCTAACAGCGTTCAAATTTGCATCCCTGGGCAGATCTCACTTTGCATCCCCAGATACAGGCAGCTCAGCGTTTCTCCTGGCTCCGCTGGAGCTCTCCATTTGGAAGATAACAATTTCAGCATGCCCCAGATGATTCTGTGTCCCTGAATCCCAACACCTGCTGGGGTGTCTCCAGAGTAGTACACGTAGGTAAGCAGCATCTCCTGCTGCTGGTGGGCAGGTTCTGGATTCCTCCTCCTCTCCCCTGAAGTCCACTTAAATCTCAAACTTAGTCATTTTTACCTACCCAACACTCTTGCACCTCTCTCTGCTTCCTGTGGCCTCTGATTTCCTCAGCTGTTCATTCCCGACACCCTGAGACAGTTATCCTTAGGTAATACTGAACCAGGTTGAGTTCTATGTGTAACAAAGCTCTTTGGTTTGGCGGGGTGGGGTGGGGTGGGAGGTGGGAAGGTGGGGTTGGAGTGGGGGATGCCGGGTCCATTTTGCTTCCTTTGCCCAGAGCTACTCGCACTCATCTACTGTCTGCTGTATTTGGTAGCCTCTTGGGGACACACTCACATCTTTTTCTCTTACCTCAACTCACCCGTCCTTATTCTTCCATTGCTCGGTGACTTCTCTCTGCCTTGTGCATTTTAAATGTCCTTCCTGGACCCATATTAATACTGAATTGTTGTCAAGGACCAAAGAACCTGGTGCCTACTTCCATAAATATAAATGAATGAACATTTCATCCATCACAATCCCCAATTTTTTTTCCAACACTCTGGTAAAGGCTCCTCAATTTGAATATTGAGGAGAGAATTTCCATAATCTCCCCTGATTGCCTTTAGCTTCACCATTTAGGCAGTTTGTAGGAATCTGTTTTCTTCTTCCCTGATGTGGTTCCAAGGCGGTTTACTGCCCCCGGGGACTTGTAGTGCTCTCCGCTGCATCCTCAGAGGCTTGGGTTTAGATATTCAGTCACACGTTTAATAAGGGAAAATATTAGCTAGTGTTAGGCTGTGTCATTCTTGGAGAACATTCTCCCACGTTGTTTCCCCAAAGTGGGGAGATTGTGATTAGAGTTGGCTGGTTTTCTGCCACAGTTTGGCTTCTTATCTGAAACTTCCACTCTTGGCTTTTGGTTTCTTCCACCTCGTAATTGGCCCAGGCTTGGCTTCCTGCCTGTGTCTTCATCTCCTTGTTTGGAGGTGATGAACCTGCTGCTTGTCTGGTCTTGATCCTGGCAAGTTCAGGGCAGGGTATGTGACTGCAGTTGAGTGCTCAGTCTCGTGTTCCCATGTTGTGTCACACTCACAGCTCATGTGATCCTCACAGTTGCACAGAAAGGAAGACACTTGTCACCTTCAAAGCCTTTCATAGAGTGAGGTACACCTTTATTATTTTAGACAGGGTTATGAATCCCTGGTTGACTGAGGAAGACCTTGAACTTCCAATCGTTCTACTTCCACTTACCATGTGCTAGGACTTGATTTCAGGTGTTTTGAGGGTCACAAACTGAATAACCTTATTTCCCTTTACTGATTTCTCTCTCTCACTTCTGGACAGAATTTAAGAATTCACAACTGTGGGAAATATGTATATACGTTTTACATAATCTCTTTCTAGAGCCTCAATTCCTCTTGGGAAATGATAATTATTTGGGATTTTTTGTTCTGCTTACTCAGTTCCAAGGTACTGTCAAGACTGCATGTGGGCAGTGAGGTAGCAAGAATGGGCTTTCTGACTTTCAGTTCAGACGATGGGCCCACATAGGCTTTGAAGTTGGATGCCTGTGGTCCTTGAGCTTGTGATTGCTGGTTGCTGGTGGTTTCTTTGACATCACCACTTGTCCACTTGCCTGTATGCCTCACCTCTGGACCTTGATAGCTCACTGCACACAAGCTAAAAAGGCAGGAGCATAGGTACATTGTTCTAGGTAACTCTACTTATCTCATGCTTTCTCTTGTTCTAGAAGGAAGAAGAGTCCATCAGCTTTGAATGTTCCCCAGAGCATCTGATTACTACACATTCGGCAGGGTTCTACCCGGTAGGGACTGTTGAGAGAAAGACTCATTCTCTACCTCTGTCTCTCTTCTTTGCTGAAAAGCTCACCTGGGCTCTTTGATCTCTGTTCTTTCTAAGCTCCAAGGTCTTTCAGATTTTATCCTAAATTCTCTCCATCCCCAATACTTGGCGATTTCCATGAATAAAGTCAACATGTAGTAAAAAGTATTCAACAAATCGTTGAGGTTTTTTTTTTTTTGATAAGTCTGAATTTCAGGATATGAGAGAGGAAGGCCAACTTAAAATGCCTGCTTTGAATACTAAAATTTGAATACTGAAGTTTTATTTCTTTTTGCATTCCAGATTTACTATAATTCCACTGTCTTGGAAAGAATGAATGAAAATAAAACATTAAGGAATGTAAAAGGTAAAAGTCATTGATAAATGAGAAAATATTCCCCTTAAAGTATTGAGTTGGAAAAATATATTAACCACATCAAATTTTCATTTATTGGAACTTACTTTTAATTGTGAAGTCAGTATGAATTAGCAAAATGTTCATTAAAGGAAATATTGGTATGTAGAAAAATGTAAAATGTAAAAATATAAGGAAGGGATGCCTGTTATTGAACTTTGGAAAGATTAGGGGTGCATACATTTTATACAAAGATCAACATTTATTTTATACATATGCTGATATACATGAAAGTTTCAGATACATTATATAGCATATATAAATATATAATATATGTATTAACTGCTTTACATATATATGTGAATTTCCCAATTTTACAGAGAAGGAAATAGCACAGAGATTTATGAATTGTCAAGTGTCAAATATCTGTTGTTTAGCTAGGTTTACCTGACACTGTAATTTGTGCATACTGTCCATAACAACCTTTCTTATGTAGAAAAATGACTATGAGGACTATAGTCCATCACTTGGTGATACTAGTGTCTTGTATGAAGATTGTTTTTGCTGAGTAGATGCAGGTACCCTAGCCATAGGTGTGTGGGATAACAATTGATCAGCTATATGAGATGGTCGCTTTGTTAATGTTCTCACAGTAGCAGCTTATTCCACTACATATGTATTTTATAACATTCCACTGCATATCTTAAATATGAACAATATAAGATCACTTTAAATAAAAAATAAATAAAATCCATCTTTTAAAAATAAATTATATGAAGACCTCTTTTACCTATAAAATGAAATTAGTATATTTTATATAGAAATGACCTGAAAATTCTTGAAAATATTTTCTCTTATTCTTCTAGCATGAAATTTCCATTGTTCATTTTCTTTAAGATTTCTTAAGTTTTGTAATAGAAAGAGAGGTTACTGATTTACATACCAATTCATAAAATCCACTATAGAATGATTTGCCTTTATGCATTTTATGGTATGATTTTCACGAATTAAACATAATGATTCATTATATGTGCTATTTAATCCAGTTTCTCTAGACACTTTATGATTACAAGACATAAACATGTTTACTCTCATCACAAGTTTTTTTTTTTTTTTTAAGTCAAAGGTCACAGACACTTGGCCTCATTTGTCAAATAGCTAACTGAACTGGCACAATGTGAATGTTTTCAGACACTGGGTTTAGAACTAAGGTGCATAGAAACTGAGTGTGCATGTGAATAGCTTGCTTTAAAGTAAAGTCTAAAAGTTACAGTGCAGGTAACTTTAAAAAATTGGAATGATTGAAAATTTTTTTGTATTACAAATCATAATAGTAGCAAAATCACAGTTTTGAAGTAGCAATGAAAATAATTTTATGGTTGGGCTTGTCACATGAGGAACTGTATTAAAGAGTTGCAGTTTTAGGAAGGCTGAGAACCACCGATTTAAAGAAACCAAGCCTCCCTGGAAAACTGGATGGTTTTCAAGCTGGGCCAGGGACTTCACAAGGTGAGCCCAAAACATTTGATTGTAGTAGAAAGCAAAATGTCCTGAACATACATATTCACAGAATCGAGGCAAGGGACACAAAGCCAAGAGCGTGTAGGATGGGACAGTGTGAAGGTTTTAGTTAGAGTTTCATTGCTGTGAAGCGACTCCACGACCAAGGCAACTCTTACAAAGGTCAACATTTAATTGGGGCTGGCTTACAGGTTCAGAGGTTTAGTCCATTATCATCATGGCAGGAAGCATGGCAGCCTGGAGGCAGACAAGGTGCTAGAGGATTTGAAAATTTCACATCCTAATCAGAAGTCAGCCAGGAGAAAACTGTCTTCCACAGGCAGCCAGTAGGCAGCTCTCTTTCAAATTGGGAAGAGCCTCAGCACTAGGAGACCTCAAAGCCCACTCCCACAGTGACACACTTCCTTCAGTAAGGCCAAAACTACTCCAACAAGGCCATACCTCCTGATAGTGCCACACCTCATACGTGAAGCATTCACACACATGAGTCTATGGGGCCTATACCTATTCAAACCTCCATAGTGAACAACAAAGCAGGATAGGATTAAACACCAAAATATGAAACAAATGTCCATGAATCCAGACCAATATAAATTAAAGGTTATATCAATTAACAGAGAGTAGGACCTGGTGATGATGTTCTGTAGTCCCAGTTTCTCAAGAACCCAAGGCAGTAGAATCACAAATTCAAAGTGTGTCTGGAAAACAGGCCTGCTAGACTAACTTAGACTCTGCCTTAAAACAACAGAAAGAGCTTAGCATATTTATGGCCTTGGGCTTATGGGGCTGGAGTTCCTGCGTAGGTGTGGGTCCTGTTGGGCTGTGTTGTGGTTTTCAAATGTCTGTCATGGCTCAGGGAGGCAGAAGAGTGGGAATGTGACTGAGTTCACTCCATGCAGGCCTGGTGGATGCTGGGCTGAGAAGTCTCGGGGCTCCACCTGGGAGTGGAGAGGTCTCAGCCTGAAGTCCCTTGGTGTGAGCTCCTGGTTTGGGGGTCTCTGAGTGGAAGTGGCTGGCCGAGAACCCAGTGGTCTTTGTCCTTGGGCTCCCAGACGCCACTGAGAGCTGGGGAAGAACTGAGACAAGAGGGCATACAGGCTGGACCAGCCTGCAGCTGAGAGGGATGAGAGAGAAAGCTCTGGTGGCGCCCCACGCCCCATGGGAGACTCTTGGTTACAGGGACTTTCTTGGCTGGGTCGCTGGCTCTCTGCTAGCTTGAGTTGGCAGCGGCCTCCCCAGAGGGAACACAGAGAAGTCTTCTAGCGGGAGATTAAGCAGCAGCTCTGTAGTCGAAGCCCTTCTCCACAGTTCCCCACTACGAAGCCCTAAAGAGATGAGGAAGTCCATGGTTTTAAAAGGTTTATTGTCATGGCAGAAAGTGGATGAACTGTATCCCCCTCACCACCACCTCAGGGCGTACCTGAGTTAAATAGGGAGGGAGGAGGGTCTTGAAAAGAATGCTTAATTGGCTACTCCCTCTGGCCTTTAGGTATCTCATTAATATGGAGATCTCTTGAGGCTGAGGCCTGTAGTTATGCCCTTTACCTGTGCTAGGTGACACAAACCTCTCTTTGGGAGGGGCTGTAGGGGCATTGCCTTACGTGACTGAAAGGCACTGATCAATGGAGGTCTTTAGCCACATGTCAGGAGCCTGGAGTCTGGGAGTGTGGCAAAATGTATCCCTTGCAGGGTCTCTGGCCATCTCTGCCAATGCCCCACCAGAAACCAAGCTATCCTTTCACGGTCCCACAGGCTTAATTCACCAAAGTAAACAAATAAATAAATGGAGGAGAAGCAAATCTTACATGCAGAAGAACCACCCCTCAAAAAATTATGCAAATAATCTGTCTAAAAGAAGTAAGTTGTTGGCCTTCCTCTCCTTAAGTGCAGGTTCTGCCTGATGCCTTCCTTCTAAAGGTCACTGGGGAGATGGACTATCAGGAGCTTTCTTTATAAAGGAGAAGCCTGATAAACCCACCTTTTCTAAGTGATGGGTAACTGTGGCAAGCCAGTCAAGACTCTGGAAGTAAAAAAACAAACAAACAAACAAAAAACCCAAATAATGCTCAAAAGATTTCCAAGATCAGAGCTAAGGAAATGGGTCTGTGGGTAAAGCAATTTACCAACCATGAAAACTGGAGTTTGAATCCCCAGCACACACCTAAAAACCAGGCATCTGCTTATAATGTCAGTGCTTGGGAGATAGAGACTGGAATTCTCTAGGTAGAATAGACTTGAGCTCCACTTTCAGTGAGAGTCCCTAACTCAGTAAACAAAATAGAGAGCTATCAAGAAGGATAAATGTGTTGTTTTTTTTTTTTAAAAAAAAGCAAATCGAAGATAGCTATAGGAAGGGTATAGATTTGGGTGTATGGGAAAGTGGGGAGGATCTTGGAGAGGGAAATAAATATGGAAAACATATTTTCAATCTAGGAAAGGAGGACACAAATCTGGGAAGGTATGCTGTCAGGAGGAGGTAAAGGGAGGAGTGGAAAGTGAATAAAATCTGAATAGATTGTATGGATTTGCAAAATTCTCAGAGAATGGCTAAGATGCATATTTACAAGTTAATATGCTTACTTTATTTTGAGTGTGATAGTTTATTATGCTTAGTTCAATTGTATGTTTTAGAAAGACAGAGTAAAAAAATATGAGCCGGGGAAGAATGGGTGGAGATAGACAAGGTAGGATTGGTTATGAGCTGTTAACTTCAAGTTGGAGAGTACAGAAATTCTTCGTACTATTGATATGCTCATGATAAAAACTTTCCATACTAAACATTATAAGAATAAATCTGTCCCGTGAAGACAGTCCTTTAATAAGTGTTATTGCGTCACACTTCAAATAGCAAAGTGCTTTTTCACTTAAACACCACCAATTCCCAAAGTAGCAACATGAAGACGGACAGTGACATTTAAGCTGTGTCTATAGGAAGCCTAAACCTTCTGGTTGATTTGATCAACTCAAACAAAACAACAATAACATCAACAACATCACCCCTAGTTTAGACAAGGCAAAACAAACTCAAACTGTCCATTTTGCTGAATTTACTGGAGCAGGTTGACAATACTAGAAAGTGAATTAGTGAAGCAAATATCTGCTCTAGCACCTTAATGGAGACATGATTTAAGGAGAGAACTTGGAAATGAAGGCAAAGTTCACTTACTCTAGGCAAAACAGCATGGAAACCCATGCTTATTTTCTAAGAAGTCAAGACTAAAATCATGACTGGAACATGATCAAAAACCAGTCATTAGTGTATGGTTTAATAAATCCCAAATAATGCTTTAAGAATATATAGTTGAGCTGAACTATTGTGTTAATGATCAATATGCCACATTTTAAACAGACCAATGTAAATAAAGCTACTCTCCTGTTGCAGGGTATCATGTTGCCTCATTTTGTGACTCAGACAAAAATAGGTAACATTATCTCTGTTTGTCAAGCAGGCAGTAGACTCTGGGAGGTCTCCTTGCCTTCCTGTTGCCAGAGGCAGAGGGATGGGGGACTAGAACCCAGGTGTTCTGGCACTGAGTCTCACATTCTCTGATATACGGTGGCTCACAAAGGAAACATATGACATGTGCTTGTAGCATTGACTTGGGTTTTAGAGGGAAGAAAATTGACATCTGTAAGTATCTTAGGAACATAAATAACCTCTTTTGCCAATTTCTAGTGCTTGTCAATAAATTGGTGCTTCCTTTTATGATTGTATATTATAAATAGTCAATATTGCAGGCAAAATAATGTTCCATTAAGGTAATATCCTGTTTGTTCATTGATGCATGGCTGAAATCCAGAGATTTAGCTCTGAGGAGGATGCTGAACACTATTAGACTGTCTAATGTTGAGAAAAGAAGATGAGTTGGAGCATATTAAAATATTACATAATAAACTTATTGTGTCAATTAGTGACAAGCTCATCATTATCAGCCATTATTTGACAAATGGGTTTATTCTTTCATGGTGCCCTTTCCGAGGATTCTCTCCTGCTGCTATAGATTTAGTTCATTCACTTTTCACGCTTTCACCACTGCTGAAATCCATTTTCCAGTCTATTTTATGTGCAAAGCAAGCCACTCACGATGGTGTGGCTGTTCTCACCTTCACTTAATGACCATTTCCATCCCTACGATTTTAAGCAACTCTTTGGAACCAATCCATGCCTTTCCTTTGGATATATTCGATACCTTTTGGTAACTTCTCCCAGATGATTCACTTTTGCCTTTGTTTTTAATTAAAGTTTCTTTGTATGGTTCCTTCCTGAGAATCCCCAAGACGGATAATCTTTTGCACAGCAGTTAGTCCAGCCAAGAACAAAAGTATCCACATGAGTTGCAACAAAGTTTATGTGGATTGAATCTGAGTACAGTTTAAAATTTTTTTTTTAAGATAGGTCTATATTTCAAAAGTCACAGAAGAACTTAACAGTCAATGCTTGCCATTTCATCAGTATAAACAAACCAAATCACCCAACACTGTATCAGCGGAAAAGGACATAGTTCTAAAATCGTTTTCCTGATTTGATGCAAACAGCTTGATTACACCTGACAATGTGACCCTTGGGGGTTGCTGAAATGTGTTTTACCACTTTCCCTCATGCAGAATAATCAAACTACAAGGACCTAAAATGTCACTTCCCAAGCAAAAATTAAGGAAACAGGAAGTAATAAACTAAAAGAGAGTTTTTGTTGAAAGCATGCCTAGCGGGCCACCGCGGAAGGTGATGTGCATCCCTTGGTAGCCTCACAAATGGTGAGGATCAGACCTGAGGGCTTGATGCTAACGTTGAGGGGATGTGGTCTTGAGGAAAATTCACACCAGGCAGCTAAGGCAGATCCCAGTGTGTCATTGGGTGACCCATTCCCTTGCTTTAATGGGCATTACTTTTCTCTCACTATACAAACAGGATCACAAATTTAACCCAACACAAATTTGTCACCAGATACTCTAGTAAGACTCTCGCAGACTGAAAAGCCATATGCCAGCAGAGATTCTAGAAGCTACAGCATTATCAGTTGTGTGGAGCGTCTACCACCCCGTCTCTTCCTTTGACCATCGAGGTAAAGAATTTTAGAGATTCATAATAGGAGGAGGTTCACCTAGATATTCCAGAATAATCAGCACCTTGGGGTTTGTATCTATTTATATAATTTATAATATGTATTTACTAGTAGATTTACCACATTCATATCTATCAAGTACTCTAAGGTTCTAGAGATTAAGGCATCACTTCTTTTTTATTTTTTATTATTTTTGTAATCATCATCCTGCCTATCACAAAGACTAAAATGATATTTACTTGGAGCACAGGCTTTTTTCATCTCCAACGTTCTCTTAATTGTTAGACTACAAGCTACATCTGGGACAATCACCACTCCAACACACTCCAAACATACACAACTCTTATTCACCTGTCTCATAACCCAGGACATCTATAATTTCATTCATTATGCTCCACAATAATATCCAGGAGCATAGGAAATTTATGAGAAATAAATTACATTTCATAAACCAGATAAGGAAATATTAATTTCCCCCATGTGGCATGGACACATCAGCCATCTTCTGGGGGAAGGCTCCAAATTTTGTTTTCAAAATTAAATGCTCTGTGTATGTACTCATAGTAGTACCATGAAGTAAGTCACCAAATATGTGACATGGCAATCCATTTGGATCCTTTGGGTAAAAACTCAAATGGATTTCTTCAGAGAAGGTCCTTCAGAAAATTTCCACCTCCCTCTCAGTTATAATTTGTGTGGTCCAAATAAGTGATCCTAATTAAAAATTAAAGTATTTTATTTTCAAAGAGAACAGTTTTAAGTTTTGAAAGGGGATAAGTATTTTTTGAAATAATTTTATCGATCAGTGGAGTTAGCTTTCTTTAAATATATTATACAAATTGGAGGCAGTTTGTATAACTCTAATTAGGCTTAAGCTTCAAGGTTCTTCATTTTCTAATCATTGATTCTGCTTTCCTAATGAGGTTTGTAACCATTGCATGTTTCAGATGCTTGAAGATTTGGATCCATTCACCACTGGTGAGGGGAGTTCTGTACCTGAATTGCCTATCTAGTTAATGACCACACTTTCTTTAAAAACATACATCCCATTGTATTAGTTAAATCTGCTAGACTATTATACCTGTCCACAGATTTTCATTCCTCTCTACCTCTGCCATATTTCCCTTTAGTCTACTTCTTTACCCTAATGACTTTGAACTTAATTTGCAAAGCGATTGTGAGCTTCAGGAAGAGTGCTATGCTCCAGCTGAAGCTTCCTTATATGGTTTGACTTTATCCTACCCCTCACCCCTAACTTCTGTCCACTTACATGTTCCAAATAGTGGTTGTTGCTTTAGTGTGTGTGTGTGTGTTTAAGATTTACTTGTTTTATATATGTGAGAACACTGTCATTGTCTTCAGACACATCAGAAGAGGGCATCATTTCCCATTCCAGGTGGTTGTGAGCCACCATGTAGTTGCTGGGAATTGAACTCAGGACCCTGGAGGAACAGTCAGTGCTCTTAACTACTGAGCCATCTCTCCAGCCCTCTTAATGTGGATTCTTAAAGAACAGACTTAGAGCCCAGGAAAGCTCAGCACAAACCTAGGCAATCTCCATCCCTCAGGTAATGTCAGCAGGATAAAAATGTTTATGCTTGGCCTTAATATGGCCATTGCTTTGTAATTGTAGCAAATTGGTGTTCGCCCTTCTGCCTCTTTATCCCTCATCCCACTTCACCATAAGGCGTCCATCTATCTATTTATCTATCCATCCATCCACACTAGTATTATTTTAGGTTGACAGTACAAGTGTTACATTCTGGTTGCCTTTAACTATAGCAGCATGTCTTTTAATAGTTGCCAAGGACTGAGTCATAGAACACATACCTTCTCTTCCCTAGAGACAATCTTTGGTAAGAGGATTTTAAAAAGTAAATTAACAGATGCACACAGGAAGGAAGCTTACATCATTGAAGACTTTAGATCCTAAACATGTACTGTACATTCACCAATTTAAAAACATGCAAAATCCATCTTCTTTCCAGATTATTTTTATAGAACAGGTTTTTTTCCCAGTTAATTATTTTTAATTATGCCTCTATAGAATTAGTGAAAATTTCCCTACTTGTTTATCAAAAAACATTACATGAAGGGAGGTCATGTCCCCTGATAGGTACTATTTCCATTTTAAAGCATTTATATGTGAGTTTCTTTCTGGCTGGTGTTTTCCAGTGTGATCAAATTAATGCTGTTTCAAATTTTAGGTTTCAGCTAAAGTTCCTCAATAAGCAATAATACACGTAATTGTATGAATTCATTAACTATATTACTTACTTAAGCATACCAGGTTATCTATAAATCTATGCCTTCCCTAAAAGGTACTAGGATTCTAAACTACCAACCTCGGATATGTTGTGGCCTTGTATGTGGGTGCACCTGTGTGTAAGCCAGAAGGTGATTTTGAGTGTTGTTCCCCTGGAGCCATCAACATTGGTTTTTGAGACAGAGACTCATTAGCCTCCGGCTTGCCAGTGTGATGACACTGTGACCAATGAAGTTCAGGGATCTCCCTGTCTCTGCCTCCCCAGTGCTGCATTTACAACCATGTACCACTGTCTCCAGATTGTTACATGAAAACTGGGGAACGAAATCAGGTTCTTGTGTTTCCAAGGCAAGTCCTTTATGAACTGAGCTACCTCCTCATATGAAATCAACTTTTTTGGATATGTGAAATAGAACAAAAATCCATCCTTGGCAGGAAAAGCTGTCTTTGAAAGCAGTATGCCCATTTTTTATTTTACAGCTGCTTTGATAGACTCGACTGGGCCCTGTTCTAATTGCTGTTAAATCTGAATTGTAGATGTAGCTCTATTCAAATAATTTTTTAAAAATAAATGACCAGTTGTGCTTTTATAATATCTGAACACTTTTCTAAAAAGCAACATAAATTTAAGCAAAAGAAAAGAGCAAAATAAAAATTAATATCTAATAAATTAGATTTAATAATATTCTAATATATAGAAAATGCAGAATATCTTAATGCCTTTGTGTATATGGGAGAGAGAGAGAGAGAGAGAGAGAGAGAGAGAGAGAGAGAGAGAGAGAGATTAAAGTGTACCTTACTCTAAAATAAAACATGCCCATTGCAGGAGAAAAGGCCTTCAAGGGACATTGAGCCTTAAATTATAGCAGATATTCAGCAAGTGTTGAAAGAATAGAGTGGACTAAGCTGGAAGATATGTGTCTTTTGGGGGAATTATAAAAATGGAGGGAGGCAATCTGGGAACATCCTGTGGATACCTAAATAATTTAGATTCCGTTCATACCTATTTGGAACTGATGTGAAAGATCAAACCCAATCAGCTGACTACATGATCTTTTATATTAGGCGGAGAGCCACAGTGGTAAGGAAGCCTGGAGATCCATGATAAATGAACGCCCTTGAACGGCTGTTTTCAGACCTGGAGGGCTGACCAGGCACAGGTGGAGTCTATTCACCCTGCATACAAGCACCAGGGCATCTCAGAGTAACTATAAGTCTTTACCAAGAATGTATTCTATTTAAATTTCTATTTCTTAGCTTGTAAAGAGGGGATAACAATGCCTAAAATTGTATTTTCTAGAGAACAAGATTCTGGAAAGAAAGTATAGTGGGCTGTGTGGGATCCCCTGGAAAGGCCCCTGACACTTTGAGGATGGTGAGATCACCCTGGATAATCCAAGTGGGCACTGAGTACAGTGAAGAGGGAGACAAAGAGGCCTTAGACAGATGAAAGCGGAGAAAGTCAGGCAATAATATTATTCATGGGGTTCCCTCTCTCCTTCCTTCTCTTTCTTTCTTTCTTTCTTTCTTTCTTTCTTTCTTTCTTTCTTTCTTTCTTTCTCTCCCTCCTTTCCTTCCTCCCTCCCTTTCTCTCTCTCCCTCCCTCCCTCCCTCCCTCCCTCCCTCCCTCCCTCCCTCCCTCTCTCTCTCTCTCTCTTTCTTTCTTTCTTTCTTTCTTTCTTTCCTTCCTTCTTTTTTCTGTCTTGGAGAGGGGGATGTTCAAGACAGAGATTCTCTATGTAGCCCAGGCTATCCTGGAACTCATTCTGTAGACCAGGCTGGCCTCAGTGGGGCACCTGCCTCTGCCTCCTGAGGGCTGGGATTAAAGGCATGCACTACCACGACCACCTGGCTAATAGGTTTTACTTCATAAAGATCTCCTTGAGATCCATCTCACAAGAGGACTGTGCACTTAAAATGGCTTTTGTATAAATCAGCTTACTGTTACTATGACAAAATACCTGAGTAATTACACACTAAAGCAAGAAATGTTTCCTTTGGCTCAGCCCACGGTTGGTTGATCCCAATGCTTTGGGTCTTTGGTTGCCCTGTATGTAACATCATGAAGCAACATGTGGCAGAGGAGGGATGTTTGCTTCATGGTAGCTGGGGAACAAAGAGAGCTGGAGCTGCGTTATTGCATCAGGGGCACACACTCAGTGACAGAATATCCTTTCATGAGGTCCCATCTTGGACCATAGTGACATGGGTTGGGAACCTTTACCACACAGACACTTAGGCCTCGGAACATTTAAGATTCAAACCAAGCAGCTCAGATGGAAAAATTGTTTATTTTAGAAAGCCTTTAGAATGTTTTATTGAAACACATATAACAAAATTAGGTTAATATAGAGATAAGAGAATACAGAAAGTAGGACAGAATAAATCTGAAAAAGATAAAATTAAACTGAGTGTTCTGTTCACAGTACAAATGCTGTGAGGCCTTGTGCTTTTGACTCTAGGCTTTTTAGAAGCCACTGCCAACAAAAAGACTAGTCACATGATCCTTATTTTAAAAAACCTAATTTATAGTATGGTCTCAATTAGCTAAAAATAATGATCTAGCCTTAGAATGAAATATGCATGTGCATATGCATATGTAGAAAACCTTAGACAGATGTACACGTAATGCCAATTGTTATTATTAGGCTATGGTGGTGGGTCATATTTTCTTTATCCTTTTACACATTTTCTAAAAATGTTGTTCTGAAAAACCCATTTGTGAAAGTGTTCACAGTTGACTTACAGCTCATAATTAGGAGAGTGCTTTTGTGCCTCTTGATGACGTTTGTATAAGTTTTTCAGCACCTCAGAGGGAACGAAGGAAAAGATATCAAATATACAGATATCAAATATACAGAGCTCACGCCCAGTGAGTCTGGCTGTAGGCAGGAGTGAAGACTAGCCCCTATGAGCATGAACGGCTCTGGGGCTTAGTCTCCAAATGGCAGTGCAGGTGTGTGAACTGCTCCCCCTGAGCCGTATCCAAATCCCATGACTTCAGCTGCAAAGGACAGAACAGATGCAGGAGATGGCAAGGTGAATGGGAGAGGGCTGCGCTCCCTTCCCCCACCCCCGGGGGAACATAGACAGTTGCTGTTTGCTTTTGTTAAGGCCTGAGATGCTAATTTTCCTCCCTAGCCATTATATTCCATTAATTTGGACAAACTTGGGGTTAAAGTTAAAAGAGGAATGTGGCATTCAGCTGGTGATCCTGAAAATTTTTGACAGCTCTATTGGTATAATTTATATAGTGTAAAATTTACCCACGGAAGTGTATAATTCACTGAGTCTTGACATGTTCACCTGTTCACACAGAGTGATGCAACAATCACTGTTAGTGAACTCAAGGTCTCACACATGACAGGCAATGAACAACTAAGCTGCACATTCAGTCTTTTTTTTTAAAATGACTGGCTTCTTTCACTAAGAATAATTTTTAAAGTTAATACATATTATAATATGTATCAGTTCTTGGCTCCTTTAAAATATTCTAATTTATTCATTTCATATGTATGAGTATTTTGTCTGTTTATATGCACACACACCACATGCACACCTGGTGTCCAAGGAGGCTTGAGGAGGGTGTTGGATGCCTGGAACTGGGCTACTGATGACTTTGAGCCGTGGTGTGGCTGCAGGGACCCAAGCCCAGGTCCTCTGCAAGAGCATCAAGAGCTTTCTATCCCTCTTGGCTCCTTTTTTGGATGAATCACATTGTATTGCCTAGATATATTACATTTTATCTATCTACTGGGTAGTGGAAAAATATTTGAATTGTTTCTATTTTGGCTAGGTTTTAAAAAAAATCATTTATTTTTAGCTCAAGGAGTTTTATTGAAGTTTAAAAGAAAAACGTTGAAGCAGGCAAGCTATAAATCTCACGAGCTGCCTCAAGAAGGGAGACAGAAAGCCATGTTGTTTTAGTTAAGCTGAGCCATGGAGGTCAGCCACAGGGTGGACAAAGCTGGAAGAGGAACTTTAGGGAAAGAGTAAGGAATTCCCAAGTGTTAGGGAAAGAATACTTAGGAGAGAGAGGGAGGGGAGGAGGAAGAAAGGAAAAGTTATACTCTTCTGAGTAATTCATTCAAGTGTACAAACTTACAAAGCTATAAAAAGTTGAGCCAGGTAAGGAATTCCAGCAAAGAGAAGTACATTATCTGAAATTATTCTACCTTTATCTTTAGAATGTTTTAAGGTTGGCTCACCTTCCTGAGGGGTGCTCTGTTGCCCAGGTGAGTGACCAGCACAAACAGATTAACTCTTATGTTTTTGTGTAGTTTGGAATGTTATGTGTTCTCACTAGTGCCCCCCACCCCCAACCACCAAAAGCTTTTTAGAATGGGCTTTGCAGTGCCTATTCAAGGCTACTGTAACATCCCCTGTTTTGAAGATTTTACTGTAAAATCATTTGGGAAATGAACTAAAATTGGAAAATATATACAGTCCATTTTCATCATGAAAATCTGAGGCCCAGTCCCAAAGCTAAGTTCGAAACCTCACATACAGCTTCCAGGAACGATGACCCTTTAGGAGGAGATAAGAAGCCAGAGCTCCTGTCTGGCATTTCTGGTTCAAAAACCAGGGACATTTCTGAAACTGTTGCTTTTTGGTCCCATCCCTAAGCCTGTCTAACTAGTTTCTCCTATTCTTGTCATTTCTCCATCCCTTGCACAGGATTTCTTGAGCTGAGTGGGGTCATCAGGTGTGACAATTGGGGTACCCTTACAGTGGAGCTATCTAGGGGGCCCTGAAAGTGTACCAGCAGTTCCCTTTGTGTAATAGTAAAGTGTAGGGAGACATAGAAGTCCTTCGCTGATGCCTCATGCCTAGATTGAGACACGAGGGAGAATTAAAGTACAGACAAGAGTTATTAGTATCATAAGTCCTAGGCAGAGAACCAGAAGAAGCCACAACAGAATATTTTTAAAAGTTAAAATCAAAGTCCATTGGAATCCTTTGATGGGCTCACAAGAGAACCCATCCGTCGGAATCCTCCTAGCTTTTTCCTTTATCTTCCAAGACTAGACTCAAGAGTCCTGGGATGAACTCAGATCTGCTTTCAGGAAATTTGATAGCTGTTGAAGTGTCCGGATCTCAGTGTAAGATCCCTTCCAGATATTTCTAGGGAGGGAGAGAAGAGAATTAACCGTCATGTGTTTGTTTGAAATTTTTTTGTTTTGTTTTTGTTGTTTTTTAGATTAAAAAAAATAGTGACCCTCTTATAGCTACAGGTATGTGGTGCTGTGTCAAACGGAGCCAATGTCATAATGTGCTATGTCTTGGAACCATTTTCCTCATCAAGGTGAAATGATCAAGAATTGGTTATCTAAAAAAAAAAAAAAAAAGAATTGGTTATCTACATCACATGTCACATGGGTTTAAGCCTAATGTCTAGAGTGTGTAACCCTTTGGACTGTTAAAGAAACATGCCAATCATTGTAATCTTTGGTTATACATTCCTGTGCATAGATCATGTAGATGGCCATAAGAGACCATTTTCTTGATGGACACCTGATGAAGGATTCCTTGCTAACAACACACATATATTGGTCCGACTTATATTGAGTAGTTGAGGTATATTTGTAGGGTCTCCACAGAGAGAAACACACCAAAAAACTTCTGGTGGTGTGCTACAGTTTCTTATCGCTTCTGCCAACTCCAGCTGATTGGCAGAGTGATGTCAGCTGAGACAGATGCCCATGGAGGACACGTGATATTTGGAGGGTATAAGTAGGACTCAAAGGACAGTGATGGAGGTGGAGTGTGGCTTGTTCATAGAACTAGCTGTGCAACACTTGTGGGTCTCCCGTCTTCGATGATCTTTGCTTCCCTGAGAGAGAGGCACAGTGGAGAACTTCTCCTGGCATACTTCTTGGTCCCTCTTGCTGACTCAAGCTAAAACTGAGGCCTGACTGTCTCTGCTAGGTAGGGCCACTGCTGCTGATTCCTGTTTGCTATCCTGACTCTCTGAATGTGTTTGCGAGTGGATTGAGCTGCCGCTGCTAACCTGTAACCTGAACTGCTGATTTCCAGATAATACAGACAGGAGTTGCTCCAAAGAACCTTTCTAAACAGGTCCACTTCCCCCTGCCCCATTCTTTTGCACTACCTCTGGTGGGTGGTGGGCTACAAGGGAGGTTAAAACATTTAAGAACCATCGAGAGCCCTGCCTTTTATTGGCTGGATTGTTAAGATGTCATCAATAACTTTCCAACAATGAAACTATTTCTTAATGTTTCTCTCTTTATGAAAGTCTTACAGGATGATTAATCTATCTCACTTAATGTAATAAAAGACATTAAAATGTTACTCAGAATTTCCAAAAAACATGAAATAACTTCTATTATTATCTATTATCACAACTTCCTCTGTGATAACTGATTATTGTCCCTAACAGATACAATTTTTATAAAAAACAGACTTATCATTTTAGTAGGTTCATATAGCTTTAAGTTAAAAGTCCCATTTCTACTAGGTCTTGTGATGTAATAAAATAGATACACAGTTTCCTGTCATCAATGTTGAGGTCACTGAGGGGCCTTAGATGAGATGTGAGGTTGGGTGCCCAGTTTTCAAACTACACAAGAAATAGAACAGGTGCTTAGTTTTATTGCTTTCAATTACATAACATAACAAAGTCCGATTTTCAAAGCATTGGGATAAAATTTCCTGAGGACATTCAATCTAAAGAACAGGCTAAGAGTGATCTGCAATGAGCACACTCACTATTGTAGAAAGACTCTCTCACACACTGTGTCACCTATCAATAAGAAACTGATGGTCAACGAACTGAGCCAGGGTTAGAAGGTAGATTTCTTGCAAGAAGAGATAGTAATTCTGGGAAAGAGGCAGGCACAGAGAAATTTTGCCCTGGACTTGAAGGAGATGGACTTATGAAACTGAAAAGAGGTAACTAACCATGTGGCACACAGAGAATATAATAAATTGGTTATATAAGGTATGAGCTAGTTGGGGAACAAGCCCAAGCTTATGGCCTAGGCATTTATTGATACATAAATGGCCTCCAAGTCATTAATTGGGACCCGGGGCATGAGAGAAAAGCCCATTATCAAATAGAAATGGTACCTTTAAGGATCTTTAGCACTTTCTTCTTCTTTTTTTGTTTATAATTTTTGAATTGACTTTTATTTGGGTCTAGAGAGATGGCTCATTGGTTAAGACATTGGCTATTCTTCCAGAGGACCCAGGTTTGATTCCCAGCATCCTGACATATCACATCCATTTGTAAATCCAGTCCCAGGGGATCTGAAAGCCTCTTCTGGCCTCTGAAGGCATGTATGGTGCCTCCCTCTGCTCATAGGCTACCTAGCTCTTTACCTTAGAGAAAAACTTATGACCTACGGCTCAGTCATCTAGCTTCTATGACCAAATAGCCCCTGACCACAGTGTCTTAGGTTAGTGAAAAGGTGAAAATAAGTTGCTTTCACATTATATAGCCACATGTGGTTGGCAGTTGTTTAGGAGAAGCCAGGGCTTCTGCTACATAGTGATTCCACAATTGTCAATAAATAGTTCAGTCACCACAGGACAGATTTGGCCTATAGGTAGTGCACACCACAACCACCCAATGCCATTGGCAAAACTCGAACGTCTCAAGCTACATCAAGGGGTGTCCAGGAGGTAAGAAAATGAGCTTGTAGCAACTGACTCTGTTACTAACACAAGCTTTGGACTAACAGAATTTCTTTTCCTCATTGCTTCTGAAGGTTTGGTTACACTGTCTCTGAAATAGTCTCCTTGTGACTCTTTAGCAATGCATTGGGTGTTGAATTATCTAGCAATTAATGAGAATTTGTCTGGTGTTTGATCCCTGAATATTCTACCTCAACAACATCTATGAGTATCTGAATTAAAGGCCCAGAGATTCACAAAAGGTAACATTCAAGAGCTTTGCTAGCTCCCTTGCAATAAGTGAATTTTTGTTTGGTGTTGTAAAAGTTGTTAAGGTTCTGTTAAGTATCACAGCTTATCATCTCTCCCAGTTTCTTTCTCTCTCAGCCTTAGGAACTTGTACATGTTAGGCAAGTACTCTAGCACTGATCTACATCCCAAGGCTTGTTGGGAAATCGTCATCATCATCATCGTCAACAACATCATCGGCATAGGAAATGTACACACTTGGCAAACAATCTTATCAGAATTCCCATTCAGCCTCTGGTACATGAGACTGTCCCTGGACTCCCGTGGGACATCTGATGCTCCTGGTGAAGAGCCCAGGCTGAGGAGCAGAGGGCATGCTGTGACCTTGACTCTTTATGCCTCAGTTTGCTCATTTATCAAATGTTGTGGGATTCGTGAGGGCCAAAACTCTACTCCCTAACTCATGTGGCTTTTCTTGCTTGGCCTTTATTCTCCTATTCTCCAGGAGCCCTCTCCAACAGAAGCCTGGAAACGAAAATATGCCTTTCTCAAAGTCAGCTGGAATTGGTTAGATTTTGATTCTGTCATTTTGATGAATTTGTTTGAAATCTGGAAGGCAGATAGGAGGAAGCCATCGTTTTGCTTCATTGGGTTGTTTTTCTGCTGACAAGATAAGAGTCTGAGGGGTGAGGTCTAAACTGCAGTAGGATTCTGGCCTCCTTTGATAGTTTCCTGAGGGCCAAAGGCAGTGTCAGCAGAAGATTCTTGAATCAGGATTCCTTGTCTTATGATTTTCTTAAAAAATTTAATATCTTTGGTGACTATGAAATGAAGCTCCCAGAGTTGGGAGGACCCTCACCTGTGAAGAGTCTGCAAGCTGATTCACTGATTAGAACTTCCTGATTGTGGAGACATGCAAGGTTTCAGATTCACAGCCAAATTATTATGGGTTATCTGTAGCCACACAGCAGCCATTTATTGTCTACCTCTACAGCTGACCTAACATCTGGGGACTATAACATGCAACTTATGGGGATGTTATTTATAGCCTGTCTTAGTCAGGGTTTCTATTCCTGCACAAAACACCATGACCAAGAAGCAAGTTGGGCAGGAAAGGGTTTATTCAGCTTATACTTCCACATTGCTGTTCATCACCAAAGGAAGTCAGGAACTCTCACAGGGCAGGAACTTGAAGGCAGGAGCTGATGCAGAGGCTATGGAGGGATGTTACTTACTGGTTTGCTTCCCCTGCTTTGCTCATCTTTCTTATAGAATCCAGGACTACAAGGCCAGGGTTGGCACCACCCACAATGGGCCCACCCACCCTTGATCACTAACTGAGAAAATGCCTTACAGCTGGATCTCATGGAGGCATTTCCTCAAAGGGGGGTCTCTTTTCTGTGATAACTCCAGCTTGTGTCAAGTTGACACACAAAACCAGCCAGTATGTAGCCCATTAACTTGCACCATCCCAAAGGCTAAGAATGTCATAGGACACCATCTGAAACCTATAGCAAGGACTCTCCAGATTTCCTTTAACCAACTACATGACATTCTCACCATTGTTGAGAAGCGCATTGATTTATGGCTTTGTTTTGTTTGGTAACTATAAATATGCCATGACACTGTCACCACCCTTGAATACTGTATTTGCAGTTGCCAGAAGCTATGTTCCTGGGGCATGGACTCTCACATTTAGCTCAGATTAGACTCTTGATTAATTCCTTTGAATCGAAAGTTATGCCTTTGCGTCTACAGTTAACCTTGAAGGTGGCAGTGTTCTCAGAGGTGAGCTCTAGATCCCATTTGGTACCTAGTGATTCTTTGATGAGAAAAGAAGTACCACAACTTATGCATGAGCATCAATAAAAAAATAAATAAATTGTCACAGTTTCTCTCCCAAAAGCTATCTCTATTGTCTTTCTGATAATTTTACAAAAGTCAATTCCTTATGCTTCATCCTGGAAAATTGGTCTTCTTCCCCTACAGTGAATAGTAAGGAAATCAGTGTCCCCACAAGGTTTTGTGGAGATGACTCCACATACCCAAAGCACAGAGCTCCGAAGGTGCTGAATGCATGGGAGCGCCAGCCACTGCAGTGCCCACAGATGACCAGGGATGTGGAGGGATGTTCCTGAAGAGTTCACTGTTGAAGATGAATCTGCTTCCAGAGAGTACTCAGTAACTCTACCCAGCAGTCAAATGTGGAGTGTGTGTCACAAGGTTAATGTGCCACATTCTTTTTTTACATGCTAATTTGGGAAACACTATTTGGCCCTCGGATGACCCCATTACTTCTATGACTGCCGTTTCACCTGGTCCTAAAGACACACCACCCCAAAATTACATTTTAGGTCTTGGAGTTCACAAGGACACACACTGTGGGTGGAGATGCTGGAACAGAAATATCTTATTAAAAACCTCTCTTTTAGGCCATGAATCTGAGAGAGAGCAAGGGGTTGAGAGAGAGGTTGTACATGGGAGGGATTGGAGGATGACAGGAAAGGGGGAAACTAATGTAATTGTATTCTAATTTTAAAAAATTAATAAGACCTTCTCTTTTAAAATCAATTTATTTAATTTCAGAAGGCAGCTAAAAGATAAATAACTGGCTATTCTGAAAGAAATGCCAATATAAAAGAAGAAAATTTGAACAAAATTGTATTTGGTCACTATGCAACTTCCTTTATTCAAGATATAAAAAGCCTAATTTAACACTTGTTGCTGCATCTTGAAAGCCATTCAGTCTGCCTTTTAAAAATAAATTGCCTTTTGAATGCTTGCATTGCACTGTAGACATGGAATTGTTTTCTTTTACTGTTCTTCCTCCTGAGCCAATGTTTTGAATTTGAAGTGATTACTAACTTGCCACACATTAGGAATTTCCAACCACAAAGTAGTATTAATAATATTTGTGAGGCTTTTTCAGGGAAAGGCAGTGCTTGCTATTAAGGATGACAAGAGTGGTACCTTCTCACACAAGACAATACAACTAGCTTTGGGAGAGAAACTGTGACAATTCATTTTTATACTGATGCTCACATATCACTTTAGAGTGCATCCTTCCTCACCAAAGCATCACTAGGTACCACATAGAACACAAGCCGTGGTTTGCTTTACGACAGGTTGCCACTGTTGAGTTGTTAGCTACAAATTTCATGAGTATCTCTTCCTAAATCCCTCATCTGCAAAATAAGAATGATAATAGTTCCCTACCCTCAGAACTCACCCTGGGACACTTATGAAGACTAGAAGATTATAGATTAGAATGTGCACACATCATGGGGCTCAACACACCAGAAGTACAGAGGATTTGCTGCTACCTGTCTCCACAGCGAGTTTCTTTTGTTTCCTTTCAAGACTTTTTAGCAATAAGATGAGTTCATGTCAAGATCTAATCTTCTATGTGGTACCTATCAATTTAAGTTATGTAACTTAAATTATAGTGGGGTAAGGATGGCGACTAAAAAGTCAAAGAGGGCCGAGGAGGAACGAGAGTCTAGAATTTTTTACAGTGATCATTTACAGGTCTTGGGGATGGATTTCATCTGTGTCTGTGAAGATGTTGCAGGGGTTTTTGGAGCGGCGAGAGTTCTGAGTGTTGATTCTGAGTTCCCAAAGGCAACATCTCTACTGTGATTGGAGGTACTGACTAGGTCCCAGGAGCTGAGATGTCCCCAGTCCAAGGAATAAAGGCTGCGACTGCTCCTAACTGTCTTTGATGGTCCAGCACCTCTTACTTCACCTTCTGCTGCAAACAACTCCTCCGTGCTTGATGCTCTGCTAATTAAATAGTAATCAAATGTGGTTGTCAAAGTTGTGTGTGGGGGCGGTGCTGCAGGATATTTATCACACCATGGACCTGAGACTGTGTTATTTACTGGAAAAACGTGTTTATAGTTGTAGTGTGACTCAGCCTTAGCACAAGAGCTTTCTGCTTGAATATTGTAAACAGGATTAAATAAAGTCAACCATAGGTCAAGAGGTGGAGCAGGCAACCAGTTGACAGGAAGTGAACATAGGATCATTAAGGGGGAAAAAAAGCCATGAAGAATAAGAGAGACAGGATAGAGAGATGCACAGGAAGCAGAAGGGAGGGATTTGGTTTGGAGGAGGTTTTTTGAGACATTTGAGAGAGGGGCATTCTTGGTGGCATGTTAGCTAAAGAGAAAGGTCAGCTGGGTGCTTTCTCTGCCTCTCTGAGCTAGTAGGCTTTCTTTCACACCAGCATCTGAATCTTGAGTCTTAATTGGTAAAATGGAATGACTAAGATTTTGTTAAAAAAAAGTAACAGTGTGAGGTTGTGGAGAGTTAAGTATAACAATGGAACATTTGACTTCTGTCTGTAAAAGGTCTGGAAATACCCGAACTGGGTGATCTCTTTTTGAAAATGATTAAGGTCAATGTGTTTGACACCAGAGATTACAACACAGAACTGGGCATATGGGTTGAGTAAAATCCTTGTGTGGAAAAGATGCCCTTCATCATTTAACTTAAAAAACAAAACAAAGCAACAACAACAACAACAACAACAACAACAACAAAAATCTCAGTTTTTAAAAGATTTTGTGAGGGGCTAGAGATGTGGCTCATCTGATAAGGAAGCATACTTACTACCTTTGGAGAGGATAGAAGTTCAGTTCTCAACACCCATGGTAGACAGCTCACAACTGCCTCACACCAGAGGCACCCAACACCCTCTTCTAGCTTATAGATACATTCATATGAACGTGAACATACAGTCACACATACATGCACATTAAGAAGACTTTATAGAGAAGTAATTGCCATAACACAATATATACATATATGTATTTTTCAGTGTAAATTTCAGCTGTTTTGTGGGTAAATTTGCCAAGTTACATTCCTACCACCAAAGTGCAGTTTTAGGACATTTCAGAGTGTAACATTGCTAATATATTGAAATGCAATTGATCTTTTAATATGTCAGATGCTGGCATCCTACTGTAGACTATAGGTTGTCTCTTCGTAGTTGTTGGCTACTTTATTTCTGCAGTTATAACTGCACATTGTACTTATAGGCTTATGCGTACTTCCTTACAACTGTGATTATTCATAACAGTTCATGAAAGCCTCCATTCCCAGGTTAGAAAAACAGCTGTCAGTTCCAGGACCTCTTGGTGCTGTTCATGGAAATGGCCTGCATGTCACATGCTGCACTGTCCACTATGTGCCTATGGCCATGGCTTCTCAATTGCCTGTGGAAGAATTACTCCCTACCTCCAACCCTTCTCCTTTCTTCTCCTTAATTTCTCGGTAGCACTTTATTTTTGTATGTTCGTGAACACCCATCAACACCACTAACTTATTTCTAAATCCCACTCCTCCTTGCTTATCCCATTGTCACAAAACTCTTATTTCTTTTTAAACAATTTTATTTGTTCTAGTGTGTGGGTGCATGGTGTATAGGTGTCTGTATTTCTGTGTGCACTTTTAGAATTCTACTTTGAGACAAGTACAATTCAGTCAAAAGTAAAGAAGTGCAGAAAATGAAGTTTTTTTGTGACCTAGAGGCCTTTGTTGTACTATATCCCACATAAGATACAGATTCTGTGCCTTGGGACTGACTTCAAATTCCTCTCTGAGTTTGGGAGGGGAGGGAAATAGAGTCTAGAGTGCAGTCTGTGAGTGGAGTCTGCTGTCTTCAGAGGGTGCTACAATTTTCTGTGAAGCCATTTCTAGCTGTCCCAACGATGTAGCACAGAAGCGAGTGAGGGAGAGTCTGGGATGAGGCACTGGCCTTTCCTAGGCACACATCAGGAGTCCCACCTAGCAACGTGCACATTTCCCCACGCTGACTTCCTATCCCACCAAACATTCATGTCGATTTAAAAATATATGCCATTTATAGTATCTAAGTCTAGAGCCTAACTTTAAAAAAAGATATACATATTGAATACTCTGAATTTTTTTTCTGATTTTGAGCTCTGTTTAAGTTTAGAACTTTAACATGCACTATGCACCCTTTCTGAAAAATCACAGAAATTCCTGCCAACAGCCATGCTGGTTGTAGTGTTTCCGGTACAACAGCAGCTGTTTGCACTGCTATTTCAGAGCTTCAAGTAAAATAGAAATATATTAATAATTTGTAGACTATTCTTTTTCTTAAATGCAAATCTGTTCTGTGCATATACCTGCTCCAGTGAATGCTCTGGCAAAGCTGTGCACACACATGTATGTACAGAGGTTATTATGCATCATCATTTTTTAATGTTCATTTATATTTAATACAGAGCATTGAGGTTGTGAAATTCTGCATGAAAGTGGATGTGTGGCTATGAGTTGTATACCTGGATAGTAAAGAAGAGGCAAACAAATATTTGACACATTAGCCAGTAGCTCTTATAGGGCTGAGACTTCTTGTTGGAAGATCTGGACATTCCTCAGGTTAATCTGGATTTCTCCTTCATCATTTAATGATATTTGCCATTTTTAATCATTTTTTTTCTTACCTCTTTTTGGAGTTGGAAAGAGCTTAAAGTTTTTCCTTTTTTTTTTTTTTTTTGATCCAAAGGCATCCATGATGTAACATCCTTTGCCCACTCGTTTTGGCATTATTAAGTCTTTTCTGGAAAGAAATATAATTTTTTCTGTCTCAAAGTTCAAAAACTCCCCATTTCCTGTAGAACTAGCCAGAGGAGGACAGCAGCTTTTCGGCACTTTGTTCCAGTGGCCACTCCAGGGGCTGGATGATCCATCCTGCCTGGTGCCTGGGCTGTGTTTCCCCACACCCCCTACCCCCAATCGCATAGGCTTTTATATCCGAGTATGTGTGTGTATGGGGGGGGGGGCTCTATGCACTCCGCCTTCTGCCCTCATCGCTGGTAATTCACCAAGCTAATTAGTCTCGTTAAGGGCCAATAAAAGGCAGGAATCTGTTGAATTTTTGTCTCATTCATTTCTTTCAGAGGAACTTGCAAGGAAGATCCTGTCAGCATTTGAAATGGGAATGGAATCTCAAAAGCTTGGCATGAGAAACAGCTGTAGGCGCCAGTCTTCCAGTCCAAAGATTCTGGTCACAGAGTCCCAATTCAACTTTTTCCCTTGAGGCAAACTTCAAAGTATGCAGAAATCAAAAACTCATAGAAAGAAAATAAACCGAGGTTATGATACCGCACTTAGCTGGGACTTGCTTGAAACACATTTTGCCTGCTCTGTCTCCAGAAGGTCTCGTGGCACTTGCTTATTGGAGAGACAGACCAGGTATTGGATTGACTTTATTCCCTCTACATGGGTATTGTTCGATTTAATTATTCTAATTTTACAGATGGAGAAACATGAAAACATTGTTAGCTGTCTTCCTTTCTTGATTTTTTAATTCTTAGGTTTTTTCCCCCTTACAACGGGCTTTTGCAACAATATGCAATTGTGTTTTACAATAAAGTTCTTTAATGATTGAGAAACTCTGGTAGGGGTCAGAGCAAAGAACATCTCAAAGCACAGTAGTCAGAATTATGGCTTTTTTGATGTTGTTTCTGTAGGTGAGAGATGAGCTACTCAAGGAACCTCATAGAAGGGCGTACACTAAAACTGTTTAGGAATTTATTTAGTCATTAGACTCAGTTGAGCAGAATGGAATGGCATCAGGGGCCTGGGGTCTTGAATTTCTCTTGTTTTCATGTGTTCTTGGCATTGGCATATTTCTCCCCTGTGGTGAATTGCTCACCTTGGGGTTCTGGTCATGGCAAGAGAATCGTGTTACCCTCAACTTGGGTAAGGGACTTGTTAATACATCAGTGCACACTTTCAGAGAGCCGTACCCAGCCCTGGTGGCTACTGCATTGGACCATTCACACTCCTTGCTTGCATCTGCATAGTATGCTTTTGTGTGGATTTGGTAACATTATTCTGCGATGCAGATTCAGCTAGTAAGTTTATAACGATTATCAAACAGCTTGCAAAGTCTTGGAACCCACTTTCTGTTAAATTGAGAACTCTCGGGCTGAAGCACTTTGGATTTCACAAAGGGAAGAAAAATAGAAACGGTGATAATTGGATGGAACTTACCTCATATAATTTCTCTCAGGCATGACAACTTCACCACATTGTTTTGCAATTCTGAAGCCCATGCCATTTAGATTTGGACTATTGTCAACTATCAATTAGTGGAGAGAGGTGCAGGGCTGCTCTCCCCTTTCAAGCATTTTCCCAGGCCACTGGAATCTTACAAGTTTGCTATGAGCTAGTATGGTCAGACAATGTGTGTGTGTGTGTGTGTGTGTGTGTGTGTGTGTGTGTGTGTGTGTTGGGGAGGGGGGTGGAGGGTCTGGCTACTTGGGTAAGGGAAGAGTTTACGAGGAGCCCCATTCTCTTCAAGCTCTTGGGTTTCTTTGTAAAATTAATCAGTCCACTTAACCACCTTGGAAAAACAATGTGTATGCTGCTAATACCACTGACTCTCTCCTGCAGAAAGCAAGATATTTCTGTGCTTAGTGTCTCATTCTGAAAATGTGTTATTACACAGAATGCTAGCTAAAGGGCAAAACAGACAGAGCTGAACCTCCAGCACTCCCTGGATCTACCTACCAAGGAATTTCCATCACTTATATTTCCAAACTACATTTCTTTCCTCATTAACTACACAGGTTCTGCAGCAGCCTGTCAGAGTTTAAATTCTACTTCCACTGTTTATTCACTGCGTGATACTGGGCAGTATTATGTTTTCAGATCTCACTAGTTCTGTAATGCAGGGAGACCAGTAAGATTTATCATGACCATTAACGTTAATATTATCCATATTCATTATTCATTCACATACATATAATCCATTATTCATACAAAGGCGCCAAAGAGAATGCTTATTATACCTGAAGTTAGTCAAACTGCAAGAGCTCAAAGGCACAGTCCCGAAGACTGTCCTGAGGGCAGTCTTTGACACCTTCTGCAAGCTAACCATTTCCCAAACCACTCCTGATTTGGATACTTTGCTGGAAAGGACAGAGCACGTAGCTAAAGCCATTCCATTTCATGCATGGCCACTGATTATTACCTGAAACTATGCCTCTACAATAAGAATATCCAGAGGTGGAATATCAGCGTATGGTAATATGCGTAGGGTGCCGAAACCTGGAATCCTCACCCGAGCTCTAGCACTCATGGTTTTTATTGAGACACATAGGCTTGGTTGATTGAAAGCCTCCTCATCCCTGAGGCTAAGCTGATACTAACTACATAATCTCAGAGGCTGCCCAAGTGTAACTAAGTTAGCACAAACTGTCAGTCGTAGACTAGACAGCTCCCTGAGGCCAAATTTATGCCCCCACCTTCTGTTTTTCTTTATCTCCCCCTCTTTTAAGATAAGGTCTTTGAACTTTTTATATTCCTGTCTCTACCCTTTGAGTGCTAGGATTATAGGTGTGCACTACCATAAGCTGCAATGCTGGGTCAAACCCATGGCCTCATTTATGCTAGCCGAGCACTCTACTATCTGAGCAACATCCCCAACCTGAGTTAGGCCAAAATCATTAGCGCACAGTTGGCACAGAATAAACATACTGTTACTATTTATGATGGCTATTTTAATTGTCTTTTTCCTTCTATAAGATCAAAATACACCACTTTTCCAGCTTCATTTTTATTATGAGAATGTACAAATACACAGAAAATAGTGTAAAAAAATACCTTTTTACCCACTGGAGATCCAACAACATTATGCCAAACTTCTTTGTGTGTGTATACTTTTGTTAAACTACTTGAAAATAAATAACAGCTCTTACAACCATTACTAATTTAAAATACCCTGGTATGCACTTCATATTAATAACTGGGATACCCTTAGCTAGACAGCTAACAGTAATCTAATATGCAATAGTCTGGATACTCTGCATGCTAAATAAAGAAGAAATATGAGAGAATTGAGGGATCTGGTTAGTTGCTAGACACCTTCTCTCATAAACTATGTTATTCCTGTTTCTCTGAAATAGAAGAAACTGGAATTCTTATTTCTTCCTCAATCAAGTCCAAACACTGATGGGTTGTCTAGGACTGTGTACACCTCACATCCTTAGTCTACATGCCAACATACACTTTTGTACCAGTCCATGAGTTTTGGTGTGTGCCAGTATGATATGGTGAATACTGTCAGTCTTTGTTTCCACTGCTTCTCAACATCAATACTGTTCCCCGCCCCCATTCCAGTCTTGGTATCTCTGTATCTTTCTGATCAAGTTGTTGGGAGGAGCTTTCCTGCCACCTGAACCATTGGTGGTCTCCTGGTTCAACAGTTTTCAATATGTATGCATTTTAGATTCAACCAGTGAGCTTCAGGGACCATCTCAAGGGTAAGGTGATGGCCAAGAGGGTGAGTCATAGAGTCTACAATTACTTTTCTCATTGCCATGACAATATATCTGACAACATCTACATCGAGGAAAGATTTTGACTCACCGTTCTGAGATGTCAGCCTGCAGTCCTTGGCTCTGATGCTTCTGGCCGGTGAGGCAGAGAGAGTATCCTGCCCACAGGAGTGTGAGAAGGAACTCGCAAGGAAAAGTGGCCCATTGTGATTGATGGAAGTGATCATGGTTTGCCCTAGCCCAAATGCAGGGCTCACTATAGGCACTTGTTGATTGACAGGAGATATTGTATCATCTCATCTCCGTTTTAATGAGTTAATATCAAGGTTTATTGTACAAAACACCCCAGGAAGGTCTATGACCAAAGTCTTGTCTTGCCTTCTCAGAGCACAGCCACAGAATTATGTCTCTTAAGAGTTGTGGTTTTTCTAGAAGATATAATCGATCTAGCCACGGATTTATTGATTGATGGTCAAACTACCTTTTTGTTTGTTTGTTTTTCTGCAATGGAAACTGAACATAGGACTTAACATGTGATTTTCTTTTGGGACAAGTTCTCTCTAAGTTACCTGGGTCATCCTATATTGTGATTTTCCTGCCTCAGTGTTCTGAATAGCTGGGGTTATAGGCATACTCCATCAGGTTCAAAGAGTAAACCAGTTTTTAAGAGTATCACTCATTTCCAATTGCTCACATTAAATTTCAGTAGAGTGAAAGAATAATTTTTTTACTGTAGTCGTCGTCATCATCATCATCATTGATCAGGATGGCCTAGGATTCTCTTTATAGCTATGGGTATTCTTAGACTCCTCCTCTTCCTGTCTCTATCTTCTATGTGCTAGAAATATAGTGTGCCCAGCTGAATGGTTATTATAAAATTCCCTTATTCTGTCTTAGTTCCTACTCTAGAGACTCTCACAAATGTCTTAGAAAAAGGAAATGATATTTTTGGAATCCAAAGAAGACTCATCTCTAAAACCAAGAATGTTTCCCATCATCTCTGAGGTCAGCCCTTGCTCTGTGATTTCTATACATGAAGCCCCTCTCCTCTGCTCACTCACCAGAAAGCTCTATTTTACCTGTTGGTGGTCATTTGTGTGGCAGACCATAACTTTCCAGTCCAAAAGACATTAGTAGACAAGCCATGAGAAATCGGGTTAATTATTTATTGGAAGTGCAACTAAACCTTTATCATGCCAAACCCAAATTGTCATTTTTTTGGCAGGTACTTTATGGCAAACAGATGAATAATATTTTAAAAATGTTATTCGAAAGTTAACTTAGTTTCTGTGGGTTTGTTTATGGCTAACATCTGTTAGGGCCGTGAGATAATAGTCCTGGAAATAAAATCCATTAGAGGAATGACAGAGTTTAGTGTGGAAGAGGTTAGGATTCTATAATAGCTCCTGCAAATGTGCATTATTTGTGTTACTATGTAATGAATGTTGGCTTCTCCACTAGAATCTAAGCCCCATTGTTCTTGGAGACTGACCTCACTATTGTATGTTGCCCTTGTATCTTGCAAAAGATATTTAGACATTATATTTTTATTAACAGTATGAAAGACAGACTCTGATGTAATCCTGGAGTGCTCTGCCCAGAATAATATGTTTTATCTAGAGTTTGGGATGAACTCACAGAAGATAGGATACAACTGTGAGGTGGGGGTGGGGTGGAGGGTGGAGAAAAGTGTTGGGATAGGCACTTGGAAGCCATTTTTTGCAGGCTTAAAATAAGAAAATGGGCATTTCCTGTGTTTAACCTGAATGTGATTGTTTTTGAAAAAAATTATGTCTCAAATATCTGAATTAGAAAGGCTTAAGTACAGCACATTTAAAAAGAGAACTGTGTGTCCTATCATAATCTCTGACAATGGGTGAGTGGCAGTGTTTCACATAGGATGATAACATTTTCAGATGCTTGAGAAAGTAGAATTGACTTAATTCATATGCCTGAGTCCTAAGAACTGGGACTAATAACTGGAAATGACTCAGCAGTTAAAGAGTCCTTTGTGGAGCTGAAGAGATGACTCAGCTATTAAGTCTTAGAGAAGAGCAGATTGAGTTGCTAGCAATCACACTAGGTAGCTCATAATTGCTTGTAACTCCAGCTCCAGAGGATCTGATGCCCTCTCCTGGCCTGTGTGGGCACCTATACACATTGTGCACACAAAGACACACAGAAACATACACATAAATAAATAAATCATTTAAAATGTGAACATTGAAATAAATAAATATAGTTTTGAAGTACTTTGTAACTTTCATAGTTTTTCTGGTGGTAGCTCTCTCTCTCTCTGTCTCTCTCTCTCTCTGTCTCTCTCTCTGTGTCTCTGTCTCTCTCTCTCTCTCTGTCTCTCTCTCTGTCTCTGTCTCTCTCTGTCTCTCTCTCTCTCTCTGTCTCTGTCTCTCTCTGTCTCTCTCTGTCTCTGTCCCTCTCTCTCTCTGTCTCTCTCTGTCTCTGTCTCTGTCTCTCTCTCTCTCTCTCTCTCTCTCTCTCTCTCTCTCTCTGTGTGTGTGTGTGTGTGTGTGTGCATGAGATAGAATCTCATGCCATCTAGGGTGGCCATGAACTCCTAATCCTCCTGCCTCTATCTTTCAAATGGTATTTTAGTTATATACCAGTACAGCTAGCTCTTGGTTGACAATTCCTTTTGTCAATCTGAGAAGCTCTTGCTCAGTCATATTTTAAGGGTGGATTTAAGGCATATCAGAGAGGGGGCAGATGACCTGAAGGGTTCACCCCATCTTCCAAGTTTATGACCAGGCTTCAAGGAACTCTTGAGGCTCATTAATCTAGGTCCAGGTAGACTATCTCTAAGGGACTATTCCATTCACTAGTTAAGTACTTTATGACCTAAAATGAAAGGTATCGCAAATCACAGTATATATTTATAGGAAAAAGTTGAGGATAGATCTAAAGTGAATGTGTATGTACACAGGCTAAATAAATATTTTCACAAGAATGGGACCACAATCAACAGAAAGATGCTCTTAAGGTATGACACTGATGTTCTCAAAAAGTCTTTATATAAAACAGAAACAGAATGAAGCTGATACAGCAGTGGTTGCGAGCCTGTCTCTTCCCTGTCCATCGAAGACGACATTTAGCTCTGCATGTATTTACTCTCAAAGGGACTCAAGAGACACAGGGAGAATGGGACAATTCTGCCTTTTATGGCTTCAATTTACAGCCTGATCTTTGTAGCATAATGTCTTTTAGGGGAAGCCTGAGGCCTTTTTTTACCTGCTTCAAAAGCTTGTGTACTTGTCCCATTCGAAGTTTACTGATGTTTATAATGGACTGTGTTTTAGGCACAGTGACTTTCATTCCATCTCATCAGCTTGGTCAAGCAGGTGGTATCTCTGTTGTAGAGGTGAGTAAATTGATAGGTAGATGTTCAATCACCTGTCTAGGTCCAGACAATTACTGAGGAGCAGCTCTGGGACTGAAACCTCAGATCTTAGAGGCTGGAGAGATGGCTCAGTGGCTAAAAGCACTTGCAAAAGAACCAGGTTCAGTTCCCAGCACCCATCTGATATCGCACAACCATCTGTAACTCCAGCTCCAGGGACTCGTTCATCCTTTTCTGAACTCACCAGGTACCCATGTGGTATGCATACCTACATGCAGGCACAAACATTTATATACATGAAAATTAAATAAACACATCTAAAATGTCTTAAACCCATGTCTTCTGATTCTAAGTCATATGCTTTTTATAGCCTTGTGAATCATATTTTCCCGTCAACTGTAAGCCAGTGGCTATTCATACACTTAAAGTTGTGCTCACATCAGTTTCAGATTTCATCATCCCCCACAGACCCATTAGGAGTCACTGCCCAACCTGTTCTTCCCCAGCTTCTGGCAGCTAGTCTAATCTGTGTTCCTTTAGCCTCAGCATTTCACATACATGGAAACAATATGTAGCCTTTCATGTGTGTCTTCTTTAACGTGGCACAATGTTTCCAGGGTCCATTGTGTGATAGGATATTCCTCTGTACAGCTGGATATTATTATATTTTATAGTCTTTATTTTTTATTGCTTCATAAAATCAACAGACATGTGGACTGTTCCACTGGAGAGTTATTAGGAGATATTCTACTACGGAAACTCAGACATGCCCTTTCGTCTGAACACGGTTTCCGTTCTCTTCAGTTTAGACCCCGGAGTGGAACTGACGTGTGCTAACTCCATGTCGAACTCTCTGAGGAGTGACCGAATTTTCCCCCCAAAAGCCTGCAGCACTTTTACATTTCACTCAGCAGTGAATGCTCACATTTCTCCGTGCTCTCTCCTGCACTTGTTCCTTTCCTTGTTCGATTGCACTTCGGCTCAGAGTCACATTTTCCATAAGGAGTCATGATGGAGACTGTCCTGGTTAGTTTTATGTCACTTTGACACAATCGGGAGGACAGAAACAATCTGAAAGGACAGAACCTCAATTGAGAAAGTGCCTCCATAAGATCAGGCTATCGTCAAGCCTACAGGGCATTTTCTTAATCAGTGATTGACGTGAGAGTGCCCTGCACATGGTGGGTAGTGTCATCCTTGGGCTGGTGGTTGTAGGTTCTACATGAAAGCAGGCTAAACAAGCCACGAGGAGCAAGCCAAGAAGCAGCAGTCTTTGATGCCCTGTGCATCAGCTTCTGCCTCCAAGTTCCTGCCCTGTTTGAGCTCCTGTCCTGATATCCCTTTTTGATGAACAGTGACTTGTAAAGCCAAATAAACCCTTTCCTTCCCAAGTTGCTTTGGACATGGCATTTCATCACAGCAAGAAACCCTAAGTAGGACACTGACCATCCCTTCAGAAGCCTATGACTATTTGTATGTTCTAAGAAGTATCTATTTAAATCATCTTCCCATTTATAAAGTTTTTTTTAAATTTAGTGTTTTCTCATATATTACATCCTAGTTTCTCCTCCCTCCCCTTCTCCCATTCTCTCCCCCAGATTCTTGCCTCCCCTCAGAAAAGAGCAGGCCTCCCAGGGACATCAACCAAACAGTGCATGACTACCCTAAGACCAGGCACACACCATCACACCAAGGGGACAAGGCAACCCAGTAGAAGTAAAAGGGTCCCACAAAAAGGCAAGAGTCAGGACAGCCACCAGACACACTGTTAGGATTTCTACCAAAGTGGTTTTTTTTTAAATGTATCTTAGAATCTAAGATTATTACGTATCTTGGAACTAGCCCCGTACAAGATAGATAATTTGGAATGTTTTCTCCTACTCTGTGGGCTGCATTCATTTTTCTAAAGGTTTGATGTTTAGAGCCATCCAAATTATCTTTTATTTGATTTCTTGTGCTTTTGGTTTCATACCCAAGAAATCTTACCCATTTAAAGGTCAGAAACTTTGACATATAAAGATCATTTTTAAACTGGACTTTCTAAAAAGTCCCATGAGGAGTGAGAGGCATTATGCAGCTTAACGTGAGCCAGAACCTCCATTTAATGCTGGGAAAACTTGGTTTATTTTTTACTAAAGGATAGAACATGATATTAAAGAATTCATAAATCATCTCCCAAATTAATAATTTATATGCAGTGCTTATTACAGGACATTGAATATATTCTGGCTATTATTTTAATCACTATAGACTTAAAAGTCAATGTTCTGAATAAACTGTTAGAAAACAACAGTTTGGAATTCATGAATAAAGACATGATCATGCAAGTAGCTTAGCTTGAGGAGCCTTCTTTAACCCTGTTCAGCCAACTAAAGAACAGCATTTTCACATGTAGGCAGGAGAGCAAACTCTTGTGAAACTTGGGAAGGAAAAGAAATCATTTTACATCGTTTCAAATGTATACTTTATGTGAATGCACACTCAAGAGTGTTTGTTTCCCTATTGTTAAATCCTGGTATATGAGTTTCTTCATCACAGAACAAGTAACCGGGAATGTTAAGGCTGTGTGCCTCTAAAAAGGCGGCTCTAACTCCATTAGAGTCCACTGGGCAATCTCAAGGGAGAGTTCTAAGTAAGCAGTTTACCACTCATGATTGTACAAAGAATGCAATTCAATGACATCAGGTGCTGTTTGACTCAGTCATTAAAGATTCACAAGAGTTGTCCCCATTTCAACCAGATTAACGCACAAGCATCCTGCAGGGCGGGCTGTATTTTAATGACTGGTAGTGAGCAGGGAGGGGCATTCCTACATGGGGCATGTGGCCTCAGGCAATGCTTCCTTCCTATGGCACAGAGTACATGTGTCTTCAGGAGCTAGGGAATCAATCTGTGGCTCTGAAGTTGATGTATCTATTCACTCCACAATATTCATAGAAGATGTGAATGAGGGTTGAAGTTACGCACACCATTGATGATTATTATGAGGGATGGCCAACATCTCAGCAGAAAGAGAGACATAAAATGGAATATTTAGAAGTGGTTTATATGCATATTAAACATCAAAAAGTTAGAATTAAAATAGTAGAAGATAATTTCCAGTCACTAGACTGAACAAAGGGAGACGACGGCAAAGCGAAGACTCGAGGTGTTCACATGCTCATGGCAGGGTGGAAAGTAGTGTCATTTTTTGGCAAATCAAAAATGTCAAATGTATGTATTTTTTTTTATTTAAACCTTCTATGTCTAGGGTATTATTGCGTACATTGCTTAAAACCTTAGAAATAGAGCAAGAGATAGCTATCTTCAATAATACTTTACTAGCTGGATAAATTAAAACCTAGTAAAATTCCCACTTTAAAAACAACACATATAAACTATAAATGCACAGTGACTGCCTCTGAGACTCAGAATCAAGGAGAGAATAACACACATTCACTTCCCCATGTATTACTGTAGTGTCTAGTATTTTTTAAATCATCTCTATCCCCCTATAATTCTTAAAAAGTAAATTTATGGGCATCCTTGTCCAGTTCTGAATTGGACACTAGCCAGCAAAGTGCTTCAGTTGTACATTAACAGAATGTTGAACATACTTTTTGTTAAGTACCCACAGGGTAACAGATGTTTTTCCCTGAGGGGGAAGCAGCTTTCAGCACAATCCAAACCCATGAATTAAGGCACGGTTCATAATAAGAACTCAAGGAATACCAGATACGAGATTATCCTTAACAGAATGTGGTTGGGGTTAATGACAGATTTAGGACAACGACAGAAGTATAAGTACTTAGCCCAAAATGCATGCTGGAGGAGGGGCCATGTTTTGTGGACATGTACAGTCTTGAGGACCAAGAGCCACTATTTTCCATTTTACAAGATTGTTCCAGCTAAGCAGAATCCTGAGCATTCAGTTTTCTGGGGGTGGGGCTCAGATGTGGGGACCACTAACAATAAACTTCATTTTTACAATAACTGCTTTGTTCCTGACACTGCTAGGCCTTTCCACAGACAGACATTATTTAAAAAATCATAAGTCAAGGCTGGATTCTCCCCTTCCATTAAGTCGCACACTTCCATTTTTCCTCACTCTAACAACATCCTGGCCAGTGTTTCTCTTAGGCTGACACACACTGCAGCCAGCGTGGCTGTGTGGGACCAAGAGCCCTCACAGCCCTAAGGTCCTCATAGACAGGAAAGCGCTTTTATACAAATCTGACTTGGTGCTATTCTGAAAGTGGGGGACATTAAAAAAATGAGCACACACGCACGCACACACGCACGCACACACTCCCGCCGCCCTCACTATGTAGCTCTGACTGGTCTGGGACTAGCTCTGTAGACCAGGTTGACCTCAAACTCTCAGAGATCCACCTGTTCGTCAGAAGTGCTACCCTACCCAGCTTATTTTTATTTTTTTCTAGTTATGGTTTAGCAGAGCTCTGTCTTATTTTTAACAATGTTGGTATTATATTAAGGTTTATTATACACAGCAACTATTACTTACTGACCATTCATGTTACAAAGTGAGGTGGATGTAATTCCCCTACCCTAACAGTCATACATGTTTTATGAAAATGATAATGTTAAAATTCCAGAAAACTATGAGTCAGTGCTGTCTGACTTCTTGGAGATAACGTCATGGTACCAGCTGTGGATATTCCTTACATCGTCTGCATTAATCAAATGAATCACTTCTGAAATTTAGTAAAGACACAAACAGGTGGGTATTTTGCAGACAAGAAAACCTTTTTATTTTAAACCACAAATAGTCAGCAGGTGGCCACAACTATCCATACTTCATTAAAATCACATAAAACCTAGGCACAAAAGCACCACTGATTATTGCTCTAGAAAAATTGCATGAAAAATTCAAATATGCACAGTAAAAACAACACAGTATGCACAGGACTAAATTTTTAAAGCAAGGGCATGGAATGCTGAATCCATTTCACACGCAGCTCCGATATTAAATTGGTATTTACTTGACTTGAGGATGATGGAAATTTCCAAAAAAGTATCACTGTAAGAGGATAAAATGTCCATCTTCATATAGATTTTATGCCGACTAATAGAGTCCTAAAAAATTAGCATTTACAAAATACTTGGTAAAAATAGCTTTTAAAAGTTGTCCCAAGAGGTACGTGAAATCGACCCTAGTTTTCCATGACAATTCATTCTCCCTTGTTATCTATAGATTCAGTTCTCTGTGCCTGTGAATAAGAAAGAAAGAGAGAGAGAAAGAGAGAGAAAGAGGACATCTAGTTACCAGTAAAACAAGTATAAGCAAAGGCAAGTCCACCCACCAAGAAACACACTTGAGCTTTGGCCTGTTTTTGCTTCCAGGTCTACTTGGAAACACTTCAACTCTGGGTGGACAGACAAGGCAGGAATGCATTGCGGCAACACTGCAGCGCTTACTGCTTTCTGCTATTCAAACAACCACAGAAGCCTTACCTGCAGGCTCCCGTGTGCATGGTAAGAAACAGCACGCTACTCTCTGATTCTATTCACTGCAAACATGCGGAATGTCTACTGTACCCTTAACTCTCACTGTTTCAATCTGCCCCTTTACTGACAGTGTGCTGGGTGGGGGACTTCTGCAGGCTGAGACATTAACAGCTGAACGAGAGACGTGGATCTGCAGTAACATTACAGGCAATAAAGAGAGACGTTATGAGCGTGCTATCCAGAGCTGAAGGACTGAGCAATTTCTTTTAAGACACTGATTGGGTCAGTGGGAGGTGTTTGTGGAAAGTACCTCTTCAGCTTTAGAGTCACCATTTGCAGATGGTGTAGTACCTTCCTTTCCAGCTTCCTGCTTTTCTTCCTTCTTCCCCTTAGCACCTCTGCTAATCTTTGTTCCAGGTTCTTTCTAATGGATTGAAGCACAGGGAAACAGAAAAACGTGTTAGGCACACTGGGACGTTAGCAAACACCAAGGAGCCCCTGCCAGAACCCAGCCAGACACAGTGGTGGATACCATCGGGGCCTTATCGGAAAGTAGGGACCCAACTTTGCTTTTTCACCTAGGCTGCCTGCACTTCTATTCTGTGGGAAAATGGTGACTGGCACAGGTATCAATAGCTCCAGGGACATTTCTCCCATGAGTGGTTTTGCTGTGGTGAGGGCAGCCATAGAGCCTGGTAAAAGGGGAAAAGCCTGGGGAAAAACCCACCCACCAGGGGCCGTGGCTTTTCCTGTTGCTGTCCAGTATGACCAGTCATGTGAAGTTGTACATCTTTCACAACTAGAAAAGTATTTAAAATAAAGAACCAGATGAAGCAATGTTGCTAATTTTATGCATGCATCACAGTGGAAAACTGTATTCACTACCACACACAATTTCAGAGAGTTTGAGGGGTACGGCACAGGATAGTCACTGTGGCTAAATTCATGGGCAGTAATGAACTTTACTTTTCCTGCTAAAACAACATATTCCTATCTATTTCAATAGAGTAGACTGAGCTGGGGGTGACTAAGTAAAGCATTCAGAACGTGTCTCGCATGTCGGTCTAATGCTAGCTACTTGCTAGAGTAAGTGATCGTATTTTTATTGCTAGTCACAGGAATGGCCATCTACTAGCAATTATATGAGGCTGTGAGCCCACCTCTGACATCTGGTACTGGTAGCAGCAATGGGGTCCAGGGCCAGATCTAATCGCACCCGTCTACCTTGTGATTTACTATAAGTTCTGAAGGAGCTGCCAGGCTGTTCACACAAGGTTGTTTAGAGCAACTTGCTGTACTCCCTGACCAAATGGAAAACACATTCCTACTAACGTGTAAAATGGTGCCTTGCAGCTTTAAAGAAAGCCCATAATGGCGGGGGCAACGGTGTAGTCTGTACATTTTAGCCTGAGTCATTAAACAGGATCTCTCCTCAGATGATTTTAGGCACAGGATTTATAATTTATTAATTGTTTAGAAAGCCAAGGGAGGGAAGAAGGGAATACCTCTTACCTTAGCAGATGTTTTTCTTGGTTTAGGCTCCGGTTTTGGTGGAACAGGTTTCTGCAGAAATAATTTAAATTATACAAATACTGAAATGTATGCCATTAGCACTAAAAAGAAGACAAATGGGGTGAAACAGCCATAGGCTCTGACGGTGGCTCTGTTCATTTGGGGCTGGTCCTTTCGGTATCAGGTACTATTTTCGTCCCAGGTTTGCAGATGGGAAGAGAAAGCTGACTCATTAGGCTCTGGTCCAGTAGAGCTCTCCGGGGCGGGTTTAAGTTTCTCTTTCTGGTAGCTACAGAGTTCCTTTTTTCACACCATCACAGCAAAAGGAGAAACACTGGCCCTGGCTAAAGGACTTGAGTTCACTCTCAGTGGCCTTACCGACAGACTAGAAACTACGACAAATCGCAGAGTCCACCATCCATAGGTCATCAAGGATGAGGCCTGTGATGTCCCTCAAAGCCTTATCCAAATCCCTCCCCCTGACACAGATCTCAGGTTCCGTAGCCACGCCTTTTTGTTTCATCCCTTTGAAGTCAGCACAAGGTAAGAACTAACGCACAACACCGGGCTCACTTATCTCTGGAGCTTTTGATTATGAATATAAATGCAGCAATTTGTCTGGCTATTAGAGTTAAGATTCTTCTCTGTGGGTGTTTTAGGTCAAATATTTCTCTAATAAAGGTTTAAAAGGTGTACATCTGTCTGAGAACTAAAAGAATGTTTTAAAAATAGAAAACACTGTCCAGGGTATCTCCTGTGAAGAAAATGTGTGCCCCCCCCCCAGTATCTGTAAAAGATTTGGAGATCATATTCAATATAGCCTTTATGTATAAAATTTAATTGGAGACAGCTGGGTTCCAAAGGACCAGCAGTTAGAAACAAAGCCAGACATGGTGAGTCACTCCAGTAACCCCAGCACTCAGGACACTGAATCAGGAGATGGTTACCAGTTTGAGGCCAGCCTGGGCTACAGAGTGATACATGATCTCAAAAAAAAATCAAACAGGAGGGCGAGTGAGATAGCAGATAAAGGTGTTTGCTGCTAAGCCTGATAACCTGAGTTTTCTCCCTGGGGCACCCATAATGGAAAGAGAAAACTGCCTCCTGCAAGTTAGCCTCCGACTCCTTCATGCACAAGTAAATACATGTAACGACAATATTTCTTTTAAAAGGGAAAAGCAAAAGAAAAGCCCTTTCAAATGAATTAAAAAAAAAAAGTTGAGCTTGAAAATTAAGAAAATTTTTATTAGTCTTCCTCCTCCTCTAAATCTTCAGTGTGCCTTCCAAATACAGAAGCTTTCCTGGCTCCTAACTCTTTCTAGCTTTAAAATTCTTCATTGTAAGTTTTGACAGATCAGTATATGTTTCTGTGATTGTTAGCAAATTGTTTCCACTTCCATCATTTTCTGTGAGATGGACCTTTTATTCTGGTTCAGCATTCAGTGTTATCAAAATAGTACTAAGAAACTAAGATTGTGTGTGTGTGTGAGAGAGAGAGAGAGAGAGAGAGAGAGAGAGAGAGAGTGTGCTCCTCAAACACTCTCTACAAGTGGCTGGCTGGACTGGCTGGACTTGGTGCTTCCGGATTCTCTTGCCTCCGCTTTCCAGTGCTGGGATGCACAGCTACACACAGCTACACTTAGCTCTTTAGATGAGTGCTGGGCATCCGAACACAGATCTCATGCTTGCATGCATGACAAACACTTTTCCCAGTGAGCCATCTCCCCGGTTCTCAGAGGTTTAGAGTCTGGAACACTGCTGGCTTCAGATAGGCTGAGCTGGCCCCACGGGCCATCTCAGTGAAAGGGGCTCCTTACGCTGCAGGTTCGTGGAGCTCACAAAAACACTCTTTTAAATTTTGGTCTTCCTTTGACTTTCAAGGGTTATTCCCTTACTGGTTTTCTATTTGCAACATCCCTTTAGTATTTCTGGTGATTGATGCCGCTGCTCTATGAAGTCATGTGAATGAAACCCTTCCACTCGTAAGGGAACAGCCACTTGCACATACATTCAGCAGTGCCTGTAACGTTCAGTGTGGGGATGATTCACTGTCAGGGAAACTTTCCTCAGTTCTTTTTTGTTTCCTTTCAGAAGGTAGCTGGGGGCAAAATCCTCTAGTCATCCAGAGTCTGGTCTGTTACTGAATGAGGAAGAATTGAGGAGCACAAGAGCCAGAGAGCAGCACTTAAAGGTTGGCTCGTAGCTGTAGCACAGGCTCACTCTCACCTCTCCAGCTTAGCTCTATTCTAATCCCCATCCTCTCCTGGGCATGGCCTACCGAAGAAGACTCCATGAGACAAAGTAAAAGTGCCACTCTTTTAAGATGTCCCAGGCCCGGAATACAGCTAAAGCGTATGGATTACTTTACTTTAGGGTCATTCTGATCCAGGAATAAAATGCACACTAGTATGGGTTGTGGGCAGAGAATCTACACTCTGGATCCATTTCAACATTAACAGGTGTAGAATTTGGAATCAGGATTCCCTGAATGTACTTGCTCGTCTCAGGGATTTATCACTTCCAATCTGCATGGGCTTTATGTACTGGATAATGGCCCTGGCCACTGTTTCTCATGGACACAGATAATCAAGTGAATTGCTTGGCAACATGGGTCAGATTTGCTGGAAATTACGACCCCCAAGTACTTTCCAAAAGGAAAAGAAACTCAAAGAAAATCCAGGTAATTGTCCTTTTGCTTTAGACAAGGGAGTGCATATTCCTAGGAAGCTACAACAAGGGGCTCTGAGGACTTACCGCTGACAATCTGGCCGACCGTCTTGTGGGCTACAAAAGAAAGAGTAAAAAAAAAAATTGTTTTTGGTATTTATTAACATCCAGGTTAGTTGTAAAAATTCATTCTTGATATATTCTACCCTGTTGAGAGAATGAAGCATGTGACACCCATCCTCTACAAGTTAGCACCATGAAACACACCAAGTCCACCGAGCACTCCAGAGAAAGCACTGCTACAAGACACAGGTTCACCCTTCATCAAGTGGCTTCTCCCAGTTAAGAGTGCTTGGAGAAGAGAAAAGAGAGGAATCCTAGCTCCACCCTAAACCACAGTCACTTCTTTTATGATAATTTGTTGTAAGAACTCGGAATTACCTTTAAACATGGTCTCTTTAAAATGGAACCAAAACCGTAAGCTAGTAAGAGACATGTAAGTAATCACCACAGAACCAACCTGGTACCTTCCCATCTCTGCGCTGCTGGGGAACAATGACTGCAAATCTTGCACAGGTAAGAAAGATTGTTTGTTTGTTTTTGTTTTGTACTGTTTTTGTTCTTTTCAAACCCAGAACAAAGTCAACACAATTATCTACTTAAAACAGGTTCCACTAATCTCTTCATTTCAAACATTTAAAAAATCGATTAGATAGATATTGAATATAGTTGGCTTTTTATTCTTCAGAAAACCTTTTGAGGATTATATCAGTTACTAGCCAATGTCATCCTAAAGAAAACACAAAATAATACAAGCATCCAGCACATAAAGATGACACTCTTAACTATCCAGGAGAACCAACTTGTCCTGGGTGAAGGGATTTAACATCCTCAAACTAAAACCGGCTTTCTTCGCAGGTTTCACTCCATCCTTCCTGGTCCTTCTGCTCGCTTTCCCATCTCCAGTAGAACAGCAGATACTACCTTTCACATCCCAGAATAATTGCTGAATAAATGAATTTGAGCTTTTCCCTGACTCACATTGGTTTATGAAGACTCTGACTCATTATGATAATTTAAATGCTTCATATAATTTTTCATAACTGGGCCAGCAAAAATGGTCAGTGGGACCTCATGTCATAACTGAGAAGAACTGGAGAAATTCTTGAATCTGTGCCATGATCAGGCTAGGTCAGTGGACCAGGTCATACTGGAGGAAATAGTTCTTGACATTGCTATAGCAAAAGATTTTCTTGGTGAAAGTCCCAAGAGAAGCTAAACCCGTCATTCTTTAAACAGCAGAAGGAAATGAAGGGCCAGAGCAGCCATGAATAATTTTAACCCTGGGGTCTCAATGAACAATCAGAGCTGGACTTAAATCCAGCTAACAGAATAGGCAAAGAATAGGAAGTCGTCGTGCAGGTTAAGTTGTTGCCTGGGACACAGTCACCACTCAGAACAGGATGTAACAGTTAGCACACAGCTTGAGGCATGACTATGCTCAGGAAAGAAAGATGGATGAGGGATTCTCCATAAAAGACACCAAGATGCCTGCTAGGATTCTCCTGGGTGCATTTGAGCCGTCACACCCACAAGTTCCTAGGAGACAGGAGACCCAAATCCTGCGATGCCTTTTTCAGGATGGTCAACCACATTGAGTAATATTGAAAAAAAAGACAATATTGCCACTTAAGCTTTGCAAACATGTATGACCCATGGTTCCTCAACATGGATTCTGAATGGGGAAGAACAGAACGTTATCTATCCCTTGGTTACCACAGAGCTCAGGTCTGAAGCTTTTGTATGGCCTCAAAATATACTCACACTATTTAACAAGTACAGAGAAGAAAGTGACCATGTCCTCAGGGATGAGTGTCAGCCTCCTGTCCGGAGGGAAGCAAATAAACCTTATCCAAATCCTGTCCTGCTTGCCTGCTAACCCACAAGGATTCTGTTGGCTTCTCTTTGGCAGTCATTGCAGTTTCCTACCCACAGGATGGTGATCCTTTTCTATTTCAGTCCTGTCAATGCCTAGCATGGACCCTTAGTAAGTGTTGAGGCAAATGGAAGAAGCAAGCGCCAGAAAACCACAGATTATCATTTACAGAAAGGGGTCAAACGCTCTAACCATTATACATAACTGTCGATTTGCTGACCAGCAGCTGTTGGCAAAACCTTATTAAAGAGAGGTTTTTAAAAAAAGTCATGTGAAGGATTTCACAGCTGCAAACCCTTGCCTCTCCATGCCAACATTTGAACATGCATAACAGGCTTTCCAGAGGGATGGACTCAGCACAACGCTGCTCTACAGGCTTGGCCTGCAGCGGACTGATCCACAGACTTAATTTAGATTCAGGATAAGCATTCCAAAAGAAATGCTTGGGAAACTGATATGACAATAGTCTCTATAGGCTATCCAACTCAGCCAGACTCCAAAAAGTAGTTGTTTCACATAAAATCACTTTATGACTTCCTACCTAAAATTTACCAGCTCTTCTGTGTTATAAAAAAAAAAAAAGGCTTTTTAAAAAACTTCCTTTCCAGTAATCACCACACCGGATTTTCTTTTTTCCCTGAAGTGACGGCTGAGACTAACAATTCACTCAGTCAACACTGCGCTTATGCCTGCAAATGTGGACACCTTCCTGGAAAGTTAGATCCGCTTCCACAGCCTTAACATCTATAAATGATTGGACTAAATTTATGGGATATGAAACAGACTAGACTGGTATTTAGTCTCCTTTAAAACATTAAAAGCATTTGAAATATTCATTTAAGGTTCAGCCTTTACTTGGTAGAACTGGATAGGGGAGACGGCTGTTACAGAATTTCTCTTAGTTTGTTGATTAAGTGAGAAATCATAGGAAAAAGTTGTAGAAATAATGAGTCTTAGACAGAGAATGAAGGGTTTTAGGCTGCTGGGTCACTGTGGGTTATAGATACTGGAGACATTGGAAGTATACAGTAGGCATTATTGATTGACCGATGGCCTGCATCTGAAAAGCACAGGGTCTATTTCAACATCCTGGCTGCAAACGCAGTACACACATCTACCTGCTTAAAGTTCAAAGGGAGAGAAAGATCCAAGCAGAATCACTGGACTTTGCAGATTATTGCTTCAAACTTATTTTCACAAGATGCCCCTTTGCTTCTGAGCCTCAGCATGCTCTTTGAAAGCAAAGCTTAAAAGTCAAGCTGCTTTTGATTCTCAAAAACAAAACAAACAAGAAATTCAGCATGAGCGGCTTTTCCTTTTCAACACTGGAAAACAGAGACAGAAGGCCAGCCTTGGCTGGGGCAGTGGAGAAGATGAAGAATGAGGAACTGGGTCACTTGACTGAAGCCCCACACAAAAGGTGGGTGGTGAATAAGGATTGAGGATCAGGGGCCTCAGGTGTTTTCTTTGGTTCTGCTGATTACAAGTTGTAACATTTGGAGAAAATTTTATTATCTCTCTAAGAACACTTCTCCTTGAGATAAAATAGGGATCACTGTATCCACTGTCTGCTATCAAACCCAGCACGGTTCGGTTCTGACAGTCGCCATTCTCTTTAACAGCAAATATCCGATCATTTTACTTTCCTCTCTTTTCCATACTCAAATGGAGTCTTTAGGAAGGCAAAGTTTTGCTGGATTTTCACTATGGGACCCACAGGGCCTGGAACAGTGGTGGGAACATTCGTAGGTGCTCATATGTTTCTGATAAGGACTGCTTCTTGGGCAGGGGTATAGTAGCGTGGTAAAGCTGAACATGTATATACAAGGTGCTGGGTGCTTTCTCCACCACAAGGAGAGAAAGGTGGAGGTGCTTCTTAGGGTTATTGAATAGACACACATTGAAGAATGGAAATGAAAGACTCTGTAAGCGGCAGAGCGTAATGGTCATGAAATACTGTTTAGGTCATTTATTGTCCAAGTCTCCTGAAGTTCAGGGCTCTGTACAATGCCCTCCAAATACCACAGCCATAGTGGGAAATCTTCAAAAGAAGAGCTTCCTTTGTAACTGGTATCTGTTCATCCTGGCTAACATGCAATACAGCATACTGGAAAATTCAGTTTGAACTGGATTTCAGTTCACTGGGGATAGGGTGGAGATCAATCCTGTACTTCCTGCAGTTCTGAGTGTCAGTCAACAATCAAGCTGACCACTGACCTTTTACTTTCAAATGACTGTTGATGTCCTGAAGGCACATGATGAGTTTTAATCTGACTTTGGCTTGAATAACAGGTTTATTTAAAAAAAAAAGACATTGTCTACAAAATATTTTTGTTAGGAATAATATAAAAAATATGTAATAAAAAATGGTAAATAAAAACAAAACAGAAAAGCATCAAGCATGAGAATCCTTGGGCTAACTAACATACCTAAGTCATATATACAAAACTCATGTTTATTTTTTATGTGTACCCCAGCTAGTAGAATTTGCTTCTGGCACAGAATGACTGGGTACGCTTTCTGCAGTCAAACGTTTCCTCTGAGCAATGGTTTTGAGGCTTTCTGAATGATCAAGTTAAATATCAACCCGCAGAGAAAACCCCAAATGCACTGTGTGTGTGTGTGTGTGTGTGTGTCCACGTGTGTGTTACCTAAATCCAAACACATTGAGGTTATACTTCACCAACTCTTCTAAAAATTATGTCTTGCCATATTCTGCATGTCAATCAAGTTTTGGTTAGCTCTAGCATGTGTGGTGACTTGATTGTAGATTTCTGATTTCATGATTACTTCCAACAGTTCCTGACTGGCACATGACTGATGAGGGCAGGGCGTTTTGTTTTTACATTATAGCTTCTCTTAAAAATTTTCTCCGTGGCAGAATGAGTTCCGAGTACAAAGCTCATGCAGGGGTCTGGGTATCAAGATGAATTCCTCTGAATTATTAACCATAATATGAATCACCCATCAAAGGATCTGTAACTGGATATTGGTTTTGCTCTCTTGTGACTCCTCTTAGTCTATACATTTAAGTGTAAGAGCTGAAGTTTTCCACGCACTGGAAAGCTCTATGCAAAAGGGAATAGCTGTCATCTCAAACACACATCTCACTTCTGAGTTTTAAAGACATCTCCTTTGGTATCTCCAGCAAGGGTCAGACATAACCATGTCTTACAAGTTCTTAACCCTTTTCTGGGTTTCTATATTTTAACACAAAGCATCCTTAATTCATGGACTAATTGTTTATCTGAGTAACTAAAGAATTTCCCTAATTAAAAAAAAAGCTTTAATATTTTGACGTATTAGGAATCGTTTCATAGTTTTGTCTTTAGAGATGAATCCTCTTAGGTAAATACTCAGAATCATAAAAGGAATTCATAATTCATTCATTGGAGCAGAAAATTTATGAAATCAACAACCTTTCATTTTCTTGTTATAAGTAGCAGGCTCTTTTCTCCTTGATGAATTTACCTATTATCTTGCTCTCTGTCTAGAAGGAATTCTCAACACCCATTTTGACAGACAGCAAGAGCAACAGGCAGAAACACAAACAATATTGAAAAATACCTTATCAGAGTATTCAACGAAACATGCCTAAACTAAGTGGAACTGCATGCAGACTCTGACCTCTGGCTTTTAGCCACAGCAAACTCGCTTGCAATGGCACTCCTTCACATGAAGACAACATGAGACATTTCAATGCTAAGGCTTATGCAGGGATGTCAAAGGCATGCTTACCTCCTGCTTAGTTAGCTTGGTTCCATCTTTGCCCTCTGTGTTCTCAGGAGACTAGAAAGAAAACATTTCAGTGAATTGGATTTAAATTTGAAATCACATAAAAATGATTAAAATATACATGGATAATATGGATCCCAGGAACAGATAAAAACAACATAGTTTTCAGGGAAAGTAAGGTTTTTTTTTAGCATTACAATTTTATTGCCTTTTCAATGACATAACAATGGAAGGGTATAAAAGTCTACAATGAATTAATATCAACTATTATAATGACAAAAAATGAATACAGTCCTTTGGGGACTTCATCATACCCAAGATAACCATGCAATTAATATTATTTGTTTATAAAATGGTTGCACATAAGGTAGAAGCATGTTATGAAGTTTTCTTCCCCATCAGACTCAGATGCAGTTCTATGCATTGAACATTTTCATCTCCAGATTAGGGGCACTCAGTTCTAAAGCTCTTTTTGTGTGTGTGTGTTAACATCTAATTTAAATTTTATTTTATTTTGGAAAGTAAGTTTATTAAGTACATATTTCAAGAGTGTGTGTAGTGAGCATGCATGTGTGTTTGCATGCGTACTTATCCTTTGCATGCATGTATAAAAACCAGAGGTCAACAGTGGGTGTCTTCCTCTATTGCTTTCCACACTATTTTTGAGAAAGAGTCCCTCAGTGAACTCGGAGCAAGTTGATTTGTCAAGGCTGGCTACCCAACCAGCTTCTGGGATTACAGATACATGCAGCAGTTCCTGGCTCTTATGTAGGTGCTGGCGATCCAAACTCAAGTCTTCATGTTTTTACAGTAAGCACTATATTCATTCACCTGTCTCCCTAGTCCCAAGATGTATATTTTACACACACACACACACACACACCCCTTAGCTGTTTAACTGTCCTATTTTTTAAAACTGTCTATGGGTCTGTGAACATGTATGCTGGCACACAAGGAAGCCACTGAAGGCAGAGTTAATGGAGGTTTTGAAGTCACCCATAGGTCCTGACATAAATGGTGGGAATTGAACTCTGGTCCTCTGGAAGAATAGCAAGTGCTTTAACTGTTGAGCCATCTCTTCACCTCCTATCTTAGTTTTAAAACAGGAATGGGGAAAGAACTGCTGTGCACCCTTCTTTGCAATGCACATGTTCCTTAAGCAGATTTCAATGTCTGTAATGAATCTAGGGCTCATTAGGCAGTGGTGCAGACTACAGGAATCCACATCTTGTTCCTTTAGGAAGGGGGACAGTGGGATGAAGGTGCCATGGAGGGGAAGATGGAAAGAATGGGGGCAGGAAACTACCTGGGGAGGGACACAGGGCAATACAGAGGGAAAGAAGAAGGAGGGATAAACAACACAAAAGATGTTTTTAAAAAGCTACAGGGAAACATTTTGTGTAGATATTATATAAGTGTACACACACACACAGACATACACACACACAGACACACACAGACACACACACACACACACACACTCAAGTGACATTACTTGAGGCCATAATATTCCCACAAAGAGTCACAGGCTAGCAAATGAAGGTCCCAGTTACAGGCATAGGAAACCTCCCTTTGAGTTATTAGTCCAGAGAGTCCAAGTAACCCCCCCCCAAAGCCCATTGCCAATGCCCTTGTTTGCATTCTAGAACTTGAAGGTAAGATCTTATTGCTGAATAAAGCACATATTACAGGCACAGGACTGGAACTGACCCGTAACCTTCTCCCTGAGTGATGGTACTAAGGACGCTGTCAAGGGAGAAAATTATAGTCCTACCCAGCTATGACACCTAGGAACCACAATAATGACCAGCATGGCAAGATAGCCATAAAGGCTAAATAATGGCACTCATGCATACCTTGGTGGCAACCAACAGCTGCCTAATTGGATTTAATTATGCTCTGTTTAACAGGAGGGAAATCATGCCGGGTACCAGAAATCAACGGTTAACATGGTTATGTATCATATAGGAGAAAGTACTACCACTTTCAAAAATCAATGTCATCTCTAACTGTATTCTAAATACTTATCCTTTTACCCAGATAAGTGTAGGTTTCAATTCTCATAAAAGCAGCTATTCTTTGAAGCACATGGAGACCTTTATAAAAAGCCACAGCTGGTCAAAATGCACAGAATAACTGACAGTGGGGTGTTTAACCCAACGGATGCATCTACAACCACTATCCCTAAACCTCAGCGAAGCCTGTGGAAGAGAAGGCAAAAAGATTGTAAAAGCCTGAGGACCAAGATGTCTGTTATACGACAGCTTCCTCTATACATGACAAGGATGCTGAACCTGGGAAGTATTAACAACACAGGCCTAAGAAGATGACACCAGTCAACACGCCAACATGGATTGAAAGATCACACAAGGCCCTACACCCCCCTAGATGAAGAATATAGGCAACTAATGGCCGCCATAAAGTGGAGATTCATTCTTCCCCAGAGTTGAACCTTTGATAGGTTATCAAACACCTTACACAGATTGTAATGTGTTCAACACTAAACAGACTTAGTAGGTTGCACTTATATATACCTATGAATATATAATAATGAAGCCGTAAAACTGAGAGGAAACATGGAGGACACAGGGAGGGAAGAGGAAGGGATATGTATGAATCCCCAAAGAAAATAATAATAATAATTAATAATAATAATAATAATAATAATAACAATAAATAGATGCGGGATGCTCAACAAAGCTCCAGTCAAACACAGAAGCATATTTCTATTCTCTATTTGCTTTGCTTTGATCTCTAGACCATTCCTTGATATGTTTCGATAAATTTATTCTTTAGTTTTCTGCCATCAATTCCAGCATCTTTACTATACCCCTAGCATTAGCATAGCATGACAGTCAGGGCCCTGTCTCTTCCAGATAATTTGTCTCCAGATTGATACATTTCTTGAGGCAGCATTGCACATGCCTGTGACAGTTCAAACCTGGGCACCCACATTAGCGGGTCACATCTGCCTTTAATTCCAGTTCCAGAAAATCTGAAGCTCTTTTCTGACATCCCTAGGCATCTACCTTCATGTTCACAAACTCACACATAGATACGCACCCCGGGAGACATAAAGAAAAATGATGAAATCTTAAAGACAAAAAGGCTAACTAGAAAATTGAACAAATTTAGTATTTTGCACAACTACGTAAAACTACAAGGTAAAAACTATGGCCCAAATGGGTAGCCACGAGGACTGGAGCAGCATGAGAAGACACACAAATAGGGCTGGTGAGATGGCTCAGGGGTGAGGAACAATTGTCATATAACCACGACAACTGAGTGAGATTCCCTGAACCTACAGTGAAAAGAGAACCAAGTCCTGAAAGCCATTCTCTCACCTCCACACAAGCACCATGGCACACATATGTGCACGTGTACATATGCATGCACACACACAACATAAAAATATTATATAAAAACTAAAGAAAAAAACACAAAAGTATCAGACTGACATTTATCACCATGTTTGGCCTGGCACAATAAAACAACTGTATTCATGCCTCATCTGATTGAATGAGAAGAAAGCTAACAAGACCAGATAACTCACTGCTTATTGGGGGTTGCCACTGTAAATTTCTATAAGCTTCTCAAGGAACAACCTCAGAGTAGTAGTAAGATGATAATGACCCAGTACTTCTTTGTAAAAAAAAATTGCTGTATTTTTATTATACTTAATATGGCATAGTTGGAAATGGTGTGCATGTTTGATAAATAAGAATGAGCTATTTAAATTATGAAACTGGGACTAGGGAGATGATGCAGTGGTTAAGAGAACTTACTGCTCTTCCAAAGGAACTAAATTCAGTTCCCAGCACTCATGCTGGCTGGCCTGGAACCACCTGCAACTCCAGTTGCAGGGCATCCAATGCTCTCTTCTGGCATTCACAGGCACATGCATGCAGTGTGTAAATACACATTCAAGACATATAAATAATAAAATAAATCTCAAAAATAAACTATTTAACTATCAATACAGTGAGATTAAAATAGGCATATAATAAAAGAATGGAAGTGTACATAAAAAAACAATGTTCTAAAAATCTTAAGATTATAAAATAGTAAGTAAAATGTAGGAAATGCAGTCGCCTTGGGGAACAACAAAATGTTTCAAGGCAAAGGTCAAAGGGAATCCTCTCTGTCCCCTGATCTATCTGTTACACATGGCTTGTCAATCCCTTTCTCCAGAAGCTCCCTTGCCTACAAGGCCACAGTCTATTTCCCACAGTTGATTACTTATTTTCTCCTCCAAAATAGAACCTCCCCTGTCAAGAAGGGACACACAACTCTCTCTTCTGTTTTTCACCCTTGTACAGGAAGGGTAGCTTCACAGGCCGTGTGTTGTATCTGTTAGCTGAGTTCTAGATAGCAACACCTCAGCAAGTCTGAGCACAGAATGACAGTTTCTACAGGGGTCCTGGTTTTCCTATTTCCTGAGTTACAAATTCAATGCTCTGTCTGACTGGATCTGCTGTCAGGCTACTCAGTCGCCATCAATTGGGAATGCTCTTGACTTGTAAGTGAAAAACACCTAAGAGAATATGACGCTGCTTTTATAGAAAGATATATTAAATATAAACATATCCTGGTTAGTTTCGTAACATGTCAGAGATAAATGTGTTTGAAAAGAGGGTATCTCCGTTGAGAAAATGTCCCCACGAGGTTGTCCTATGCACTAGCCTGTGGAGTATTTTCACATTGATGTGATTAATGATGGATGTGTGCCCACCCCACTGTGGGCAGTGCCAACCTGGGGCAAGTCATTCTGAGTTGTATAAGAAAGCCGGCTGAGCAAGCCCTGTGGAGGAAACCAGTAGGCAGCACCTTCCATGGCTTCTGCCTTCAGTTTCTGCCTCCAGATTCCCACATGGGCCCTGATTTATTTCAGCGATGATGTGATCTGAGAGTTATAAGGTGAAATAAATCGTTTTCTCCTCAAGTTACCTTTGGTCATAGTGTTAATCACAGCAACAGGAACCCTAAGACTGTATGTATGTATGTATATATGTATTATTATTATGATTATATAAACTAAATGTTAACATTACTTTCAGTGTTCTATGCCATGGATTGGTAGCAGGTAATATCAAGACTTCAATCTTTAAACACAGATCTAATGATGTTTATATTAGATGCAACAAAAAACACTACACTAAACAGGCATGAAGAATGAATATGTTAATGTTTTCCCATGAGTAACCTGTACGACTATGGATGTGACAAACTCCAACTCGAGACAAGGCTGGTTGCTTTGGCAGTCTCTCCACAGGGGGTTATTTTATCAAGCTCAGACATTTTCCAGTTAGGAGTGCCTGATGTTTTTTCTAGGGTTCAGTGTGCTTCAGTGGCCTGAATACAGGCTGTGGGCTCAAAACTATGCCTTGAATCTTGGCTCTGAGAGTTGTGTCCAGTAACTCAGTCAGAGGCTCAACTCCACATCCATGAATGATTTACCGATGACATGTGATCTAAAGGGTCATGCTTATTACACCTATGCCAGAGGTTAGAGAAATGAGCTCAAGACGACTACAATGTTATACAATAGAAGGTATGGGTGATCGTAAGGAATCTTTTGAATTACAAGATATGAAATTGCACTCAACGGAGGTTTAAAGTTGCACACATTTCCTTATATCCAGATTCTCTGCAAGTGGTCACTATCCTGTTGCTCACAATGACCAGGTAGGTGTACTGTTTTAGGAAGGCCAGCATTACTGGATGTCTTACAGCATGCTTCACCACTGTAACTTGTCTGTGAGGCTGGGTCAAGGAAGAGGAGGGTACGGTGTGAAGGAACTGAAGCAGACTGCACTAAGGGGTCTGTGCAATAAGGATGAAGAAAGGAGACAGGATTAGATTTCCAGTAAGCTGAGGTACATTTCATAGGCTGCAAGGAACTCCAAAGCAAATCGGTTCTCGCCTCACTGCCTGGTTATATGAATCTGGTGAGGACCAAGAACACCCAAGGGTATGAGAATCATAGGCAAACAAAGGTCTCATGGATATCTATGAGGCTCCTTCAGCTCCCAGCTGCCCTAGTACTAGCAAGGAAGGTTGATGATTTGCTGGATGGTTAGGAGGTGGCCACAACAGAGGGTTTGACAGGGGTTGCTGAACTAAAAGGTCAAGGCACCAATGAGAGTTTAGCTTGTGTTAAATCACAGGCAGGGGGATCATTCGCTTCCCAATGACTGGGTAAGGACACAAACATAGGCGATAGGCACGGAAGCCAGACACTTTGTTGTATGGCTGGAGCTGAACAGCATCCCCCTCTACAAGATGAGCTGAGCAAAAGTCTGATGGCACCAGGATGTGACTCAGCTGTCTTCATCCCAGGCATTTGTTCCATGTCCTAAGAGGTTTGAAGGGATCTAAAAAGCAAACTGCACAGGAAGCTCTAATGTCTTACAGTGGGAAGGCTGACTTTTTAACTGAAGACAGACTTCCTCCATAGCTGATGTGCTATGCCCAGATAAATCACTGTACCTGTTTGCTACTGTTAGAGCCCAGGGTTACACTTTGTCAGGAGAGCAATAGTGTGCTATACGGCTACATATCAGGGCTGAAACATCTTTCTCCCCAGTACTCAGTGCTAAGGCCAGCATGAACATTTTTTCCTTCTTTGGAAATGTGTGTGATTTTTTGTTCGTCTTTGGAAATGTGTGTGTTTTTTGTTCGTTTGTTTGTTTTAGCAACTGCTTATGTAAAGATAGCATCTCTATGCTTTTGCCCCAGGCTAGCCCTGGGTTCTGTTTCCAGGAACCTTTGTGTTTCTGGAGAAGGAAAACAAATGGAGTTTGGATGGGAGAGGGATGCTTGGTTGCTCAGACAGACATAAAGACTCAAAAATAATAAAACAAATTAGATGTAGTTAACACTTATGTAGACTTGTGTACCACCCCACCAAAAAAATGAAACACTAAAAAACTTAAGGATACATTAAGTGTGATATTAAAGGATGATATGTGTGTGTGTGTGTGTGTGTGTGTGTGTATATATATATATATATATATATATATATATATATATATATATATAT
>NW_021620921.1:5164716-5167617 GCF_004785775.1 Grammomys surdaster | reverse complement strand
TATATATATATATATATATATATATATATATATATATATATATATATGTATATATGCTACAATCAACACTGGGTCCCTGAACAGGTTTGATTTTCAGCACCAACAATGAAGAAATAAACAAATAAACACATACATTCCTGTAATTAAGTAAAAACTAAAGCCAACCTGCATCAGGACGCTAAAACACAAATAGTATATAATAAAACAATCTGTAGCAGTGAAAACTTACTATGAGTATGTATGTCATCAATTAATCTCACAACAGTGCTGAGCTAAAAGGAAGGTATCAAGTGATTCTAACCAAAGTTTTAAACTATGTGTACATGCTTAACCTATAAGAACAGCAAGGAAAAACCACAAAGAGGCTAGTTAACAAGGGGTTACTTTTGGGTGAAATTGGGGAAAACAAATCCACTGGCAATGTTGAATTCTTAAGATGATGATAATGGTGATGATAACTGAGCTGCTATTCTTATTTAAATTATATATACAGAGAGATACTGTATATGCAAATATTCTATACTAAACTGTCTTTGACATGTAAAACTATAAGAAGTTCTGAACCAAACATGCAAAGAGAAAAAAAAAACAATTCTCAGTTTTTTTAACTTACAAATTTTGAGAAAGAAAAGTGGCTTACAGATTCTGAAATAAATAAATAAATGAAAAAAAAGTCCAACCATGAATAAACTCAGTAAGGGGTCAACAAGAGAAATGACTGATTGCCTTTGAGCAATTATCCCAGAAATAAAGAGATGGACGAAAGAGAGGGGAAGGGAAGGGAGGAGACAGGGAGGGGGAGGGAGAGGGGAGACAAGTGGCTACTTGAGAACCTTCAAATCTAAGAGGCAGCTCAGGGGCAGAAAAAAAGTGTTTTCAGCACACGAGAAAAGGCATAATGGCTGAACACAAGGCCTAAAGTACAGGAAAGCAAGGGAAAGTGGAGGAAAACCTATTGGAGTTAAAGGGCAGGCTAGCAGGCTATCTGCAAAGAACTACTCCTCACTAGTGATTATAAGCATCAGCTGATATGTCCAAAGACTCTAAGCAAACTGTCAAACTGGAATTCCACACCTTGTTGACACTCCGTCCGAGCTGGTTCAGATTACAAACACGGAGTTCACCACCAACAAAGCCTGTCTTTCAGCATGGCTCAGTCCTGAAGGGTCAAATAGAGAAACAGGAAAAAAACGTGGAAGGCAGGCAGGTAAGAAAAGAAATGAAAAGAAGTGCCCTGGTAAATGTAATTATCACACACAGATAATACTACTCGTTATTTGTCTTGTTTTAAACGTCTTAACAGAAATCTGGGACCACTGCCAACCTGTATCACGTTACATATAGCATATGTAATTCTAGATTTTATGGGAGCCATATTAACATAGTAAAAAGAAACAGGTGGAACTATGTATGATGTTTTAGTCAATTCAATGTATAAAATTGTGTCATTTTACTATGTAGTCAATGCAGAACTTATTAATGTGGTATTGTCCTTTTTTAAAAATTAAATCTTTAGTCTGTTGTGTATCTTAGACTGAACAGACCAGCTCTACCAAACACTAATTTTTCATTCCAAATACCTGACCTATATTTAGAGTTCATAAAAAGTATACTTTAACCCAGCTTATTCTAAAAACACTTAAAATTTTTCCAATAATGAGATCTTCTCAGTTTTGACCAAAACTGAAAATCTGTGCCCTTTTCCCTTGCATGTGCTCATTAAACTCCCTTGGCTACCACACAAAACAAAGGGGGCGGGGCAGAGAACAGTTGGCATGGGTGGCTCTGGGCTGTTACAATCTCAGGAGATGGGAACGGGAAAATGGCTTAGAATTAAATCAGCCATGGGCCTGTCTTTGATTTGGAAGGTAAGAGGCACCAAAAACATTTCTGACTCCCTTACAGAAAGATGTAATGATTATTATTTAAAAAATTCAGTCTATGAACATTTCAGTCAGAAAGGTCAATGAGGGCAAGCGGACTGGTAAGACAGAAGAGAAAGAAACAAATCAAAATCACAGGATAAACAGAAAACATACATCATGCCATTAGAGAAAGTCCAATATACAAGTAACCATGATGTATGTGAGCAAAGTAAACCCACTTTGAAAATTTTACAACATATGACAAGTTAATACTGGGAACGTAGATATGCATGCATTGTGAAAGCATAGCACATACAGGAAGGTCACACCACAAACTCATGGTAGCAGTTACCTCTAGAGAGGGCCCAGAGCCAGGGGACAAAGGATTCTCAAAGGAAAATTTCTCCATTAGTGCTTACTTTTTAAGGAGGTAGATCTGAAGCAAACAGATAAAATATTATAATTTGTGCAATCTGGGCAGCAGATAGATAAGTATGTTTCTGTCATTTCCTGGATTCCTGATTTAAAATGTTTCTAAATTTAAAAAAATGCTGCTCATATTGAGAAGAAAAATTAAAGACAATTTTGTTGTATTAAGCCTCATTTAACAACGCTATGATCTTCCCTGACACAATTTTCCTGACGACAGCTAGCATTTTCTGTATTTCTTCCATGTGTTATCAGTCTGCTTTTCTGTTCATTTCTTCACTTAGGAAAGGATGGAACTTGATTTAGAATTCCTCTCCAGCTAGGATATGAGGCGCTGACAGAGGGAAAATGGCAAATTTTAGTCACTCAGTAAGAGTTCTCAAAAGATATCTGGGTTCTCTCCTCTAGTTACTCAAGGACACTGCAGGGAACACACTGTGTGTTCCCTAAGTCCTTCTAGCAGGAAGAAAAGGGGAGGGGAAGGAGAGGAGAGGAGGGGAGGGGAGAGGAGGGGAGCAGAGGGGCGGGGAGGGGAGGGGGATGAGAGGGGGGCACCAGGAACGAACAACAAGAGCAGAGGACGAGAAAGAAGAGAAGAGGAGAGAAG
>NW_021620921.1:5075033-5164316 GCF_004785775.1 Grammomys surdaster | reverse complement strand
GGAGGGGAGGGGAGGGGAGGGGAGGAGAGGAGCGGAGCGAAGAGATATAGTGTTTCTAGCCCACAGCTCACCCATCTAACAAGTAGCACTGAGTTACTGAACTTCACTGAGAACAAATGGTGGCAACCATTCTGTTTGTTAGTGAACCAAAGTCAGTAGGACTGAGGATATGAAGAAATCCTTTCCTCCTTTGTTGTTTGTTTGGGAACTGCTGTAGATGGCAACAGACTGAAGATCTGTGTGACTTAGAGCAAGCTCCCGAGGGCGTGGCAAGAAGCCACAGAAAATAAGACCTGTGCTTCCTGGTGCTGTATCATGGGCCATGCAGAAGAGGAAGGCTCCGAAATCTTAGCAGGGATTGCTACACCTGCAGAGGTCCTCACTAGAGAGTGTGCATGTGTGTGCCTGTATGTGTGCCTGTGTGTGTGTGTTTGTGTTTGTATGTGTGTGTTGTACACACTTGAAAGTTAAAGGGACAACCTCAGAGGCTGGTCCTTGCCTTCCCCTGGTTTGAGCCAGGATTCTTTGTTTGCTGCTGCCTATGCCCAGCTTCTAGGGGTTCTCCTGTTTCTGCCTCCTTCTCCCCGTAAGAACACTAGGATTGCAGGCACATAATGCTGTGCCTGGCTTTACCTAGGTCCTGGGGATCTGAACTCTGGTGCTTGTAGGGCAAGCAGTTTAAAACAGAGCTGTCTTCCCAGCTCTATACTAGACTGCTTTGTAAGGTCTTCTTTAGGTACGCAACTTGGAACTGAGGGATTACTGTTGCAGGCTATTCGATCACACGGTGAACCCTGAAATTGTGTTATTTACTGGAAAAAAAAAACATGTTGTTTCTAGTTATGGTGTGGCTTACCCTTAATCTCTCTGGCTAGAATACAGACTTGTACTCAGTACACACCTTTAATCCCAAACAATGGAGGTAAAGTTAGTTTGTAGTAAGAAGCACCCATGTTTGAAAGTGATATCTAATTGAGTGGCAGACAAAGTGATGAGTCAGAGAAAAATTTGACAAAATAGGATATGCTCAACTTTCATGAGAGAGTAAAGAAAGGCTACGTACGAGAGAACGGCAGAGGGAGAGAAGGAGGCAGTTTTACTGGAACAGATATATATATATATATATGTTGCAGAGAGAAAACAAGCTAGACTCAGGTGAAGACAGAATGAGCCAGAGAATGAGAAGGAGCCAGAAGATTAGAACATACAGCCAGAGTTAGTATGAGGCCACACAGAGCAATTCAGAAGTCAAGAGAATGAATTAGTCATCATGGAGAGGAATTTGGGCTAGAACAGCTGAGTTGAATCAGCCTTCAAGAGTTCAGAAAGAACTAGAAAGGGTGAGTTTATTCAGCAGTAAATCTCAGAGGCTGGAACACTCTAGGTCTAGATTCCATTAGATTAAATTAGAGCTAGAAGCTTCCAGGATTAGGCCTAGGTTAGCACACTGAGGCTGTAAGCCTCAGAGACGACAATTACATCGTGTGAATACAAGCAACTGTTATCACATTCACATTATTAATGATCAAACCTAGATCAAATTCTGTTACCTCTTCCCCTGCTTGGCTTCTCAACGTCTACTACCCATAGTAATCAAGGTCACAGCAGGCTAGCATGTCTTCCTCAAATGGTTTGTTAAGAAAAAGAATGAGAAGGGATTCTGTTTATCTGTTCAGAAGCCTAGACAAATTCAAATAAACACCTGTCTTCTAGGCTGTATTTGGAGGTAAAATTTTTTTATAAGAAACCAAACATAAACAATAATCAAAAATGAACAAAAAAACCCTTCATGTGTGGATAGTGCATTTTCATTGGTTTAAATATATACAATCCAACATGAAACAATGCTATACTCTGTTTTTATCTGTGATGTTTTAGACAAGGTTAGCTTCTGTGTCTGTGTGTGTGTGTGTGTGTGTGTGTGTGTGTGTGTGTGTGTTCTGGTGGTTTTGTATGTATAGGCTGATGGGGAATGCTCCTGGTTAAACCAGAAATCTATATTCTAGTCTAGTCCAGCTCACATGATGCTGTCTGAGTATGCATTTCCTCACTAGTACAACAAAGAGAGACATGTGTATTTCACCTGACTTAGCTGCTCACTGATTATACGGCAGAAAAGTCCTATACATTATAGGGCTACTAGGCTTGTGGGAACGGCTGAGGGAAGCAGGACAGAGTGATAATAGTATTATAAATAGTAAATAGTAATAGCAGTATTCATGAAGTCCAAAGCAATGACCAGATGGCTTAGATCTCAGTGCCATCTAACAAGGCTAGGAAAACAGTGTCACACCATTTTATATGAAAATCTGAGGCCAGAAGGGATAAGTAGCATCTTGTTCAAGATGATTTCTGTTGGGGAATCTTGCTGGCAAATGAAAAAGCTGAGGTTAAGATGAAGGCAGACTGACTCAGATCTAACATTCAAAGCCCCTCCAGTGAGCCACCTTCATTTTAAAAATGGCTGCTGATCTGGGATGCAGATAGCAAAGAGCTCTCAGTTTGGAAAACGATTCAAATGTAGTCTAGCCAAGGAACACATGATATATCAGGGATGATTCTGTCTGTCCTCCATGCACAAATTACTTAAAATAATAGCCAACAGTTCACCTTTGAGCATGTATGTTGAAGTGTACATAATTTTGTTTTTGTTTGAGACTCCTAGGCTGGCCTTGAACTACTGATTCTCCTGGTTCCAACTTTCAAATGCTCAGATTTAATGATCATCTACATGATAATAAGTTCTTCTTTTTAAAAATCTCACAGTGATGGCTAAAGAAAAAGCAGTAAATAATCACCTCTTGTTTGCATTTTTGAGGCAGGCTCTCCTATATCCCAAGCTGGCTTTGAACTCTGATGAGGATGACATTGAACTTTTAACCCTTCTGGTACCATTTGCAGATTGCTGGGATTACAGACACATATGTGCCATCATGTCTAGTTTATGCAATGGCAGGGACTGAACACAAGGCTTCATGCAGCTAGGTGAGCAATCTACCAACTAAGCCACATGCCCTGCACTGTTCTATCATTTATAGCACTGTACAGTTTTAACGTGCTTTGGCACCACTGTTCTTGATCCTCTCAATATTGTCAACTTAACAGTCTTACTCTTCTCACTTGAAAGCTGACTAAAAGGTTTACAGAAGCCAGGCAGCCTTGACCAGGTGGAGTGGCAGCCATTGAGTTCCTACACCAGGGCTCTCACAGTTGTCATCAGACTGTCAATTCTATTTTCTCCTTTGCCCAGATATGAACCAACTTTTAGAAAAGAGTAAGTAATTAGGATAGTCCACTGATTTTTTAAAAAAACCAATAAGCTAGCTATGATGAAATCTATGCATGACTGCTAAAGAAGCATTATAAGATTAAACATGTCATTAGGAGCTAATAAAGGAAAACCAGACTAAAACACAGTTTTAAGGAGTCTACATATTGAGTACACACAGAACCGGATGGAGAAAGAGGACTAGTTTTGTTGGGGGCTTTGTTGTTGTTTTATGAGAAATGATTTTAATGAGAAGCACTAGGGCTTGAGTTTGATACCCTCATGTATCTGCCTCCAGAGTGCTGGCACTACACGTGGGTGACACCACGCTCATTCAGAGGTGATCATTCAGAGGTGATCTCTAAAACTTTTGACCACTTCAAGTCTTTAGTACATTTATCTCCCATGAAAATAAGAAATGAGGTCTAGTATTCATGACTACAGAATTTAAATAATTGTGCCTGAAAAGAACGGTTCAAAGGAGGAGAAGGAAGAGGAGGAAGAGGAAAAAGAGGAGGAGGGAGAGGAGGAGGAGGAAGAGGAACAGGAGGAGGAAGAAGAGGAGGAGGAGCAGAAGGATCTGGGGCCTTCAAGATGGCTCAGTGGGTAAAAGTGTTTAACTGGCTCTCCTCAGAGCCCATGTAAAGGTAACGAGAGAGAACCAACTCCACAAAATTGTTCTCTGACATCCACACACTGCTGTGGCATATACCCACAATAACAAGAATAGTGTTTTTTTTTTTAAGTACAACTTACACTTCAAAAGGAAAGACAAAAAATATAAAAAACAAACAACATTCAGTATAAAGTATGTATTTCTTTGTAGGAAGGGTCAAATAATAACATGAATTGAAAGCAATATTATTTTGTCCATTTTTAAATTTATGTTTGTTATTAATGCAACGGTAATCCAGAAAACTAGAATAAAAATCCATCCAGATCTACATATAACAGATTTTTAGAGATTAACCGACTTTGTTCTTATTTGATGCATTCTTAACACAAAAATACCTTTCCATTTTCGAAATCCAACATCTATGTAATGGTGGTTTAATATTTACACTGTAATTTCTGACTCTGATGCCTAATAATCAAGTGTATTTTCATGTTTCTAGCCATAGAGGAATACTTCTAATACTACATATAACAAATTAAGGAGCAAACACTGTATCTTGAACATGCAAAACTGAATGTTTTGTTGTAGAATATGAGAAAATATAAAGAGCCTTAAAGAAATCAATACTCTAGTGGGAGAGTTGTATGTGTGTGTGCTCGCGCAAGTGTGTGTGTGTGTGCGTGCATGCGTGTGCATGTGCATGCCTAGAGATGATGGCAACATCCTGTATTTCACTAAAGCTAATAGTTCAAATAAAAGAGCAATAACTTATTTATATAACTTATTTCATTCCTTAGGCACCTTAAGTTTAAATTTTAAAAGTCAAACTTTTTAGAAATAAATGGATGTGAGAAATTTGATTGTATAGTGGTTAAAAGAAAAAAAAAAGAATTGTGGGTTAGAATGTTGGCCTTCTAACTTTCTAGCTGTGTGACCTAGAGGAGTGATCCTTAACTCACTGAGTCCCAATATTCCCTTCTTGTGGTTGAGTTCACAGGCTCTGGAGGTTCACCGGCTCTGGAGCCTCGAGAAGTGAAGTTGAAGCTTACAAGGGCCTTGGGGAAGTGTCCATGTCTGGTGCTTCACTGTGTTAAATGAAGATGAGTGGACCTGATTGGGTGGTTGGGAGGATTAAGTTGATAAAACAATGTGAAGTCCTGGGAATGTCACACTCACAGTAAACATGTGTTGTTCATAAAACTGCATACAGCACATCCTCTATTCATTTATTTCTCATAACACAGCTTCACGTAACTAAAGAGCCCAGAGAGCAGGAAACACACAGCTCAAATCTGGTACAGCAGGCATTCAATAATGGTAGTTACTTAAATCTGAACAATAATATATATGCCCATGTTAATTATGATATCAATTCCATTTTCCCCATTTCCCTACTTCTGAATGTATGTGTCACTTGCTGTATGTGTGGCCAAGTGTGTGTTTCCCTTGGGCACACCTACAAGGCTACTCCTGAGCACACTTGTAAGATGTAAGAGGACAGGACTCAGTAAATACCTTCACCAGCAACTACAGTGGGATTTGACTGAGTTCTTCCAAGACAGTGAAATGTGCAATAAATAAGTTGCTAGTGGAAAAAAAAAAGAATTCAACATTTTGATTTGGTTTATCTTCAACACTGATTTTTAAATTACTCAGGAGAGCAACATCATATTTCAACAAACTAGGTACTGTGAAAGCAGACGCTGTCAATGGCATTTATTTCAGACGCCATTGCCAAATTGCACCCTACAGGAAAGTGGAATATATTTAACTTTTGTGTCAACAAACATAGCATTTTAGGGGAAAAATATAGAGGGGAGGAGGTTATCTACCTGATTTGCTAAGGGAACTTTAATATTATATAGAGATATATTTTGAAATTCTCCTCTGCGAGAAAAATCAAGCAGAGGAGAGTGTCTGCGATTAAAGCTTATGTTACTGGAACAATACATGTGTGATTTGGTTACTGAACATCCACCCCTAACTGCAGCTCATCAGTTGGCTACTGTGAGAACTGCTTGCTCCCTGTCTACTACAGCTGTCAAAATCCGGAAGCCTGAGGTCAACAACAAGCCCACTGTTTCATTACGATTCTCTTAATAATTAAAGATTTCATCATCTTAGTGATGCCCATGTTTGACTCTTATACCCATGCCAGCACCAGACTAAGTACTCTGACTGCCTCAGGATGGTTATTCTGCTCATGCCAGGACCACACTATGTATTCTGATCACCCCCATGAATTCCCAGTGAGGTAGAACATACCACCAACCTGGCCTTACACATGTGGAAACAGTCCTAGAAAGTGACCATGGTAAAGATGCTAAGGAGGGGGTAGGTAAACTGCACCAAATCATCTGGCCAGTAAGCAACGAACACAAGCATCATATTAGATGTCCTGAAATAATTGATAACTACTTTCCTCCTTTAAAAATAATTAATCGACCCACTTGTTTAAGAAACACGTACAGCACGTCTGTTAGGTGCTATAGGGAAATAAGAGATTTCATGGCTCAGTAAAATAAGAAGTATTACAAAATCAAGTTAATTTAAAAGCATAATCAATCAACTAATGTGTTGACCGAGATAGATGGTGATAGACAACAACCTTTTAAAAGTAAGAGGGCAGGGTTAGTAAGACAGCTCAGGAGGAAGGGCATCTGCTATCAAGCCTTACAACCTAAGTTGGTAGCAAATGTCTAAGAATCACATACCTGCTAAAGAGCTTACATTTTGAATTCATGAAGCATTCGTAAAAGTCTTACAATGACAAACACCTGTGCTGCCTTTTTTTCCCTTTCTGTCACCTGACACAAGCTAGGGCTATATGGGAAGAAGAACCCTTAAGTGAGAAGTTGTCTCTCTAATACTGTTCTATAGGCAATTCTGTGGGGTAGGGTATTGATTAATAACTGATGTGGGATAGCACAGCCCGCTGTCAGTGGTACAACACCTGGGCAGGTAGTCTTGGGATGGCTAAACAGGCAAGTTGAGCAAGCTGTGGGAAGCAAGCCAGTAAACAGTGGTCTCAGCTTCAATCCCTGCCTTGAGTTCCTGCCCTGCCTTCCCCTCATAAAGGACTGTGATCTGTAAGCCAAATAACCTCCCCCAAAGTTGCTTTTGGTCATGGTATTTTATAACAGCAATAAAAAGCATACTAAGTCACAACCTAATTTAATAATGGATAAAAAATATCTGAATAGGCATTACTGCTCAGAAGTAGAGTACTAACATGTACAAGGGCCTGGTTTTGATCTGCAGCACTACAACACACATGTATACAAACACACATATGCACACACACACACACACACTTAACATATAAAAAGATGCTCATCATCTCTGGCTAAAAAACTGTAAACTAAAGTTCATTAGACTGTAAGTAAACATCCCACAGTGCGAAGTCTGAGCAGAAAGTAACCCTCTCTCCATTTAGAAGACAACCTGGAAGTTTCTTAAAATATTAAATATAAATTTTGAAACCACTCACCATTTCTATTCTTTGAATTATTGCCAAGATAACTTAAAAATTATGTATCCACACAATGACATGTACAAGTACATGCAGAATTATCTGTAGGAGACAAAAGTTGAAACCTAATACTTTTCAACTTTTGAAAAGATGAGGAAGACAGCAACGAACTCATACAATAGAGTATTGCTAAACGATAACACAATCAAATCCTGACACATGCTACCACATACATGGACCTCAAAAATACAAAACAAACCAGAAACACAACACTAAACACTATACAGATTCTTTTATGTGAAATATCCAGAAAAGGCAACTATAACAAGAAAGAGCAGCGGTCCAATGATGGTAGGTCATCACATTTTATTTAAGGTTGTCTGTTTGAGCTCTGAAACTGGATAATGGGAATGACTGGGCAGCTCTGTAATTTACTGTGAATCACTGAGTCGGGCACACCAGATGAATTGACTTTCTAGCAAGGAGACAATTCTCAAATCTTTGTACAAGGAATCTGTAATCTCAGTAGTGGGAAATCATGCTTTTGTAAGTCAGATTATTTGAAGAAAACCAGATCTTGTCCATTGCGATCTATCTATCTATCTATCTATCTATCTATCTATCTATCTATCTATCTATCTATCTGATTTCTAGTGAACGTAAATATTTTAAAGACTTATTTTTGACTACGTTTATATATGTATGTGCATGTTGTGTGCAGATGCCCACAGAGGCCAGAAGAAGGCAGCAGACCCACTGGAGTTGGAGTTACAGGTGGTTGTGAGCTGCCAGTCATGGGTGCTGGGAAGCAAACTCAGGTTCTCTACAAGAGCAACTATCTTAACTGCTTGACAACCCCTAGAGTCAATATTTTTTATTTGAGCCTGTTTTCCCTATAACGTTTATCTTCTCTTTAAAGACATGTAAGACATTGATTCTCTTTTTAAGAAAACAAACTTCTTTCAATGCTACCTGATACAAATATTTTTCCTGTTTTTTGACAAACTTTTAAGTTTTAATAATTTCCTCCACATTGAAATATTTCTTTATGTAGCCAAATTTATCCGTATTTCTATCTATAGTCTCCATCTTTGGTGTTATAACAAGAGACAGTCTTTTGAACGGTACACTTTGAAACCTTGAGTACTGCTGATTATGCCTCTCTCATGCCAAGTCCAATGCTATTCAGAGCCTTCCATTAATGAAAAACAACAACAACAACACACCCCTCCAGAACTGCAAGACAAACAAAAAACAATTAAAGTAGCTGTTCACTCCTCCAAATCCAATCTTCAGGGTCGTTCCTAGCATTGCAACAGAAAACCAGCTGCAGCCTTCCACCCCCTCCTGACTTCCCTTCCCCCACTCATCCTTGCATCCCAGTCTCCAACACCAGCAGACATTCCCTGTGAACACACCAGACTAGCAGGGCAGTAAAACTGGAAACACATTCTTCTTAAAATCCAGACAGGAAACATAAACCACAGAACAAAACACTCACCCAACAAAAACAAACCCAGAAATAAGCACCTAGACCTATAATCACCCCATTCCCAGATGCCTCAACACACACCAGTGTGAGGACCCAATCAATAAAAGCCAGCCAATATGTCCAGAGCCCAGCTCTCCTATCACAGCAGGCCCTGAATATTCCAATGCAGCTGAAGCACAAGAAGATGATAGAGGTGCTTAAAGAGGAAATTAATAAATCCTTTAAAGAAATTCAGGAAAACACAAAAAACAAATAACTGGAGGAAGTGAATAAATCTCTCAAAGAAAGACGGAAAAAAACAAACAGTTGAAGGAAATGAACAAAATTTTTCAAGACCTGAAAATGGAAATAGAAGCAATAAAGAAAACACAAATTGACAGAATTCTGGAAAGGAAACTTTAGGAATTTGAAGAAGAACCACAGAGGCAAGTTTCGACAACAGAATAAAAGAGATAGAAGAGAGAATCTCAGGCATTGAAGATACTATAGAAGAAATGGATACATTAGTCAAAGAAAAAATAAATCTAAAAAACAAGAAACAAAAAACAAATCCTGACACAGAACATCCAGGAAAGCTGGGACACTATGAATAGTCTATTCCAAACTTAAGAATAGGAATAGAGGAAGAAGAAGAATCACAGCTCAAAGGCCCAGAAAATATTTTCAATAAAATCATAGAAGAAAAATTTCCTAACCTAAAGAAGGAAATGTTTATAAAGGTGCAAAATGCATACAGAACACCACATAGAATGGAACAGAAAAGAAAGTTCCCTCACTACATAAGAATCAAAACCATAAACATATAGAACAAAGGAAGAATATTAACACCTGCAAGGGAAAAAGACAAGTAACATATAAAGCCAGATCAATTTACACTACACCTGACTTCTCAATCTTCATTGAGATTGAGACTCTAAAAGCCAGAAGGGCCTAGAAAGATGTCCTGAAGACTTTAAGAGACCACAAATACCAGCCCAGACTTCCATACCCAGCAAAACTTTCAATCTGAATAGATGGAAAAAATAAAGATATTCCATGATATCACTCACCCACCACCACCACCACCACCACCACCACCACCACCACCACCACCATCACCATCAACAACAACAACAAAATAACAGGAACCAACAATCATTGGTCATTGATATCTTTCAAAACCAATGGTCCCAATTCCCCAATAAAAAGACACAGATTAACAGAATGATTTGAAAACAGGATCCATCCTTCTGCTGCAACAAGAAACACACCTCAACATCAAGGATATACATTACCTCAGAGTAAAGGGTTGTGTAAGAGTGCTTTTTTGGGCTATTTTATTGGGTTATTATATCTATCAACCTTTCAAACCTTATAACACCCTTCCAACCTCCAACACTAGGTAGGAGAGAAAGAAGGCTAGAGGGGAAAGAAGGTGTAGACCTCTTTATACTACTTCCTACTGATTAGGGACATTGAGTTCTTCAGGGCAAGTCCAATCTTCATTATCAGGCTATCTCCAATTTCTTCTTCTCATCTCTTCGTTCACAACCACTTGATAACCTCAGCGGCCGAGGGAGGAGCCTCTTGGGGCTCTAGCACTTATACTTTCTCAAAAGTTCCCAGAATTCCAAACCTTACACACTCCCAGAAACTACCTGTTTCTGGCAAAATCACACCCTTGCTAGAGCAAGAGCGAGATCATAATCCCTGTTGTGAAGCAGCCTCTTATCCCACACCAAAGATGAAAACAAAGACATATTCACATATGTAACTGGGTTTTCTAAGAAACCAAAATTCTCACTACAGGGTTAGAAAAGGATATATTAAGCAAATAGTCCTTAGAAACAAGCAGGTGTAGCCATTTTAATACCTAACAAAATAGACTTCAAACCAAAACTAATCAAATGAGATGAGGGAGGGCACTTCTTATTCATCAAAAGAAAAAGCCACCAAGATGGTATTTCAAATTTTAACATTTATGCTGCAAACACATGGGCACTTACTTTTGTAAAAAGAAACACTATTAAAACTTAAATCATGCCAGGCAGTGGTGGCACACACCTTTATTCCCAGCACTTGAGAGGCAGAGGCAGAGGCAGGAGGATTTCTGAGTTCGAGGCCAGCCTGGTCTACAGAGTGAGTTCCAGAACAGCCAGGACTACACAGAGAAACCCTGTCTCAGGAAAACAAAAACAAAAAAACAAAAAACAAAAAAAAAACACAACAAAAAACAACCACCTTAAATCACATATTGACTCTCATTCATTAATAGTGGGAGACTTCAAAATCCAAGTCTCACCAACAGACAGGTTATCAGGATGAAAACTAAACACAGTAATATTGGAGCTAACATATGTTACAGACCAAATGAATCTGACAGATAGTTACAGAACATTTCACATAAACACAAAAGAATCTTTCTTCTTCTCAGCACCTCATGGAACTTCCTCTAAAATAGACCACATACTGGACACAGAGCAGTCTCAACAGACACAAGAAAAGTGAAATAATTTCCTTCATCCAATCAGACTACCATAGATTAAAGCTGGGTATCATCAACAACAGAAGCAGCAAAACGCTTACAAACTTATGAAAACTGGAAAACTCTACTGAATGAAAAACATGGGTCAATACAGAAAGAAAGAAATTAAAGACTTTCTAGAATTCAATGAAAATGAATACACAAAATACCCAAATGTATCGGACACAATAAAAGCAGTGCTGAAAGGGAAACTTTAGAGCACTAAATGTTTACATTAAAAACAAAATTTGAGAGATCTCATACTAGCAATTTAACAGAACACCTAAAAACTCTAGGAATAAAATAATCAAGCACTCCCAAGAAGAGTAGATGGCAAGTATTAATCCAACAGAGGGCTGAAATCAATAAAATAGAAACAAAGAGAACAATACAAAGAATCAATGAAACAAAGAGTTGCTTTTTTGAGAAAAATCAACCAAATAGACAAACCCTTATCCAAACTAAAAGACACAGAGAGATAATCCAAATTAATAAAATCAGAAGTGAAAATGGGGACATAACAAGAGACACTAAGGAAGTCCAGATATATAAGGACATAAGGACATATTTTAAAAACCTGTACTCCACAAAGTTTGAAAATCTAAAAGGAAAGGATAATTTTCTTAATAAGTACCACTTACCAAAGTTAAATCAACAGCAGTTAAACAACTTAAATAGACCTACAACTGCTAGTGAACAGAAGCAGTCATTAGAAGCCTTCCCACCCTAAAGAGCCAAAAGGCTTTCAGCACAGAACCAGACTTTCAAAGACCAGTTAATGCCAATACTCGTCAAATTACTCCATAAAATAGAAACAGAAGGGACGTTACCCAACTCATTTTATAATGCCACAGTTATCCTGATACCCAATCCATACAAAGACTCAACAAAGAAAGATAATTATAGGCCAATTTTCCTTATGAACATATATGCAAAAATACTTAATAAAATGCTTGAGAGGAAAGAAAATAACAGAGTCCAAGAACACATCAGAAAGATCATCCCCCACCATCAAGCAGGTGTCAATCCAGAGAAGTAGGGATAGTTTACCAGTAAATATAATCCACTGTATAAACAAACTGAAAGAAACAAAAATAGACCTACAACTGCTAGTGAACAGAAGCAGTCATTAGTAGCCTCTCCACCCTCAAGAACCAACACGATCATCTCATTAGATGCTGAAAAGGCCTTTGACAAAATTCAACACCCCTTCATGACAAAAGTCTTGGAGAGATGAGTGATACAAAGGATATACCTAAACATAAAGAAGGCAATCTACAGCAGGCCTATAGCCAACATCAAATTAAATGGAGAGAAATTAAAAGAAATTCCACTGAAGACAACTTGAAGTTTTAGTTGGAGCAATAAGACAACTGAAGGACATCCAGGGGATACAAATTGGAAAGGAAGAAGTCAAAGCATTGGTATTTGCAGATGATAGACAGCAGTGCATATAAGGAAATCATACCTAAGGATACTATCTATGCATACTATACACAGTAAGTATACATACTATGACTGGGAGCATTCCACCAGGGAACTCTTACAGCTGATATACAAAGTGAAGAATGGGCAGACTTTTCTTTCTTGAGTCTCTAAATGGGAAGAGACCACTATGTACTCTACATCTATCCTGTAGACATCGCCATACGAGACAATTTCTGGCATGATATGTCAGACACAGTAATTCTAGGGATAATGAATTAGAAACATAAAAAAGAATGTGAGAATGTGTTTGCTGACCAGGCCAGGACTGAATACAGGCCTTGCTGGTAATGCTTCTACATAGAACATCAGATCACAACACGACTGCTGCTGGCATCTGTCGAGGTTTGAACAGAACAGTCTAGAACTCAGTCAGTCATTGTCCCGCCACTACCTGAGTCCGTGAGATTTCACTTGCTTATCACCATTATGTAACACAGAAAACTCAAAAGTATTTAAATCTCAGAAAGATGTTAAAATGTTAAGGGCTGCACTGCTTTAAAAAAAAAAAGTAAACAGGAGTCATTTTAAAAATTGGTTTAATGACACTAACATATATGTATGTATAAAATTTGCAAAGATGATGCTTCTTTAGAGAGTTTATAATAATATAGATGGCATTGTGGCCTTGAGGCTGAGCAGCTGAGGAGTAATCATGTTAGGATTAACAAGAGGCATCCCAATGCCTGGTAATAGAAAATGATTCTTATTTTTTTCCCTTGAGTCCTACCCACAATTTTTTAAGATCAGCCAGGACAAATTCAACCTGTTTTCTTATCTACCCTCCAGTCTTTGAATCTGAACAGCACATTCTGTAACCTATATATGTCCAAATGTCAGTCAGCATTTTTTTTAATCTGCTAGACTTATCAGGTCATTGAATTAAACATAAGCTCCTAGAGAACACACTGTGTGTCCCTCCAATATTTAAACAGCGCTAGGTTTTCAGATAGTTTCACTGACTTTATGAGTACCATGTTTTGCTCTGCAGAACCTGGAAGTCCATTAAATAACGTTTCCATAAAACAAGGAGCAGAGATGGCAGGGAAAATGTGATGTGAGTACTTTTATCACTGATTACAGGGTGGGGGGGATGGCTCAGTGTTTAAAGGGTTTGCCTCTCAACATAGGGAGCTGAATTTGATCCCCAGCATTCAGATAATAGCCAGGTGTCTGCACGTCTGTAAGCCTAGTGCTGGAGAGGCAAAGATAGTCAATCTACCCAAATCAGTGAGCTCTAGGCTCAGTGAGAGACTCTAGGCTCAGTGAGAGACCCTGACTCAAAAAATGAGGTGGAGAGCAACTAGTATTCCTGTGTGCATGTGTGCGTGCGTGTGTGTACCACAATTTAATTTACAAAGCAGAACAAGTAGTTCTTTAGCTAAGAAAATACAGTACTGCAGTATGCAAATCCTTCAGTAATTATCTGACATTACAGATGTCTAAGAACTATGCACAGATTGTCTCCAATTCCTTTCCTGCATAAGTGTATTCACCTGGGGACAGTGGTTTCTAATGTCAGTTCCAAAGAACTCCAAGACTCCACCAGGCAGCTGTAAGGCTTGATTCCTAGGTAGGCTGGCTGTCACAGCCATGCAATCTGTAGCTGTCCCTACCCAGGTACCAAGATAGGTGTTTGGCCTCCAGTTATCAGTAAAAAGACTTCTTGTTAACCAAGGAGGCTTTCTCAGATGTTCTGAAGGACCCATACACATATATGTACACTGCTGTGTGTACACAGGTTTGTTCCTAGTTGAAGGACTGGGTACTGGCTAACTCCATAGAGAGTCCCAGTCTTCCAGAGAAGTAAAACATAAAGCCACTTTGTACTCCACTCTTTCCTTCCCCTGTACCCCTTTAGAGATGGATAGTGACAGACAATAAGAATGATGGTTTCACCAGAAGTGGCCCTTGATTAAGGAAACATTCCATCAAGCCAGGAGCCATTATTCATAAAGGGAGCACGTGACCTGCTGCTTTTCCAAACATGTTAATAATTTCGAGGAAAAGAGTTAGCCTCCATTTCCTCTCTAGTTCATTTCTGGATAATTAGTTCCTCTGATTCTGCTAGAATTCACAACACGTCACCAACCTCAGATAAAAGGCAGCAAATAGTGACATCACTCTAGAACAATAGCACGGTAAAAAAACAATGCCGCCATCAAACGACACTTGAACGAGTCTCAAGTGCTCCTACTCTTAACACGCTTCTTCAACTACAAGACTCTGGATTTCCTGAATTCCTTTTGTCCCCACCCATCTCCATAGGAAGAGAAAGAGTTAGCAACAGTGTCAAGTAAGGCCTTCGGGATTCACAGTCGCTCCACTATAAACTAAACCAATGACTGATTAATGAAATGTTGTGCAATGAATCTTAAGACGCTGCTCAATGGGTCTAAAATAGTTCTGTGGTTATGTAGATTAAGTGAGATAAAGCACATCAGACTCTACTCACCATGAGGCACACAGTAGGTCTACATTAAACACTATGAAAAACCTTCTAATAGTATGATAAGATTTTCCTTTAAAGAATGGAGATGCTCGGGCTGGAGAGATGGCTCAAAAAGACACTTGCTGTAGATTTCCACAACTTACAACCCACACAATAAGAGAGAGTGTACTACTGCAACGTGGGTGCCAGTGCCTCCCGTGAATATAATAAATAAATACATGTAATAAAAATAAATTTAAAAGGAATGGAAGTGTTTACAATAAAATTCTTAGTGACAATATATAAGAAAGCAAAAGCTCCTAATTTTTTTAAAGCGTTGGTAGTTTTAAATAAAGCAACTGCATACGCAGTGCATGATCTTGGGGGAAAGCAGGGCATTATTTGAATCAAGTTTCAACTTTAATGGCTACGATGGTTGACTTGGGTTCTTTGGGCAGGTGGCAGGAAGGTTTTTATTTCTTTAGGATGCAGTCTTCACACATTGCTTTTCTCAGGGAGGGGTGAAAAAAATCTGCCCTTCCTTTACCAGTCCAATGACAAGTCGAAGCCCCACCCTGAGGGAGCTGTGTGGCCCCACGTGTGGCTTGTGACGTCCCTGCGCGGAGGGGACACAACCCACCAGGGGCAAAGGAGAGACTAAAAAGACCTCGGTTCCCTGCCTGGCTAAGCGTGGGGTCGTGGGTGGAACAGTGGCAGAGGCTCGGTGGTCCCTGACCTTGGCGGGGTCGGCGAGCTTGGCACCAGTCCCCTTCCTCGCCGCCTACCCGGCGCTGCGCACTGCCCCGCCCGCCCTCGCAGCCGGTGATTGACGCCCGAGTGGGTACATACGGGTCCGCGGCGCAGCAGGGCTGGCGTAGGGAAACATGGCTTTCCCTCTCCCGGCCTTCCGCCCGCATCGCGCCCGCCCTGGGCACGGCCCGGGGGACACTCTGGACCCTGCTTGGCTCCTCTGAATGCTTGCACGGTTTTCGATTTCCCTGGCCCGGGAGACTCCTCTTATTGCTTTCCCTCCACCCTGAGAACAACCTGGAGTTTGCCAAGAGGAAACTCCTGCGAGGGGGGATGGACACCCGCCCTGGCTGCAGCTGGCAAGAGATGGAAACCATTCCAAGCACGAGTTGATGGAGAGGGGAGGACAACGTCCCTGGAGGGAAAGTAACACTCGGAGCTCCGTGCGGGGCGAGCGAGGTCAGCAACAGGCATCTGCAAAAGGAGCGGGCAGCAGAGGTGCCCAGTGCCTGAGTTATTAGGCGCATCGCCGCGTCCATCGCAGCGCAGGGGGCTTACTCCGAGTACTCTCGAGGGCCTGGGAGCAGGTTTTTTTTTTTTTCTTTCCCCTGCAGGACTTACCTTTCTCTTCGGCATAATGACTAAGTCGGTGCAGCAAAAGTAAAGCAACGGGCTGGGCCGCTTGGCACGCTGCTGGATGCTGCCTGGCCGCTGCTGCTACTCCCGCAATGGGCTCGGCTAGCCCGGCCTCTCCGACCTGCACCTCCGTTTCCTCCCCCGGCGCTCCACTCGCTCGCATCCCGGTCCCCCAATGGCGAGCCCTGCCAGCCAGCCGCGAGGCCCCATTGGCTAAGAGAACGTTCTAAATTCCACGAGGGCACGCCCACCCCCGTTCACCCGGTACGCGCAGTTGTAGTTTCCACTTCACTGGGAAAAAAAAAAAAAATCTGCCTGGCGACTGAGCATGCCCAGTTCAACTAGTATCCTTCAGGCCGCACTCTCTTGGAATTTCATTGTTTCACGTGCCTTCTTTCGATTAAAGCAGTGTGCACCTTCATAGAAAAAAAAAGTTAAGTATTAAGTATTGCTATGTTAACTTTATAATGTAAATAGGGACACGAGGTACCTTGTACATGTGTTACTCATAAAAGCTTGTAACGGGTGTTCATGGTGCGAATCTGTTCAAGGTAGGAAGCTTCTCTGTTCAGGAAGAGTCTAACACTTTCTAAGGGTCTCAGTTCCATCTCTAGCAAATAACCCCCCTGTCCCCCCTCCATAGTGCCTTTTGTTTTTTTGTATTTTTTATTTTTTGTATTTTTTTGTATTTTGTTTTTGTTTTTTTAAAGCTGTGTTACACGTCATATACGAATTCAGCCAATTATTCAGCTATGTGTGAAAGTGAATATAAATATGTTTGCTGTGGAAATTAAGGGGAAATCAAGAAAGATAGGAACAAAACATTTATATATTAAACATGTACATTTAAACAACACTTGCTGAGTTACATTTTATGTATAGTGTAATGTTTCTCGACGTTCTGCAAAGAGTTGCAAAATACATATCTGAATTTATTTTGTAAGACCAGCTTTACCTGACGAAAGACCTCAGACAGTGGGGGAAGGTCAGCACCCTTCATAAACATAGACACAAAGGCACAAAATTTTAGCAAATCAAATTCAATGTTTAAAAGCTAATACATAACCAGGGAGCTGGCCCTGAGAACACAGGATTTATTCTGTGAGTCAAATCATCCTGGAAATCAATCAGTGTGATCAGCACATAAAGACACTAGGAAGCATGATCATTTCAGGGGCTGAAGGGAAACACTAGGGAATGGGTGAATGAGTCATGATAACACTCTACAGTAGAATATTACTCTGTGATCAAAGAAATGAACTTTCCCTGATCAGATAAATAATAAAAGAAAAATGCTAAATGAAAGTCAGTACAAGACACTATACTGGGTGATTTCATTTACATGAAATTACAGGAAAAACAAACTAAACTAAGCAAGGTTAGCCTGAGAATCATTTACAAGGCAAAGGGCACATCTTAGGAAACTCCTCTAAAGCTATGTATGCTATGTAGGGTGCAACCTACTTTGCTCACAGAGGCTGCGTGTTAAGTATTGAACAAAATTATCACTTTAATACCTACTTTGTTAATTTCCAGAATGAGTTGGTATCCTTGCACACTCAAGAGACAATGAATGACTTTCTTTTTTGGTGCAACTATACAAACCTGTGATTACCTGGCTTTTTTTGGTCACTACTTGGTGTGCTTCAATGTTCTGCTACTTTTAATTCCTTAGGGCTCATAATTCCCCATCCTCAGTCTGAGAGAGTCTTCCTTTGGATATGGTCCCAGATGTCTTTGATGGATTCCTTATTCTCAGAAATTCAGTGGATGACATTATATTTAAAAGAACTAAGATAAGTCCAATTCATAGTTTTAAAGCCGCACAAGAACCTCAAGGTTCATAATTTTACCATTAAACTATATGTATAATGAGCATGTCGTGGAAGAGAATTAATTTGCCAAATGCCTGATAGTTAAAGAAGAAGAATAAAAAATGCCAGGGAAGATATTTTTAGTAAAGTGTGTGGGGAAGATGCCGGGCAGCATAAGAATGTGGGTGGGTTGCATTGCGCTTTTTATTGCTATTTTGTTATAATGGTGAGCCAACCTAGGCTAGCACTTACCACTGAGCTACATCTCCAGCCCTATTGTTTTACTTTATGGAGATTTAGAGGTGTTGGTGTCAGGTGAATTTTCCTCTTTGGTAATGAAAAGGGACTCACAAAGCTGCTTTAATGAAAAGGGACTCACAAAGCTGGTTGTTTCTTTCATTGATATTTTAAAAGACCAAATAGTACATTTGAAATATAAATAAATAAAATAACCAATAAAAATAATAAAAAATATAACCCCCCCCAAAAAAAGAGTAGGAAACAAAATTGTGATTGCTATTTAGTGCCCACAATAAAGCAGTTGCAATGAAATTGGAGCTTGCTAGCTGGAAAGCTGATTGTCAGGTCTGAGAGACAGTCCTGGTTAAGAACACTGGCTGCTTTTACAAAGGACCCAGGTTTGATTCTCAGCACACACTGGGTGGGTGGTTCACAATCATCCGTAACTCTAGATCCAGGGGATCTGATGCCCTTCTTCTCTGGCTTCAGGGGCATCAGACACACACACACACACACACACACACACACACACACACAGGCAAAACACACCAAACATAAAATGAATAAATCTAATTTTTTAAAAACCTGATTATGAAAAACCTTGAGTGTTTGAGTTTCTCTGTTTATTCACAAGTGCAGAACATAACAACTTCAATTGGAAATAGCAGTGACTGACTGTCTTTTGCTGTGGATTGCACCTGCCTATGCAGGACAAGGGAACTGTATATCCTCCTCCCCAGCACACATTATGCCTGTATTACCCTTCAGGAGGGGAAATGAGCTCTGAAGGTGAGAGAAGGAGCAAAGGGAAGGATTTGACAGGCAGTTAGAATTTCAGGTTAAGAGATAAGAGGGCCAGAACTTGCCCACTGTGGGACAGTGGAGGAGATCACCCTGCTAAGAGGAGAGCACTTCTTTGTCTTTGGTTGTATTCCAAAGAGTGTTTTTAATGCTTTTCTGGATGATCAATCTCTAAGACAACAAGAACTTTTCAACAGGATTCAGATATTGCACGAGCTCAGGAAGATGATAGATGAATGAAGGGAGCTGCTGGCTGAAGAAGAAAGACAGAAAAATTAGCAAACAAATTTTAACTGTATTCTCACTCCCCTTTTCTTCTGTTCTACTCACATTTGTTGGGAAAGTAAATACCCTGATCTCAGCCTTCTTCAAACAGGAAGGCAAAACCACTTATAGTGCCATGATTGCCATCAGGAAAGGGGGAAGGAAAGAGATTGGACAAGAGGACAGGAAAGGGAAAAGAAAGGACAGGCCCTAATGTAGAATAAATGCACTGATCCTAGTAAAGGTAAGTAACGCTTTATAAAATGAGTATTTCTATTTGGGGGATGCAGGTGGAAACAGTCACAGTAAGGACATTAAGCCAGTCTCAGAAAGACAAATAACCTAGGTTTTGGCTTGTAGGTATAATAGAGATATGTAGAGGCGTGCATGTGTGTGTGTGTGTGTGTATGTATGTGTGTGTGTGTGTGTGTGTGTGTTTGTATGTGTTTGCAAGAGTGTGCTTGCACTGAGTGTATCTGTGGACTGTTACATGAAATGTATTTTCCTTATCAGTAACAATTATTTAACTGTAGTGCACACTGCTAAAGGACACTGTAGTCTTTGGTGCTCTAGTAAATTGTGTCTGGAAGAAAGTTGCTCTGTCTTCAAATCATAGAGGGAAACGTCAAAGGAAGTTTGAAAGGAAAGATTATTTTGCAAACCCCCTTTCCACTTGTCTTTCCCTATTGTCCTTCCCCACTGGTTTTTCCCCACTGTCTCTCCCCACTTGTGCCTCCCCAAGTAAGGCAGGCTCAGGCAGTTTCCTTGAGGCTTTTGCTGGAGAAGTCAGATCCACAATTTGTAATATTGTTGCTTTCAACAGATCCATAATTCCATATCTTTCCAAGGGTCTTCAGTTAATAGAGCAAAGAATGCCAAGGTGAATGGAAGTGTAACAGAAAATAAAATATAAAAGAATAGGCAGCTGAGAAAGAACACTCTGAGGGATGAGGAGGCAACGACAGAAGGCAAGGATGGTGTGGTTTTCTCATGTACAGAACCCATACATAAACATGGATATGAGATGACTAAGACTAAGATTATTCTATTTTGTTTGTATCTTACTGGTGAAGCCTCCAATTTGTTGACATGCTAACTTGGGAAGAGACTAAAGCAGCCAGGATATTCTAAGACTCACTCATCCTAAATCAAATGAATAACTTGCTAACGCTACAGATTCCTAGACTCCAAGTTAACATACTAAATCAGAATCTTACAACTGAGTCTGGGAGTCTATGTTTCCAATAAGCTTTTCATGTTCCAGCACTAGAATTTGGGAATTCTAGACTAGGTCCATGCTCTGAAAAACTTATATACCAATTGCTGTAACAGTTGTTTCTAGTTCTGGGACTGTTGATGTAGACATCTATGACTATCTCTTTATGAAACTGTGTCTTGCCTGCATACATATCTAGTCATCTCTAGATACTTAGAACAAATACAACATGGACAGGCTGAGAATAGTTGTCATAGGGGATTGTTTAAAATATCATATGTAGTAAAAGAATGTATGTCAAATCTCCTTGATGTTTCTAAATCTTTCCAAAGTGGGAACAAAATTCTGAGTGAAGTCCTCCCTGTAGACTCACTTTATGTTCCATTTTCAGGCTTTGCTTGGTACTGATATTTTCCATGTTCTTCCTCTTTCTTAGTTGCAAGACACATGAAGAGTGATTAAAACCTGTATACACCCAAATTAAAAGCAACTCTATCTTCCAGTGTGCCATTCAAGGCAACCCCTCATCCTCAAAGGATACCTAACCCCAAGTTCCTGCAAGCCATACCTTTTCATTGTCTTTCTATGTTAATAATCATACAAACATCTGTAGCTATTAACAGCAAGAGTTCCCTATGACCCTCTTACAGAAAACCATCTTTTCTTATCCCAACTTAAATCCAACTAAACCTGTGTATATAAAAAACTTACCTCAAGTGTGTTTTTTATACATCTCTCCCACCTACAAGTCCTTTTGGGTTCAATCTCTGTGTGTTTACCTTTGCTGGGTCCTGATGCTGTTTGAACTCACGGGAGTGTAATTAATTTGTAAATGATAGCTCCCAAATGATTATGTGAAGATAAATTGACATGCTGGGTAGCTAGGGCCAGGGAATAGGCTACGTTATTGTTATTATTATTATTATTATTACTATTATTATTATTTTGGTCATCTTTTCTATATGCCCTATGCAAGGAGCCAGTTGGTTAAAGGAGAAGAAACTTAGCAGGGGAAGCCCCCCAAGGTTTGTGATGAGGGCATAGCCAAGTAAAGATGACCTCCATCATCCTAGGGGAAAACCCACAAAATGCCAAAAAAAAGTTAAGAGTTGCTGCCATGCCCTCTGGCTGAGTTACACATTTTTGGAGGGTCCTGTCATTGTCAGCTCACTCCTAAACAGGACCACACCCTGTCTTGTAAGCTGGTGAGCTTGCCTACCTATTTCAGGTATCTCCTGCATTTCTTCAAACACCAGAATCCCCAGGAGTTGGCAAGAGACATTAAACAATCCATCCCTGTCACTGCCTATGGTAAATGATAAAGCTGCCTTTCAAACCAAATCCATCACTCCTTTTTCTTAAAATAAGCAAAGAATCCTAATTTAAATTTAAATTTAAAGATAAATGAAAAACTAAGCTTAAGGCAATGGTTCTCAACCTATGGTTGAAAGCTCTTTGGAGGATCAAGTATCAGATATCTTACATATCAGATATTTACATTATGACTCATAACAGTAGCAAAATTACAGTTATGAAGTAGCAGCTAATTTTGTTGTTGGCGATCATTACAACATAAGGGATTGTATTAAAGGAAGAAGCATTACAAAGACTGAGAACCACCGAGCTAGCCTGTAAGTTCAGTTTTACTTAATGCCCCAAAGACATTTCAGATTAAATCTCCAATCCACCCACCAGCTCTTCTACTCTTCTACCTCTATGCTGCTTAACACTGGCCTAAGGTCGTGATAATTAAAAACCAAAACCAGAACATTATTTTCTAAGTGTCATAAAACAGTTGGAGATGATGTTCAGACTAACTTGGATAGGAGCTAGCTATTCTGTGAATCACTGGTCAAGATTCATCCGGGCAACAAAATGAGTTAACAGGTTAAAATGAATTCTAGCCACAAGACTACATATATACATTTTGAACCCACCGTGAAAAGTAGCCTGTAAATACTTAAGATTCCTTTTTTGCCTTTTATTTTTATTTATTTTATAATTAAATCTTTATTATAAAGAACTCTCTCACTCTCTGTCTCACACACACACACAAATAACCATCCAGAAAACCCAACCTAGTACTACCAGCTATCTTAGTGACTAGGGGCTAGATAGATTTCCTGATAGGAAGGGGGACCTTAACTAGTTAACAGAGATGGTGAACTTCCATGATGGCTGACTTCTTCCTCACCTCGGGCAGAGACCAAAGCCTGGCATCCTAAAACAAGTGCTTTTCTTGTCATTGGGGCCCCTGCTGATGAACTGGATCAACAAGTTCAAAGCCTGATGAGGACATGTTACACAACTTCCCTTTTTAAGGGAAGGCAGGGCTTCAGCTTCCCAATTTCTGCTTTGAAGAGGGCCTTTTCTCTGTGCGCTTTAGCAACTGTCTGTGTATATTTCCTCTAATAAAACCTTTTCTTTATTCACTTACCACTTGTAGTGTCTGAGGTTTATGTTGTGTTGTTTATCTGTGTCCCCCATGTCATGACACCCACCCTGTACTCACCCCACCAACCCTACTTCAGCATCCCCCTATCTTTTACACCCGAGATTTTTCCTGCCTTTTAATTATTAAAGTGGCAGAGACAATGAACCTTATGAAGATTCCTAGACAGTAACATATAGATTTGGGGTCTGGCTAAAGTTTTGTTTTATAAGCATGAGGCCATGTGACTTCTATTAGACATCTCTGGTCTTCTATGGTAATTTCACTCCCACTTCTATTCTTAGGAAACTCAAAGAGGGAGGGAGGAAGGGAGGGAGGGAGGGAGGGAGGGAGAGAGGGAGGGAGGGGGGAAGGAGGGAGAGAGGGAGGGAGGGAGAGAGGGGGAGGGAGAGAGGAGGAGGGAAGGAGAGAAGAAGGGAGGGAGGGAGGGACAGAGGGAGGGAGGGAGGGAGGGAGAGAGAGAGAGAGAGAGAGAGAGAGAGAGAGAGAGAGAGAGAGATCTAATAGCTCATCCTTGTCAGTGCCCCCAGTAAACTTGCCTTTCAGGGCAGAGTCATGAAACAAACTCAGTATTTGCAGCTACCAAGATAGCTGCAGGGGCCTGACAACCAGTGTTTAATCTCCAGAACCCACAGCAAAATGAAAGAACAGATTTCTGAAAGTTGTCTTCTGTCTAACACACTCATGTTCTCTCTCTCTCTCTCTCTCTCTCTCTCTCTCTCTCTCTCACACACACACACACACACACACACAATCTTGAAGTGTTTTTAACACTCTACTTTATCTGTTAATAATTTAAATCTATGTGACACAAACAATCTTGCAACTTTTGCAAATGCTGATCAAAAATTTTATGAGTTACTGTCCCAGGTGTGAAGTCGAGCCCCAACTCACTGAAATAAGATCACGTTAGTCAGCATCTTGGAACCTACTTGGACTTTTCAGCAATGACAAAACAGAGGTAGCTCTCAGGAGCTAAGCTAGGCTCCTAAGTGACAATGGAGGACATTGGTTTGGAGCACTATCTTAATAATTGGACGTGTATCCTGAATGAAAACAAACTGTCAAGGCATATTGGGCTGTGTGTGAATGAAGACATTAAAATAAAAGCCAATTGAAATCATGTTGATACAATGGAGATCGACAGAAAGTCAAAGATTGACTTTCTCAAACAGAGGCAGATGTTTGAACAGCATGTATTACACACACACACACACACACACACACACACACACACACCAGAATAGGATGGGTACAAACTCTTATTTAAACTCTTTTTTAAAAAGACATTCTGTAGGACTTTTCCTTGGATAAAAATGTCTTTCTTTTGTAAGCAGATCTGAACTTGTGGTAGGCTTAATGGATCTCAGGCTGCTTGTCCTTGTCCTACAGATGAGCTGGCGTTGTTCATATAATATTGGGAGAAACTACAGATTCAGGAGAGACTAGGGCAAGAGTTGGGTTGGGCATTCTTCATGGTGCTTTTTTTGACTATTTATTTTGCAAAGTGAAGAAAACTGTTTATCACAAGGGAATACCATTATAAACTTCTTTTCTAACAGAATTCTGATTTGGAAATAGTTCTGGCCAAAACACAACAAAGACTTGTTTCCTAGCTCCACTGCAAATACAGGTTGCTAAGTGACAAGGCTATGGTAATGAAACATATGCAAAGAGCCACAGGCCTTAGTGCAAACACCACCTGCAATTAGCTAGTTTTTACCCTTTGGGTCTGTGACTCCCTCCATCCTGGATGTTGCCAACCATTTTCTGAAAGTAGAAAGAGTCGTCTGATGTCCAAGAGATGAGGGCTACACGGTAAAGATGTAAGTTGTGAAAGATGTGTTTCTGAGTCTCTGTCCTGGCCCTGGATTACCCAGCAGCACACCACTTTCTGTTTATGGAAACTAAACACCTATTTGATCAAAGCTACTGTATGCAGATGGTGTTTGTGAAGTATATCTGAAAATAATCGCTAGATGACACTAGGAAAACATGAAAGTGATTATCTACAAGTTAAGGGCATATACACTGGCCTGAAAGAGTACATTACATATTTTGTTTGAAGAAAGCATATTTTATTTCTCCTTAGATTATTCTTTTAAAAGTCAGAAACTTTTAATTTTCCTGAATTTCTGAGAGCCTGTTTTTTATACATTGGACAGGACTCTTTTAAAAATCAGAGTAGAGCAGTGTGTGTGTGTGTGTGTGTGTGTGTGTGTGTGTGTGTGTGTCGGGTGGGGAGTAACATGATAAACAGGTGTTTTACAGATATCCATTTTTCCTTTCCAATGGTGATAGTGTTGGAGAGATGTTCGATGTCATCTTTGTTCTACTTATAGATCCTGGGGTTCCTATTGCCACTTAACTTTCATGTGTGATTTGCATTTGTACTATCAGACACCTTTACAAAAGAATTAGAAAGCAGAAGTTATAGGCAGCTGCCCTTGCTCCATCTGTGTGTGGAGTGCTTCTTGCTTTCCTATGTCATGAAAGCTCCTAGGCACTGCTAGCTAGCCTCGAAGCTCTCCCAGCATCCACTCTTCAGGCAAAACAGGCCTGCTACACGCTAGAGATAGAGTCACAGGGTTTTGATTTGTACAGTTAGAACTGTAGAAGAGGTATGGCTTCCTTTGATGACCAGATCTGAGGTGTGACGTTAGGGGACTTTCCAGGTACCTAGAATCTGTTTCTTTAGTTTTAATTCTTTCTAACCTAGAGTCTGTTTATTTAGTTCTTCCAGCTAGTCTACAAACCACTAAACATCAAGTCTGTCTCTCCTTCCATTGGTAGAGTCATTGTAGAGAAATCACGGGTTTATGAGTTTCATTCCTTTCTACTGAAGCCCTGACCCTGGAAGCAGATGTAGAGCGATATCTTATCATTATGTGCCCTTGAGTGTCTGTGGTGAAGAAAGCCTTTAAAGATACAGCTTGAGTTAAGGTTTCTATTGCTTTTATAAACATCATGACCAAAAGCAACTTGGGGAGGAAAGGGTTTATTTCTTTTTACAGCTTTCAGCCTATCATCCAGGAAAATCAAGGTAGGAGGGACTTCAGGGATAAACTGAGGCAGAAGCCATGGAGTAGTTCTGCTTACTGTCTTGCTCTCCAAGGCTTGCTCAGTTAGTTTTCTAATACCTCAGGAATACCTGCTACAGGGTGCCACTACCCACAATGGGCTAGGTTCTCACACATCTAACACAAATTAAGAAAATATACCGCAGGCTTGCCTGCAGGCCAATCTGATCGGGGCATTTTCTCAATTAAGGTTCTCTCTTCCCAAGTAACTCTAGCGCATGTCAAGTTGGCATAAAACTAGACAGCACAACACTTTAATGGGTACAATGAAGAAAATCAATTTCTTTTTTTAAGCTGCTGGGATTTTAGAAAAAAATTGTTACTACAGAATTATACATTATTCTGAAATGACATAGAACTTAGAACACAAGAGTAATGTGTGTATTTAACAGTAAACTTTAAAGTATGCTGCTTTGGTTTAATGACTCATCAGAAGGAATCAGAAAACTATTACTGATAACTAGAGCCTTAGAGATTCGCATTCCCTAGTGTTGAAACATTTGTCTGCAACAAATTGAAAAGTCAAAGTGGCACAACTGACTTTAGAGCAAAGGTTGAAATAAGATTATTAATCGTGGACCTGAGAGATGGTTCAGCAGTTAAGAGCACTGGCTGTTCTTCCAAAAGTCCTCAGTTCAATTCCCAGCAACCACATGGTGGCTCACAACCATCTGTAGTAGGAGCTGATGCCCTCTTCTGAAGAAAGTGACAGTGTACTCACATGCATTAAAACAAAGCATTTATTGATTGCTACAATTTGCACTTGATGCCTATTGTAAGACACACATGTACGTATTCAGAGAAAAATGAGTTCATAAGGATAAATTAAAGAGACTAGAGTCTGTAAAAAGGGACTTCATAGGGATGGAAAAGGCAACTGTGTCTGTCCCTCTAAAGTGATCAAAGACAAAACTATTGCTTGAGCAACAAAAAGTGGTAAAACTCAGTAAAAGTCAGATCAGAGACTGTAGACTGGGCAGTGGTACCCTGGCATGCCATTCGGTTGCACCAGATGACTCAAAACGACTTGAGATGGTTCAGGAAAGTGCCATTGCTAATAAAAGGAAAGAGAGCTGGAGGTGGGAGGAGCATAACGGACTAAAGGCAGACACTCAGGCAGGAGAATGCAAAAATATACCTAGAAAGTAGGTAGAGTCAAGGAAGCATACCTTTGTAGGACAGTTTCATTGTTAGAAGGCTCCATTTTACACTAAATGTGACCACAGTTCTCTGAGACTTTCACACTCCGTATTTCAACATATATAGGTAGAAGTAAACTGGGAAAGCTGTCCAACTTTTAAGGGAGGCATAGTTTTAATTCTCAATAACCACCTTAGGCAAGGACAAAGTAAAACCTTGCTGAGGAGAGAATTCCAGAATTCAGTGAATAATGAAATGTCCCACCTCCCCACCCCATGAGCCCAGATAGACTATTAGGGAGCCATTTCTCACCTCCAGGGTAGGCATTCTGTAACTCCTAGCCAGTCTGATGCTGAGCTATGGGTCAATGGAAGAAGATATGCAAAGGCCTGCTATAGAAGCTATCAGCACTTCTCCTGTGTCTGGGACTTGTAAGTTGTCGTTCCAAGTAAAGGGGATAAGTGACAGTATTTTATGTACTAGAAGGAAAAAGAACCCAGAAGAGAAGGCTGATAATCGTGATGAGTATTTACCAAATATCCCTGCTTTATGCTTTCATGAAAGAAATCCCCATAGTGTTTTCATCTTGCAAAATGGAAAGTCAAAGCACCAAATAACTCCTGTTCCTGGTCTAACTTCCCAGCCCTTGAGTCCCGGAATCAGGATTCTGCCTACTTGGTAACTACCTTTTGTCTCTACAAATTGCACTACTTTAGGTCACTTACATAAATGAAGACATATAGTATTCATTTGCCTTTTTTCCTCTGTCTTATTTTATGTTGCACAATATACCCAATTCTCTGTGTTGTCGTATATTATAGGATTCACTTCCCATTTAAGATTGAATAATATTCTGTTATGTAAATGTGTCACACAGTAATCATCCACCCATCCAAAAATAAACTTTTGGGGTGTTTCTGGCTCTTCACTATTATAAGTTGCACTGCTTTGGTGACATGATCTCTGAGATCCAGCATGCAATTCTGGATTAGTTACTTAGTTGCTGTGATAAAAATACCATGACCAAAAGCAACTTATGCAAGAAAGAATTTATTTTGCTTTATGGTTCCAGAGGGATGAAGTCCATTAATGCAGGAAGCATGGCAGGAAGTGGCAGCCATGGCAGCAGGAGCAGGAAGCTGAGAGCTCATGAGTGCCTTTGGCCACAAGCACAAAACAAGAACAAAATGGAAGTGAGGGGAGGACATGTTCCCGTTAACAAGGCTGCATGTCTCCAAAAACCTCTCTAAACAGTTACCAACTGGGGACCAAGGATTCAAATGCCTGAGCTTACAGAGGACATTTCTCATTCAAACCACCATGTTCTATTTCCCACTACCTGCTGCCATGAGCAAGGAAGTACATACTAAGATGAGCATTTTCCAGTCTAAGTTTCTGTATGAGTAAAATGGCAGCAATCCATGCTTCCCCAAGATGTATATGTAGGGTGAGTAAAAAAATAAGACTTTTTTTTTAAAAGCCATTAAGATTTGGGGGGTTTGTTTTATTTTTGGTGAAAATTAATAATGTTTTCCTTTTTTAAAAAATTAAATTTTGGTTTACCTAATGTTTGTAGAAAAGATTTTTGGTACGCCAGAGCCTCCCTTGTTGGAAAGGCTGATAAATGTGAGCCTTATTGCACATTCCTTGTGTCCCCATTCTCCCAGCCAAACCTTTCTTGAGGCCATGAATGTGGCCACGCCCGTACCCATGGCTTCTCCTTCAGTAATTGGTGTAATGAGATCCCAAGTCTCTTCTCGTTCCTCCTTCATTCATTTTGCTGTCTATATTTTAGCTAGTCAGCTTCATTTCAGCCTGTGTGTTCAAGAAGATTGAGTTTGGCTGAAAGCACCAAACCCTTAAATAATTGTGACTAAGAAAAGGGGAGCTGAATTTCTTCCTAGCATTAAACAGTGACACACGGGTTCCACCACCAATGGGGGAGTCTACTTTTCATTGTCCCATCATGTTTATCATTATCACCGTCTGTACTGGGGGCAGAATGCTAGATCCATCTTCCTCTTATATGTGTATTTGGGGCAGCAGAAAGGTATAAAAGAGAAGAAATGCCTTCTCTCTTCATGGCCTAGATGTTGTGCTTATAATTTCTACTTCTGTTCCATCAAAGGAAACTAAATAATGGTGCTCCTACTTTTGGAGAAGAGGAAACTGATGTTGCAGTACAAATGGCTGTGGTTGGCAGAGCAATTATATCTATGCATCCTAGGTTGCATGTGGAAAACAAGGGCTATACAGGCATGGTTAAGGTAATGATCTAAAATGGGGGCTTATTCTGGATTCTGTAAGTGAGTCCAATCTAATATTCTTAGAGCCAATCTAAATTCTTAGATTTCAATCTAGATTCTTAGAGGCTGGGGATGTAAGTCAATTATAGAGTATTTGCCTAGCATGTCCAAGGCACTCAACCTTCCTAATGTTGTGACTCTTTAAAATAGTTCCTCTTGTGGTGATCCCAATCATAAAATTATTTCGTTGCTACTTTATAACTGTAATTTTGCTGCCATTATGAATCATAATGTAAGCATCTGATATGAAGGATATGTGGTCCCAAAGGGGATGAAACCCACAAATGGAGAATCACTGCTATAGTTTCTATCCTTTGGGGTGGGGGAAGAGGGAGGAGAGGGAGAGGGAGAGGGAGAGGGAGAGGGAGAGGGAGAGGGAGAGGGAGAGGGAGAGACTGAGCCTTACCTAGCTGTGGTCAGAAAGGAGATAATGACTTCCAGGGAGAGGCCCTGAAAGATTCCAGAACATGGGTCACATTTAGAGACCAAAAGAGGGAAGGAAACAGTTTTCTCTGGAATTTCCAGAAAGGATATTAGTCTAACCAATAGCCCAAGTAGAACCATACTGAACTTATGACCAACAGACTTCAAAGACAATTCACTTTTGTAGTCGTAAGGCATCAACCTTAAAGTAATTTATTTTCGTAGTAATAGAAAGTTAATAAAGTAGCGATCTCAGCCAATCTGCCACCACAGTTTTGGGCATGTATACTTCTGTACCCTCTTCTATTCCTATGTTACATAATCATATCCTAACCAAGGGTGGAACTCTTCAAATTCCATTTCATCTGTTCTAGTCTAAAGATGGATGGCAAATACATTTTCTGAAGTCATGCAATTGGCTAAGCTGCAAATTTCTGGCTGAAACCTGTAATATTCTTTAGTACTTTATGTAGCCCTTGGTGTGGGCTGTATGAAATATTTGAACTGTAAGGGCACGACGGTCACTTCCTATGAATGGAGGTTACTGACTGAGTTCACAGTCAGATTGTGGGATCTTCTCCTGCCTGCAAGCCTGTGTGCTAGGGTATTATCAACAGCCAATAGAACAGAGGAAGCTGGAAAACAAAATGCTGGTGTAGAACTTTTTATAGGTCCCCTCACCCACCAAACAACCCTGTGTCAGCTGAGACCAAAGAATTGCACAACAATAAGTATGATTCACAATGGTGTCCCAAGGGGTTGAAAGTTTCCAGGATGTGATATGAAATAAAAGAGAAATTATATAGAACAGCTTTGTCATCTCCTTCAAATGATAGCATTCTGAGGTGACAGTGGGGTAGCTCTCAGTCAAATGCAATTTATTAAATTGACACTTAAGATGATAGAAAATGATTTAAGGAAAACACAGTGTCTAGTTGTATAACTGACTATGATAGTTTACTATGCTGCTTGGTATGGTATGACTGCCATTGACATTGTACTTCTTTTGAATTATCAAACACTTTAAAATGTAATGAATGAGTCAACGTTGCCTTTATCCAGCAAGTTCAGTAGCCACCTCTTATGTGCCAACTTTTCATAGGCAATGAAGAGATATTGGTGAGAAAAACATTACTAAGTTTACAGCTCTCTATAGTACAGCTGGATGTATGATCTCAAAAACTTGGAAGGCTGGAACAGGAGCAATGTCAATTCAAGACCAGCTAGGGCTTCATCATGAGACCTTGTCTCAGAAAATCAAAAAGAAAATTGTCTTACTGTAACTTTAATTGTTTCAAAACCTATTTTTAATGATGGTCTTAATTTTTTTATAAATAATTTATTTTTTCTCAAATCGTAATTCATTCACACAGGGGTTATAAACACAGAAAGGCAGGATGTGGGGAAGGGAATGACACTGGAGTGTGGGTGTTCATGGGGAATACAGATATCTTTCAGAATCGGCTGGGTGAAGGTTCAGGGGACAACTTACTATGACTCTGCCTATAACTCGCTTGTCCTTATCTAAGTTGGTATTGTCTTCCAAGGCTACCTGTTTACAAGGTCTATGACTACTCAGGCTTGTAAATTTCCACAAAAGCTGCCTGTTTACATTAGCTTATAGCCATCTGTTTCAATGTTTTTCCACTGAGACCCAAGACTTGGTGTTAGTATACATGTATGACAGGCCTATTGCTGATTTTAGGCCTATGGCTGATTTTAGGCCTTCAATGTGTAAGCAGGGCTGCCCCTGACATCTCCTTCCTTCTCTAAGTATAGAAGGGCTGTGGCAATTCTAATCTTGTGAAGGCGGGGATAGAGGCCTGACCTCCAGTACTTGAAGGGGACCTTGTAATGGCTCCAGTCCCCCTGTCGTTGTCCAGTGAGGCATGAGGGCCAAACCCATCCTGATGTCTTTTTCCTGGAGAGGGGATACTTTTGACATCAATCCCTATGCAGTCAGGCTTGTCCCTCAGAGAACCCAGAGAGATATTTTTAACTTTTATTTATATTCCCTTGCAGTGCTTAGCCTTGCAGCCTAAGCAAGAATTCAGATCGCCTGTCAGAGGGGGTTCTGGGTGGCCCCACTCTGCTTGGTCTAGGGGTAGAAGTCCCCCCTTTTAGGTTGGGTGGAGATGGGTTTTGGAAATACCCTGTATAAAGTAACAACCTCATCTTGAGTCTCATGGTCCTCCATAGCTAACTTATGATAATGTATCTGAATAGGTTTTGCTACCAAATTATTTATCTGTTGTATCACAGAGTTAGTCTGCCTATTTGAGGGCCAGGGACCAGCAGAAATAAGCAAAAAGAACCCAAATAATGGTCCCAAGATGGGAGGAAATAGGGTTGACAACCTTGGAGAGGCTGAAAACCAATTCTTGTACCAGCATTCATCTGTCTCTTTCCCTCTCTGATTTTTCTCAGGGCCTTCACTGGCCTATTTCATGCTCTCTTTAACCCTCTATGTCTTGTCTATGTAAAGGCAACATTCTTCTTTAAGGGCTATACACAGTCAAGAGCTGTACACAGCCTTTTCTATTGTAATAGAGTAAACCAAGTCCAATAAGGATCTTTGCGATTTTAGGAGGTCTCTTCAGACGGTGAAACGAGGGATTTCTTCAGATTGGTGATGTCAATCTCTAGCTGTTGATGTTCTTGTCAGTGGCCCTTCAAAGGTCTGAGTAGTATAAGTTCGGAGGCCAGCATCTGGATTAGAACTTCTAACAGCAGACATCATAGGTGTCTGGGATGCTGCCTGAGTTAAAGCTTCTGGGAGGCCCTCTTTCTCTTGGTTTTCTGAGGCTAGGTACAGAGCTGCTGCCTGTGACCTGCTCTATGCTCGGGCCCAGACCGGAAGTCTGGCACTTAAATGTTTTAACCTCCCTTTTTGCCTACTACCCACCAGAGGTAGTGAGAAAGAAAAGATACAAGGGAAATGGACCTGTTTAGAAAGATTCTTTGGAGCAACTTCTGTCTATGTTGTCTGGAAATCAGTAGTTTAGTGCACAGGTCAGCAGTGGAAGCTCTGTCCACTTGCAAGCACTTCATGGATACACCAGCAGTCTAGTTTGGTAGAGTCAGGTTAGCAACAGTGGTGACATGACCTAGCAGAGATAGCCAGGCCCCAGCCTCAGCACAAGTCAGCAGGAGGGGCCAGGAGGAACTCCAGAAATTCTTGGCTGTGCCTCTCTCAGGGAAGCGAAGATCAGCAAAGACTCAAGACTCACAAGTGTTGCACAGTTAGCTGTACTAGCAAGCCAAACTTTGTCTTCATTACTGTCTGTTGAGTCCTATTTATACCCTCCAAACATCACATGTGTTTTGCCTCAGCAAGTGCATTGTCTCAGCTGAGATCACTCTGGCAATCAGCCCAAGTCTGTGGAAGTAGTAAGAAACTGCTGTATACCACCAGAAGATTTTTGGTGCATTTCTGTCTATGGAGTCCCAACAAATGCAGCTCAACTACACAATGTAAGACAGATCAATGCATGTGTGTTGCTAGGAAAGAATCCTTCATCACATGTCTTTTCACATGTTTGCTTGAGCAGAACATCCTTTCACCCGTTTCTGCTTCAGCTAAATGTTCCTTCACTTGTTTGCCCCAGCAAAACACCATTCAACAGACTTTCCAAAGAACCCTTAAGTTTCCACTTCATCTTACTTAGGGTTTTACTGCTTTGAACAGACAACATAACCAAGACAACTCTTATAAGGACATTTAATTGGGTCTGGCTTACAGGTCAGGTTGAGGTTCAGTCCATTATCATCAAGGTGGGAACATGGTAGTACCCAGGGAGGCATAGTGTAGAAGGAACTGAGAGTTCCACATCTTTATCTGACGGCTGCTAGGAGAAAATTGGCTTCCAGGAAGCTAGCAATAGGGTCTTAGAGCCTACGTCCACAGTGACACACTTCTACCAAAACAACCACACCCACTCCAACAAGGTCACACCCACTCCAAGGCCACACCTACTCCAACAAGGTCACATTTAATTGTGCCACTCCCTGGGCCAAACATGTTCAAACCACAGAAGTGAATGGATGAATAACTAAAAAGCACAAATAAATATTAAATTCCAGTGGTGATGAGTGCCACTGAGGAAGTATGTCTACATCAGCTTGTTAAAGGAAAATTTAATTAAACAAAAGCCTAAAGCAACCACTTTAAAGTAAGCAAGGAAAGCAGAAAAGTATTTAAGCAGAGCAGCAGGTACACAGTCCCTGTGGCTCAGTACAGTTCTGCATAGGGAAGTCTCGGGCATCTGGGACATAGAGAGGACTGGAAGATGTTTCAGGCTGTGATACCAAAATAAGGACAAGGTTGAGAATGAGTATGATTCAATGGTGCTATAACGTTTTTATTTTAAGAACAGTTCAAAGCACTGAAAGGAGTGAGTGATTGGGCTTGTTCTGAGAAATCCTGGACAGATCAGAGAGGCAAGAAAGTGGAGAGTTATGGGAGATCATTTTAGAAAGAGGCATGATTAAGATGACTGTAAATCATCAATTCTCAGTGGTGATGATGTCACCCCAATAGGGCAAAACAACAACAACAACAGCAACAGCAGAACAACAACAAAGTTAGCTACTTAGGCTTTTGTTTAATTTTGTTAATATTTATTTGTGCTTTTTAGTTATTTGTGCTTTTTAGTTAGTTTTAGTTAATTTAATTTTGTAGTCACTTAGTGCTCACTCAGTGTCTAATGAGAGGTTGTTTTTTGAAGCAGACATATGAGAGGATGTATTGCTCAGAACAGATGTGATGTTTTTCTGGAAGCTCTTTTTGTGAGAGGGCACATGATGTTTTGCTGAATCAGGTACTTGAGAGGGCATATAATGTTTAGAAAGAATATAAATATAATCCCACAGACAACAAAGAGATGTTCTTGCATTGGTTCTCCTTGCAACATTTTGCTGATCTTTGCTGATGATGCTCTTCCATTGATTCACTTTGCAATGCTTCACTGGTCTTCACTGATTTTTGCTTGTCATGACTTCATTAAGAGAAATGCCAGGGAGCTTCTGGTGGTATTCTGGCTGCTTGCCACTTCCTCAGACTGTTGTCAATTCAATGGAACCTTGCAGTTTCTTCTGAATCAAGTCACTGCTACTGATTTCAGATTTTGTGTTTGTCAATTGGACTAGATTGCTACTACTGATAAATATTTGATGTTTTGGGCTGGGCTGCTGATATCCTGATAACAAAGACTGAATTGCCCCAAAGAAAGCCGGTCCACATACCCCTTTTCCTATTAACCTTTCTTGTCCCCTACATTTGGTTGGTAGGCTAGAAGGGAGGTTGAAACACTTAAGAATCCCTATTAAAGTAGGTTTTGAAAAATCTAAGCCTACAGAACTCAGGGACTCATGCTTGTTGGACAAGTACTCAAGCTCTGACCTAACCTTTCAGTTCAGCCATACTGTAGGCCTGGCCTTGGCCATGGCTGTTATGGGGCTTTTGATCCTCGTACTTTTGTATGATTCTTGTTAGGGTTTCTGTTGCTGTGATACAATACCATGACTAAAGCAACTTGGTGAAGGAAGGATTTGCTTCTTACAACCCTCAGGTTATCCTCTATGTCAGGGCAGGAATGTGAACACTGCTGTAATCTGGAGGCAAGAACTGAAGCAGAGGCTATGAAGGAGTGCTGCTTACTGGCTCATTCCTCCTGACTTACCATCCAGGACCACCTTCCCAAAAGCAGCATGCCTTCAGTGATCTGGGCCCACCCACATCAATTACTAACCAAGAAAATGCCCACAGGGTTGCTCACAGGCCAATCTGGTGGGGGTGTTTTCTTAATTGAAGATCCCTCTTTACAAATGACTCTAGTGTGTGTCAAGCTGACAAAACACTAGCCAGGACAATCTCTGTACTTTTACAGTGGGCTTTGAGAATTAAAGTGATGTGTTTTATATATATAGTATTTGAGTTGTCAAAGTTGACTTATTACTTTGTCAGATATTTAAAATGTCAAAAATATCCAGATAGGTTTCTAGCTGTTGAATATGTTAAAAGATTTTCTCATATAAGCAAAAAATCAAAAGTTAAGCTCACTAAAAGAAATTCTAATAATTTCCAAGAAGTGAATTTTTTTTCAATACTTTTACTTTTGTTGGAAAATACAATTTGAATGACTCAAAATTATTGTGGATGTCTTTTAAAAATAATATGTTAGTATAAATTGCTCACACATTTAACTTGATACATTGCAATTTTATAAGCATATAAATTGTATTGAAAGTTAGTACATAAGTTTCTGTTTTTATTTTAGGTTTTGATGTCTTGAGATAGTGTTATATGTTGCTCAGGTTGGCTTCAAACTCTCTAGATAACTGACGATGACCTTAATTTTCTGATCCTTCTGTCTCTACCTCATAGGTGCTGGGATTGGAGATTCGTGCTGTCATATTCAAGCAAAAAAATAATAAAGTTAAGTTAAATGATGATAGTTATTTGTAGTGGGTTTGGCCTAATGCTGCTTGTATCCTAATGTTAATTTGGGTCCCCAAAACTGCTTACATGAGTGTCTGCATATAGATTCTGGGAATCTGTCCCCAGTTGACTCTGATTGGTAAATAACAATGCTGGCAGCCAATGGCTGGGCAGGACAGACAGAGGCAAGACCTTAGGATTTCCCCAGGCTTGGGACTAAGAGGGAGGAAAGAGGAGATCTGCCATGCCAGGAAGGAGAAGGAGAGGAGAGATGCCATGCCTGAGAACAGTGGAGGAAAGGGAGGCATAGCTGACATAGGAAGTAGCCAGGAGGGTGCGACCCAGTTGGGCAGCCTTCTGGGTCCAGAGCAGCCAAGTGGAATGTAGAATTTAGTAAGTAATAACTCAGGATTATCGGCAGGAGGTGGATTAATTGCAAGGAGGTTTTGAAATGAACCAGCTATTGTGCTGCTTAAACCATATCAAAATATAAAGGCCTTTCATTCGAGAACATAAACCTTTGAAGCCGGTAGTGGACTAGCTGCTGGGATTCATTAATTAAAAATATTGCTACACTGGGCTGGTGAGATGGCTCAGTGGTTAAGAGCACTGACTGCTCTTCTAGAGGTCATGAGTTCAAATCCCAGCAACCACATGGTGGCTCACAACCATCTGCAATGAGATCTGATGCCCTCATATGGGTGTCTGGAGACAGCTACAGTGTACTCACATATAATAAATAAATAATAATAAAAAAAAATATTGCTACACTTACTTATTATTACTGTCATTATTGTTATTATTATTATTATCACTATTATTGTTATGATTATTAGTGTGGTGCCAAGGATTGAACACTGAGCCTTTCACATGCTGGGTATATGCCATTGAGTTACATCAACAATGTTTTTTAATTTACATAAAAATACTTATTTTGTTATTATTATATATGTGCATAATATTGGGGATTACAGGTGCCATGGTATATATGAAGGACAGATGATAACTTTGTGAAGTTAGTTCTTTTATTTCACGTTGTTGCGGATTCTGGGTATTGAACTCAGGTCATCAGGCTTGCCTTGCACACATCTTTACCCACTGAGCCAATCATCTTGCAGGCCCTTGATTTACCTCTTAATTTGAAATTGTACTTAGTCATATTTAATCCTGCATTGAATAAAAGAATCTTATGCTTTCTCCTTAATGCATAAATTACAGATGCATAGAATGTTTATAATATTAGTGTCTTGTGGAAAAGTATGGAAAGGTGTTCATAAGGTTTTAAATGAAGTGGTAATGAAGAGATAGGTTAGAGTATTGAAAGAGACATGTAGCACAGAGGGTGGATTGTGGGTAATTTGCACAGAGTAAATCACTATGAGTCGGTAATAAATAATTTGGAAAGTGAGAGGGGGCGGTACTGTACATGACTCCTAAGTCTTGTGACGCACTGAGCATTTATCCAGCTAGGTGGGAACACAGGAAGAACACCACAAGTTTACGAGTCATTTGTTTATTTTGAAGGGTCTGTTCATGTGTGTGCAATCATGTAGTTAAGTGCACACACCTAAGAAAGGGTTTAAGACATCATTACTTTTAGTTACCCATGGTAAGCAGAAAAATGGGCCCTTCACAATGTCCATATCCAACCTTTAGAATGTATAGATAAATTTATTCTTGCATAAATAATTCTAAACAGAAATTATGGTTAAGATAGAATTAAGGTTGTTAATTAGTTGACTTTAAGATACCAATTATAGCTGGGTGTGGTATAACACACCTGTGATCCCATCAGGGCTAAAAGATAACTAAAATTGTATACTACAAATATTTACTCAACACAAAGGAAGGGCATTGTGAACAAACTGAGAGATCAAAGCCATGATATGTGTGTGTGTGTGTGTGTGTGTGTGTGTGTGTTAAATCTTATATTATCAATATTTAAATGTGCCAATTGTTTAGGTTTTCTAGTTCAAAAACAGGGATTGACAGGTATATTTTTCAGTTATCATTTGATTGCATACTACTTGCATGAGGCTCTTTAGATACAATAACACCAATAATTTGAAAGCAAAAGAATGAAATTGAGACCTCTCAAATACCATCTATGTTGATTGTTGCTCTATTCACAACACCTAAGAAATGGAATTAGCCTAGATGTGCATCAACAGATGAATGGGTCAGAAATGTGGTACACAGTCACAATGAAGTTGCATTCAGTTATAAAGAAAAAAGAAGAAGAAAATTATGACATTTGTAGGAAAATGTCATGCAATTGGAAATTATCATGTTGAGCAAAATAAAGACAGACTCTAGAAAAATAGTTCTTCTAACTTACACTCTCAGTTTTAGTGTGTGTGTGTGTGTAGCTCAAGAAATAGAACGGAGACCATGAAAGGGAGAAACAAATCTTAGAAAAGGAAAGGGAGAGAAAATGAAAGTGACATAAAGAGTGAAGGAAGAATGATTTGGGGAAGAAGGGAACCAGGTAGAGTAGTGTAGGGAGTTAAAGAACAGCAACGAGGAGGGAGATGAATAAATCAAAGCTATGGAAATCCTATAGTGAACCGGTGTAAAGGTTAAAGAAGAGAGATGGAGAACGAGGAAAGGAGGGATAGATGGGTGATTGGGTGGAGGGAGAGATATGGAGAGAGGGAGGGAGAGAGTGAGAGAGAGAATGAGAGAGAACACTGCAATGTCTATTCAAATATTAGTCAAGATAGATTTTAAAGCAAAAACTGCTAGTAGAAACAGAAAATAGAATTTTATAATGTCCAAAGGTCAACCTACAAGAAAGCTACAACAAATATAGACATAGATGCCTTTATAAATTTATGAAAACAGAGGCCTGGTAGATATGAAGCAAAAGCTGACCAAATGGAACAGCAACAAAAAGAACACTCAATTCAACAATATGTAGAGAATGGATCACTAAGGACCTTACAGTCAGTAGACAAATGTTAACAGCTAAGAGAGCTTGAAAAACTCTAGACAAAGCAGACCCAACAGGAGTTTGTAGAGCATTCCTCCCAACAACAGCAGTATAAATATTCTTCTCAAGTGCTTGGTGAAAGTTCACAAAAATAGACCATATATCAGACCATTAAAGAAGTCTAACTTTCAAAGGATTGAAACCATACAAAGTATGTCCTTGTGAATGCAATGAAATGAAACTGAAAATCAGAAACAGAAGGAAATTTAGAAAATTTACACATTGCAGAAGTTAAGCAATGTACATCTAAAGAACCAATAAGTCAAAGAAAAACCACAAAGGAAATTAAAAAATACTTTAGAGTGGATGAGGGTGAGAACACAATACGCTAAACATGTAGGGTAGCCAGTGAAAGGAACACCAGAGGGCAACTCATACTATAAATAGAGCTACACTTTAAAGAGGCAATTGAGCCAATAATTAACCAAAACTTCCACCTTCGGAAACGTGATAAATTAAGAGCAAACTGAATCCAGCACAAGGAGAAATAAGTAATGCTAGAGCCGAAATCTAAAAGTACAGAATAGAAGACTAATTCAGAAAATCAATAAAACAAAGGGCTGGTTTTCTGAAGATAGCAACAAAGTTGATAAACTGTTGGATAGACTATAATAGAGAGAAGTATAATAGAAGGCTCAAAGTATAAAGTTGGGAAAGGACTTTGTGTGTGTTGCAAGTGTATGCATTACTGTCAACTTTACAGAAATCAAAAAGATTTTTAATGAAGCACCATAAATAATGCTTTATCAGCAAGTTAGATTATTTAGATAGTGTCCAAATATTCTTAGAAAGATATTTAAAAAAGGTATAGGAAACCTGACTTGCCGATAACAAATAAGAAAGCTGACTTAGTGATAAAAAAAATTTCCTAACAAAGAAAAGCCTAGGACCAGATGGCTTTATGAGTGAATTTTACCAAACAGCCGAAGAACAATTTATGCCAGTCTTTCAAAAATTCTTGTAAAAATCAGAATCAAGCATTTTTTTATTCTGTAAAGCCACCATTATTCTGACAAAACCCACAGAAATTTATTTATCAATATATTTATGAATCTTCAATAGAGTCTGTTCACCAGGACCCATCTGCATAGGTTATTGATTATATGCAATAACAAGAGAGATTTATAGGAATCCAAGGTTAGTTCAAGAGACAAAAATGAATCCTTACAGTACATTTTATAGGACACAAGGAAAAACACTATATGGTCATCTCAAAGAATGCATAAATATCATTTAACCACATGGTTTTATGTCGAAATACCCAAGAAGGTAGAGATAGAGAGAGCCTCTTCAAATTGAGGATGGACATCTGTGAAAAACCTGAAGCTAGCATTGTGTGTATAACGAACAAAAGCCTTCCCCTAAGATAGGAAAGCCAAGCATGTTGGCCATCACCACTTCTGTTCAATGTGGAATGAAGAATCAAAAATATCTCCAGTTGTAGATGACTGTGCCTTATATATTGAAAACCCTAAAGAACACACAAAGAACTTTACAAACTAATAAATTTAATGTAGAGAGAATCTGTATACTGTATGAAAGTATCACATCAATAAAAGCTGATGGCCTATTAGCTGAGGCAGGAGGTCATAATTCTGGTAGGGAGAGAGGAACTTAGGGATAGAGTCAAGCATAGGAGAGATGCACCCTGAACAGTGATGGACTTCAGGAGAGGCAACTAGCCACATGGCAGGACATAGTATAGAAAAAAACAGGTTATAGGAGCTATGAGCTAACAGGAACAAGCTAAAGACCTAGATCTAAACATTTATTCATAAATAATTCAGTCTCAGAGTCATTATTTTAGGAACTTGGGTGTGGGTGGAAAAGCCCATGGTTACAATTTAACATGTTTTCAAGATCAATATAGAAAATAAGATATTGGTATATCCTAGCTATGCAGGATCTAAAAGCAAGATTAAGAAAACAATCTTATAATAGCATAAAAAGAATAAAATACTTTGGGAATGAATTCCCCAGGGATATACAAGGCCTATATGCTGAAAAGTGGAAGACGTTGCTGAAAAAATATCAAAGACCTGAATACTTGTAGTGTTCTCAGAATGAGAGCTTGATGTTGTTCAGTTAGCAACACATGTCACCAAGAGTCATTACAGATATGAGCAAAAGCTCAAATTGCCTTTTTCTTTCCCCTGAAAACGGATGGTAGTTCTAATATCCATGCAGAATTTTGAAAAGCCCCAGTATTGTCAAAATAACCATGAAAAAGAGAATAAATTTAGGGGAATAAAACTTCCTGATTTCAAGCTCTTCTTCAAAGGAACAATATCTCTCCTGGTCTCTTAAAAATGACAATAGCAGAACAGTAATCCAGACAGTGTGAGGTAAAACCAGGATAGACAAAGAAAAACATAAATACACGGTCAGTTGCTTTGGAGAAGGATAAAAGACCATCCAATGAGGAAGAAGCACTTACATCAATGAATGCTGCTGCAGGAACTTGAAATCCATATGTGAAAGAGTCTGAAGTCCTTCTTCACACCATATGTGAAGAATAACTCAGCATAGGTCAGATACTTAAATGTAGGAATCAAGGGTGTAAATTTCTTAGAAGAAAACACCTGGGAATCTTCATGGACTTTGACTCCTCTTATATGTGAAGCCAAAAGCACACACACACACACACACACACACACACACACACACACACGGCTTCATTGAAATAAAACATTCACAGGGTAAAGAACACCACCACAAAGGGGAAAAGGCAACTTGTAGTTTGAGAGGAAATATTTTCACTTCATCTGAAAAGGCTCTAGAATACAGAATATAAGAATAATTATAAAATTCAAGTATAAGAAGAAAAGAAAGTATTTGAAAGAAGCGAAACTTTGGGATATTTATTAAAAATGTTATGTAAATGGACAATAAGTGTGAAAAATTGCTCAATATTGTATTAGCAACATGCATATCAAAACATGATGGGATATCTCTTCATTGCCACTAGGATGACTATACATGTTTCCTCAGGAAGGGCTGGGAAGATTTTTCAGTTAGCAAAATGTTTGCTGGACAAGCATGAGGATCTGAGTTTGATTCCCAGATCCAGATCCAGACCCAGACCCATTTAAAGCATTCAGCTCTGGGGAAGTGCAGGATCCATGGGTTTGCTGCTTAGCTAGTCCAGCCAAAGTGATGAGGCTCAGTAAGAGACCCTGGCTCAAAAAAATCAGGTAGAGAATGAATGAAGAAGACACCTGATGGCAAAATTTCACTCGATGTGCTCATGTGCACATGCATCTACAAGTACACATACATATTTGTATATTAACACAAAAAGAGGGGAAAATCAAGTAAATAGGTAGCAAGTAAGGTACTGTATAATCTCAACACTTGGGAAGGAAGGAGGAGGCTCAGCCAGCCTGGGAGGCATGGTGATCCTTGTCTAAAAAAGTGACATGACTAGTCGAACAAAACAAGAGACTAATAAAGAAATTGTAGTCCTCATTCACTACTGGGTGAGTGTAAATTGGCTTAGCCACTTTCAAAGGCAGCTTGACAGTTCCTAAAGACAGTTAAGGATAGTGTTACCATGTGAATCTATTACTAAGTGGATATATAAGAGAATTGAAAACTTGTCAGAAAGCATGAATATTCATAGTTGCCCAAACATGGAGACAGTCCATATGCCCATGTTGAGGATTTGATTTGTGCTTACATGGTAAGTCGCACTTCCGCTGCGGGTCCCTGCCAACACTTGGTTTTTTGATGGATCAATAAAGAGCCAGAGGCCAATGGGCAGAAGGACAGAGGAGGGACTTCGAGGATTCCCCCAGGAAAGAAATGTAGAGAAGAGAAGAGGCAGAATCCATGATAGGAAGCAGAGAGATCAAACTTAAGAGCCCACCAACATGTAAGAATTGGTGAAAGCAGCCACAGGGGCCACTCCCCCGATTGAGTCTGGGATAGCAGAAATGAAATATAGATTTAGCAGGTATCGACTCAGGTATATCAGAGGGGAGTGTGTTAGCCACGTGGAGGTTCAGGAGTGGCCCAGCTATTGAGCTAGAAAGGCATATTAAAAGTAATGTTACTTGTGTGTGTCTTTCATTTGTGAATTCAGAGCTCTTGGGTGGGTGCAAAGCCATGCATGCACCTGCCAGGGAGCCTAGAATGGACCTTTACAGCTATGTGCCCACAACACAAGTAAACAAAGTGTAGAATATCCATAAAATGAAATATTATTCAGCAATAAAACATAATGGCATGCTGATTCATACTGCAGAGTTGATGAACTCTGAAAACATTTTTCTAACTAAAAGAAACACATAGGCTACCTCATATGTGAACTATCCCACTTGACCCAATCTGTAGGGACAAAAGTAGATTCATGGTTGCCAAGACAAGGTGAGGCAAACGTGTGGAAGTGAGCAATAAGGGTTAGAGGATGTCTTTTAGGGATGATGGAATTATTTACTTTAGAATTGGATTACAGTGATGTTTGGGCAACTGTAAATAGGCTAATATTATGGCATGAACATTACAGCTTGAATTACTTTAAAAAACTGTGGAGATAGAAGAGGGTCAGAGAAAGATGCAGTGTGAGATAAATAGGGGTTCATGGCCCAAGAAATGGCTTTCAGGAGCCTGGAGAAAGCAGGAAGACATATTTTGTCTTGGGTCTCCAGTGGAGTCCACTTTTTCATCACTTTGATTTTATTCCTCTGAGGCCTATGCCAACCATCCAATTTATACAAAATAATCACCTTATACTCATTTTAATTACAATGTGTACAAATAGAGATGAGTATTCCAAAGTTTGTAAGCGTCTTCAGGGTTCAGACAAGGCACATGGGCTAAAAACACAATAGAAATTTCTAGGCTTTGTTTCAACGAAGGAGAGAGGGAGGGAATGGGGAAATAAGCACATCAGATAACAACTATAGTCCTTTGAGGTTAATTACTTTTTTTTTTTAATAAGGAAACCAGGGCACAGAGTTCAGTGAGCTCCCTGAGGAATAGTGGTGGAGGTGACTCAAATATAGGCGTTTGCCTTTAGAGTTGGCGATTAGTTGTGACAAATGTATCTGTTAACTGATTATCATGTAAATGGTAACAGAGCCATCTGAAAACAACTACCAACAGTAGGCAGCAAGTGCACACTCTTCAGATGGGGTGATTGAGCAGCTAAGGAGTGACTGCTGGTATAGACAGCTTGCTGCAAATTACAGCTGGGACTTCACAGGTAGAGAGAGAGAGATCATTCTAATATGTCATGTCATGGGACATGTTATTGGGTATCAACAGAAGCTTGGTTTTTCAGTGGAAATCTTGAAAATATGGTGCGAAATAAAAGCAAACAACAACAAAGAAACTCTTGGGAAATTCTGGTGGAAGGTGTGAATCTATAAAAATGAGAAAAAAATGGTCAATTAGTTTGCATCTCTGTTACTGTGGTAATCACTTTGGCCAAAAGCAATGTGGAGAAGAAGTTCGTTAAATCTTATGGGTTAGAGTCCATTTTGGAGGAAAGCCAAAGCAGGAGCTGAAGCAGGAACCATGGAGGAACATTGTTTACTGGCTTGCTCTCATGGCTTGCTCAGCCTGCTTTCTCATACAACCCAGGACCACCCTGCCCAGGGAATGGCATTGCCCACAGTGGGCTGGGCCATCATACATCAGTTACTAATCTAGGCTTGCCTATAGGCCAATTTGATGGAAGCATCTTTTTAATTGATGTCCTTTTACCCAAACAACTCTAGCTGTGTCAAACTGACAAAAATGAAATCAAGTCAAAGCAAAGCCAAGCAAAATAAAACAATCTAACCAGCACAAATTGATCTAGAAATTCTGAAAAAGAAAAAAGAAAGGGTAGGGACCACAAACACTTGTAGAGGGACAGGCTTTATGAAGCGGGAGTTGTTCTTTCATTTTATCAGAGTGGAGTTCAAGGCTGGGTGTGGGTTGATATATTTGGCCCCTGGGAAGTAAGAATATTTCTGTTGATCTTTTCTCTCCCTGTCTCATAGGAAATAGAAGCCAGGCTCACCCTCTGAGTATGGAGGTGGTGGTAGTGGTGGGAAGGAGTGATGGGCACATAGGTGAGTTTAGTGGTTGTAGCAACCACCATAGTGTGTGAGAAGTCTCAAAGGAGAAGAATAAGATTAAAGTATCATTTTGGAGAATCAGAGAATAAATTGACCAGCCCAGAAACATAGTCGTAATTTTATCGTCTTCAGGGTCCATTTTAAGATCTATCATATCAGGTCTACAACTACTACCATTTTGTTATTTTCACACGTTTTCAAATGTGTCTAAGAATTTTCCTCACTCGGTCTCACCAATCCAAGGACTTGGGCTTGACTAGGGCTGCAAGAGGATGAAGAAAAGACACACGCACGCACGCACGCACGCACGCACGCACGCACGCACGCACGCACGCACGCACGGCAGAGCTGGAGACTGTAGTCCAGTAGACTTCACTTTCTGATGGAGAAAGTAGAGGATCCTGGAAGCTCAGCTGAACTGTGGGTGGGGTCGTTGCATACAGATAAACAAGGAGTCAGAGTTATTGTGTACAGGTGAACCAGGAGGCTGGTTTAGCTAATCTCGGTAGAGCAGGCTCTGTAGGCGAGCAGTCTTCAGGTGGTAAGTATTCAGAAGTAGAAAGCTGTGGTGGACATTACGTATCTTTACATTTGAATCCGAAGAAGCTTCGCCATACTCCTGAGCCTTACCTGGCGAAAGCTTTGGCACTCCCATGTCAACAGCACACTGTTCACCCAGGACTTCACCCATTTAGGGCTTCTTCCATTCCCAGTAATACCCTCCCCCGTGTAATAAAATTCATTTTCCTAGTTCCTTCTAGTACCAAGGACAGTGTTGAGAAATTTTTAAGCAATACATTTAGATTGCTTAACTAGGACATTTAGTTAATCAGAATATCATCAAAATTATCAGAATGCTTTTAGACAATGGACATACACCAAAACGTGTGTACAGGCAGATAGCCTAGACATCCATCCAAACCTAATTTTACAAGACAGGCACTTTAGCCAACTAAGTGACAGAGCCACCTCAAAACTTGATTTTAATGAAAGTCTCATATTAAAAAAAGTCAGCTATAATATATCTGTTTCAATTTCAAATAAAACAAAAAACAACCTAACAACAACAAAAGTTCCTGTCCTACCGCTGCTAGAAGAAGCTTCAACCTTTTTGCTTTCATTTTGAGATTCATAAACCTCTCCATCTTGTAAGCTTACAGGCTCATTATCAAAGTGATAAACCTTTACACAAGAGGGTTGAGTCGTGAGAAAGTGAGTCGTAGAAAACAAGACTTGGAGAAGAAAGGGTTAAAGAACTCATGGCTCTCACCAAACTCATTCCCTGCCTGCTACCTTTCACAGATGTAAGTGGTGGTGCCTGGCATGTGTTCTGCTCCAGAGGCTAATTAAAGAAAAAAAAATTGCAGGCTTGGCTACCAATGGAAATCACAGAGTCTAAGAAACTCAGCAACCAGGACCAGTGAGTCCCTAGGAAATCACCCAGTAACAAATAGGAGTTCAAACAGTGCATCATAGCAACCACAGCATAACTTAGACAAATTGAGTCTAACCCAGGAGGGTCAGGGGCCAGAAGACTTACACCTATTCAGTCATATCCAGTAGATGCCATATGCCATAGTTTTGGTGGGATATATGAACTCGCAAGTTAAATAGAAAGAAGTCATTTTCTTCAGTGACAAATATTTGAAAACCCCAGCAATCCAGTTCGATGGTACAAAGGTGTGGGAGCAGGGAAGAGCTGGGCTGCTTGGGGATTTAAACTGAGATGTCTTTGGGGGCATTCAGGTAAAGCTGATGAACTTACAGGCTAGATGCTGAAGGGAAAAATCCAGCTGGTAACCTGGGTACAGAAATGTATATATTCAGTAGTTAATGTTATGAGTGTGACAAAAAAAAACAGGGCTACAATGAAAATACGTCATCATCCTGGAGAGGTATAACATGTACAGGAAGCCAGAGGAGGGAACACAGATAGAGGAGAGCCAGGAGAGAGAAGCAAGGGAAGCAGAGGAAAGAAGCGTCACACAGTGCCCAGTGCTGCCTAGCTCGACCAGGTACCTACTGGAGTTGGAAAAGAGGATGTTGTCGCTGATGTTCATGAGATTATGTCAGAAGAAGTGCTGGGAGGAAGTCATGCAACATGAGTAAGAAGGAAGAGAAAATTGAAACAGATTCTGGTATTGAAAAGTAAATAGAAGCTGGGCTTGGGAGTTCATGTTTGCTATCTTTGCACACAGGCTGAGGCTGGAGAATGCAAGTTCAAGGGTGGTCTGAGCTACTTAGTGAGTTCACCCAATCAGGGGCAGATTGGGTGATGTGGAGAGACCCTGTCTCAACCAAAGCAAGTAGAAAAGGTGTGATGGTGTTTGCCTATAATCCTCTTGGGAGGCAGGAGCAGAGGATCAGGAGTTCAAGTTCATCTTCAGCTACACACAGAGTAAAGATTTGATGATGTATCTGAACTAAATGAGAGCCTGCTTCAGAAAACAAACAAACCTGTAAAGCAAACAATAGCAATCAACCAACCAACCAGATGGAAAATCCAGTGATTCATGCAGCTGCATTGACTAGAGCTTTAACCAATGCCTGCGAGCGTCTATGTTAGTCATGGTTCTTGGCTCTGCAAATACTTTCTCCCTTCAAATGAAGGTTCAATGTTCAAACCTTGGGAATCCAGTAGAGTGTGAAGTGGACTGACACTTAGTTGTTACCAGGATATCAGCAGCCCAGTTCAAAACATCAAACATTTATCAGTAGTGGCAGTCCAGTCCAACTGGCAAACACAAAACCTGAAATCAGTAGCAGTGACTTGATTCAGAAGAAACTGCAAGGTTCCATCGAATTGACACCAGTCTGAGGAAGTGGCAAGCAGCCAGAATACCACCAGAAGCTCCCTGGCATTTCTCTTAATGAAGTCATGACAAGCAAAAATCAGTGAAGACCAGCGAAGCATTGCAAAACGAATCAATTAAATTTCTATAATTTAATTTCCACAAAATCTTATATAGAAGTTACTTTTAGTTTGAGATTTAAAGAAATAACAGTAATGAGTTGTAACTTCAGTATGCCTCGGACCTGCTACCACTGGTCCACTTTGATTTTTATAGCCCTGAGAAGAATTTTCATTTTTCTCTTGCTTATAGATTTTCTAAGTTTTTAATACTTTTTATGGTTCTATCCCACCATGTTGAATCTTAGTCTGTCACCATGTTGAAGAAGCAATGGCAGCCTTACTTTATCAAGAATTAATTACTTAGCCTTCAGTTCTGGAAACTCTAGAGCATAGCCCTAGTATTGGCTGAGTTCTGGTGAGGACCTCATGGCTTATGACATCAGAGCAGCAGGGGCCTGTGAGGGAAGAGCTGCTTTCTTGACGGAAGGTCAGAGAGAAATGGGGATCAGGCAGTCCCTTTAGAAGGCACATCTCTGGTGACCTCAGCACCCTACTTAGCTCCACCTACAAAATGTTCCATTACCCCAAGATCACACTTCATCTACCTGAAACCTGTGTTCAGTCCTATGATGATTTTCTTCCAAGTCAAAAAGGTATCTCTGAACACTGAGTTTAAACAGCTTAGCCTCTGTTTATATTCCCGCTGTATGCCTGGTTGAACTGTATGAAGTGTCTGCTTCAGTGTCAGCAACTCCAAGCGGGCTTCAGATGGTTTGCAATGAATGGAATGTTTGGTTTTCCACAGATGTCATGGTATTAGAGGTAAAGCCTTTCAAAGGTGATTCTGGTTAGGTGAGTTTATGAGGGGAGATCCTTCCTGAGAAAAATGAGTGCCCTTCTCAGAGGCATGAGAGAACTTGGCACTCAGCTCTGCTTTGTGAGGTTGCAAAAGAAGGTGTTCTGGCTACAGCCTAGAAAAGTGCCGCACTTCCGGGTCATATCACTCGGCCATATATGTTCAGAGAAGAAGCGGAAAGGGAACACTGACTTCATATTTTTTGTGATCTAATTAGTATTTATGTAGCTCTGTGTATTTTGTTTTTATTTTAAAATTTATACTATTTATATATTAGTAAGCTTGGGCTACTATTTTATTACTTAGGGCATGTATTTACTTTTATATAACACAATCCCAAAATGGCATCAACTAAGTGAATTATTTAAAGCCCTCGTTGTTTAGCAGGTACATACATCTTTGAGGCTGAATTCTCACTGAATGGTTATTGAGGGAAAAACTATCAAGAGTTGTTCTCCACGTACACAGGGCAGCTCCGGGCACTTTAACCAGGTCTCTGAGCTGCTGAATAACATTTCCTTATACAAATTCATATCTGGAGCTCTACTTCAATAAATTTCAATTTCTTAAGCAGCATACAAACAAATACCACATTAACTTTAAATATCAAAAGCATGCATTCATGTTGACAAAAAATATTAAGATCAAATCATATAGCCTAAATGCCTACTTTGTATTTGATTTAAGAATTCGTTTACATACTCTCTGATTTCCTAGAGGCTTAAACATTTACATCAGAAAGTATATTGTATGTTACGCTTTAAAAATCAAGCTATTAGATTTTAAAAGTTCACCAAACACTAACAGAATGCTAATACTACCTTTATATGGCTCTGGGATGGAATGAAAAACCCTCATATTGAAAGCTCATTTGAATTCAAATCCTCTTATGCTTGAGGAGCCTGTGAAACATGAAAGCGGATCCCCAGCACATGAACCTGTAGAGACAAGCCACACCAAACCATAGCATCCACTTGCTCTTCCAAGCTGCATCGCAGAACACAGCTACACCAGAGCTATCAATTTGCAGAGTTCCGGGTGTATCACCTACCCAATCTCTCTTCAACATCTTTGCAAGCATAACACTGTATTGGTTATTAAAATTATTTCCTAGCCTATAAAGAGTCTGGCTTGAATTTACTCATCATAACCCTAATCTCTAAATCTACTCTAAACATATTTAACCGATTTCCAACTGATAATCCCTCAGGGAAAATACAGTATCATTTCTAAGATTAGTTCTGTATGACTTTGATATGTAGGATTATTTGGGGAGGAACAAACACATCTTCCCATTCTTTTTTCATCTAGAGGAACAGAAATGAAAAGATTGGAAGATTCCAAAATAAAGATACATTTTCATCTTTAAAATGCACTAAAACATAAAATAAACTCACTTGGAAAGGTGAGCGCATCACTGGCTCAACATGGGAGGCCACATGCTGAAAAAATAAGGCACACATCTCCATCAGAAGAAAAATGGTTTCAGAGGAGCCAATAATTTTGTATGGAATTTCTTAAGGATTATAAGAGCGCACCATGGAAGTGCAAAGCCCCAGCTGCTGTCTACAGTAACTTGCTAATGGAAGGCAAGATGTTTCAGCTTAGTGGAGACTACAGCCCCTTTAAAGGTATGAAAGTGGAGTTTCATATCAGAGTTTTAAGTCTTCAGAAAACTTCCAAAATAGTGGGAGCTTGGGAAGAAGGTTTGGGAAAAGGCACTAATCATTGACACTTCTTGCATGGAGGAGTTGGAGGACACAGTAAGGTGAAATAAGAGACTTCAAAAGCACAAAAAAGGCAAGCCTGTGCATTCACATCTATGACCTTATCATGGAGTGGCCTGATTGAAGGGCTCAATTCCTACTACTGGGGACAGGAGTAGAAGAACTAAGAATGACCCAGAGAACCATAACTTCTATTACCATATAGAATATGACAAAATTGCACCTCCAAGAAAAGCAATTGGTGGTATAATTGGGATTTGAACTAAGGGACTCTGTTCCTTGTCTTGGAGAAAATTTTGTTTGTCATCACCTCTATGGTCTCATTCTTCACTTTTTTAAAATATCATGTATTTAATGTCTATAAGTACACTGTAGCTGTCTTCAGACACACCAGAAGAGGGCATTGGATCCCATTACAGATGATTGTGAGTCACCATGTAGTTGCTGGGAATTGAACTTAGGACCTTTGGAAGAGCAGTCCGTGCCCTTAATTACTGAGCTATCTTTCCAGCCCCATGATCTCATTATTTTATTATTATAGTACTGTTGTACCAAAGCCAATATAGTCGGCGTATGTAAATGTACACAACAAACATGGCCATTATTGCAACAATTGTCTTACTTAGCATTTGAGAAAAAATAACTCTTTAACCACTCCATCTAGAAGCCTTGGGACCAAGTTCTACAAGGTCAAAGCTTTTACACAGGCTTAATCACAGTTTCTGGCCTTGATTCCTTTTGGTGAAAAATGACTGCTGACTTTCCTTAGGGGCTCAGTTATAGATTGCAGTTTCTTATTTTGTTCTCCTTGGTTTAGTTTTTTTTCTTTACACACTATTGAGATTTCATAGAAAGTTGGGGCTGCCATTCTTCTTTGTAAGCATGAGGCCAGGTATGATGGCTCAGTCCTGGGATCTCCCTGTTCCTCCTTGTAGGCTACTTTCAGAGATATGTGACATCAGTAGGGACCTACCACATACCTGTAGTGAACACTGTGATGATGCTCTTACCAGCAGTGGTACCTATCTCCTGGGGACCAGTTCAGCTAGTGGTAGCTCTTCTTGGGTCCTGGAGGTAGGTCCTTCCTGATGCTGCTTCAGCTGCCAGCCAGTCTCTGAAGAAAGACAGCTGTGCTGGAATTTTCCATGTCCCAATCTCAAGCTTGTTCAGCAAAAGGCTACTCTCAAATCATTCCTTCTAAAGGCACGTTGTGCCCTGGTTCCTACAGAATCTGGCAGTGTTTTCCAATATGTGGGACTCAGATGCTTAACAAGTCAGGGATTATTGCAGGAACATGTGAATCATCATCCCAGCCAAATACATAACATTGACAGTTGTGTGACACCTGCAGTGTGCCAAATCCTGTGCATGCATTATCTCATTTTTATCCTCACAAAAATGCTGCGAGGTTTTGTTGGTAATCACCAGCATTCTACAGGTGAGAGGGCAAGCTTAGCCTCAGAGAGATAAGCAAATTGCTCAAGATCATAAACCCAGCAAATGAATAGGTCTTCAAATTCAGGCTAACCACTATATGTATGTACACACACACACACACACACACACACAATGTGTGTGTGTATATATATATATATATATTTATATATATATTCATAATGTTTATATTTGTTTTGGTTGTAAAAGTAAAGACTTTAAAGTATCATATAAATTATGGTAGATTTTTGTTATTTTCCTTTCCACTAAATTGAAATATTGAAAATATTGAAAATGTGCTTCCACCACAACTGACTGGTAAGTCATGTATTTTTTTAAATCTCTGTGTGTGTGTGTGTGTGTGTGTGTGTGTGTGTGCATATGTATGTGAACACAGGTGTACAAGGGCTACAGCAAGCTTGCAGTGCTCAGAGGACAACCTTGGGTGTTGGTCACTGTCGTTCACATTGTTTGTGACAATGCTCACTACAGTTTATGCCAAGCTAGCAGCTCGCCTCCATCTCCCTCAGTCTCTGCCTCCAATCTCATGGGCGGGGCATAGGCTTGGCAGATGCAGGCTTTATGTGGGATTTGAACGCTATTCTTCCTACTTGCATAATCTTTTTGTTTCATTTCTGTTGCTCTGACAAAAGCAATTTAGGAAGGAAGGGTTCCTTTTGTCTCACAATTCCAGGTTATAGTCTCTTCTTTCTCAGAAGTCACTGGGCAGGAACTTTAGGCAGCTGGTCACACTGCATCCCCAGGCAAGCAGAGACTGATAAATAATTGCCCTCAGCTCAGCTCACGTTCTCCTTCTAATATATAGGTCAGGATGCCGGCTCAGTGAATTGTGGTACCCAGAGTGGGCAGGTTTTCCTGCATTAATTAGTCTAATCAAGATAATGCTTCACAAGCAAGCACAGAAGCTAACCTAACCAAGATAAGCCCTCACCGATGTAGTCTAGGGGCTTTTTCCCTAGGGGTTGATTTGACAATACTAACCTTCACAGGTAACAAGTGATTTCTTTACCCATTAGCCAAACAGTAGTTTTTAAGTACTCTCTCAAGAGTCAGGATTTGAGGTTATACCTCAGCAGTGGAACGCTGTCCCAGCATACTAAATCTGTGGGTTCAATCCTCAGCACTGAAACGAGTAAACTAATGATTTTCCAAAACTTTAAAATATGCAGGTGGGGAAACTGTAAGCTACCAGAGCATTGTTTCTACCAGTGCTTTAGTAGTATTAGATCCCAATCAAGACTTTCAGTTACGTTAAGGTTGTCAGTTCTCCTACATGAAGAAACAAACAAACAAGTTAAAATTAATTCTATTTATTTATTCATCAATTTAATACATCTGTTTCTGCTTCTAACAGGCATTGAGGTAGGAACTATATGAACAGAATATGTTCTATTTCCAGATTCTCAATCTGCACTATCTGCTGTTCCGTTGCAGTGAAAGGAACTTCCTCTTTTAAACACAATTTCTGAAGTGTGGTTAAAAAGTGGAACACTTGGCAGCAGCCTGTGTGTGAAGCCACATCAGCACTGAGCTACTATTGACCTAAGGCTACTCGGGTCATAGGCCGGATGTTATGGTGCATCTCTGCAATTTCAGCCAAGCTGGAGGCAGGATGACAAGCCTGCCTTGTCCTTACTGGGTAACAGAAACATAACCTCACAAACTCCAAACTATTTAAACAAGTATGCTAATTTGGACAGTTTTTTTTTTGGATTAGGAAGCCTCAATCAGTCCTTTAGTAGCTTCTGTATGATGGTTCTAGTTCTGAATTTTAGCATAAGAAAGATCAGTTCATTTTTCATATGGTTTTTATGCTAGGCCTGGGCTGAGAGCAGCCAGCCAGCTCTGAATTTAGGTGCTGAACTCCACTTTGTTTGACCAGGAGTCTTAGAAGTTGAAACCCAGGGGAAAGTTCCTAGAAACTTCAATGAAGTGTTAGTTCACAGTTGAAGGGTCAGTTTGAGTTCACATGGCCAATTCAAAGAGAGCTGGAGAGAGATCATTTAAGGGGAGACGTGAAGAGCAGTTTGGAGCAAACGGTGGAGCAACAGTGACCTGAGCTTTGAGGAACGGGAGAAAGGACAAGAACACTACTGACAAGGTGAACTCAAGTCTTCCACCCACACACAGCTCAGCTGGAGGTGTCAAAGGACTAGTCAGCTCTGGAGAGTAATGGGAATATCCAAGCATTGTCTGAGAATAGGTATGTGAGATGGCAGACAGGAATGTGAGGTGTTCCTGAGTTGGACTGCCTGAGTCTGGACTCTTCTCTTTGATCTCTTGCTACAGTTCTCTCTCATGGAGAGTGGGCGAATGGATGTTACATTACTGCATAGCACAGGACTCTGACACAACCTGAGTGTGTTCTTCAGATCAGGCAGTGCACCTATCTTAACAACTTCACAATATACAATTACAATATAGTGAAGTAGTTTTTTTCTGGCAGATGATGTTTAGATTCCTCCTAGTTCTGGCTGTCACTGAAAGCTTGACTTTCTAAAAGACTGATAAAAAATGCAGGAAACTCATAGCAACACGTGTTTATAAAAACTTTGAATTAGTAGTAATTTTTGCCATATCAAGAGGAGTAGAAAATTTGACTCACTTCCTTTGTGTGGGGCTAGCTATCCTGTTCTCTGGTGCCGACCTCCACTCTAGTGTACTGTTTGGAAACTGATAGGAATATGTACTTTGGCAGCATGAAAAATTCACAAAACAAGCATTTCATCGAAGAAAAAAATGTTTAAAAGAGATGACACAAAAATCTTTAGGCCTCAAAAGCTAGCAGTAAATGAGAGAGTTTATGTACATACACATCACAACATCCAAGAAAAGCAAAATATATATATCCTTGCCAAGCATCACACAGCTCATTCATCAAGGGACACAGTATGCTATTATCATATAAATGCTTCAATAATTGAAAAAGTACTCAAGTCACACAAAGTATGTCTTCTGACCACAATGGAACTAAATCAGAAATCAATTACAAAATGATCTATGAATAACCTATAGAGTTTTGGCTAACATCAACACTTCTCACAAATCCATAGGTTGAAAAAAAGGGGAGGGGGACACAAGAAAGTATTTTTTAACTGATTGAAATTAAAACACAGCACACCAGAACTTGTAGAAAGCCTTTAGAGCAATATTTTCGAATACAAACAGATAGTACTCCGTGTTTATGTTAGAAAAGATAAGATACGTTGAATCGATATAAAGGGCCTGTGACCAATTGCACTTGGTTTGCCTGTTTCTGAATGTAAAGTGAATATATGTGACCAAGACTATATAGAGAAACCTTGTCTCAAAGAAACCAAACCAGGATAACCTGTGGGCATTTTTGTAGGGAAATCATCTTCATTGTTCATTGAGATGGGCAAATGCACCCTGGATGTGGACAGCGCCATTTCATTGTCTGGTCGCTGAATTGTGTATCTGTGAAGAAAAGCTAGCTTTGCAGAAGCAAGGAGGCAACATTCCTCTCTGACCTTAACTGTGGGTGTGGTATGAGCAGCTGTCTCAAACTCCTGCCTCTGACTTCCCCACAGTGATAGACTGTAAATGGGAATTGTGTGCGGAATAAGCCTTTCCTCCCTATGTTGCTTTTGTTCAGGAGGTTTTATCACAACAGAAGTAAAACCAGAATAGGATATGAAATAATGGTTTCATTATAGTTTTTGCATACATGCCTATGCTGTTGTACCTTGCCCATATTTACTTCTCCATTCTCTCCTGCCCATCCTCCCTCACTGCTCCCCTTCCTTCCCCCCAAAGTCCCCTTCTGCTTTCTTGTTATAGACATACACTTTACTCCTTCTCTCGCTCCACCTCCTTTCCCTGACTCCTCCTCTCCTCTCCCTGAAATTTAAATCCTAAATTGGAGATAAAATATGTGATGTTTACCTGTCTGTCCCTTTAGCTCTCCCCACCTCACGGCTCTTGGTCTACTTTCATCTCATTCATGTATTTACGTGAATGACACATGTTCCCACATATAAGAAGATATGCAATATTTATCTTGTGGATTCTAGCTTACTTCACTTAAATACTGATCTCCAGTTTCATCTATTTTTTTCTGAAAGAGACATAATTTTGTTCTTCTTTATGAAAGCTGAATAAAATGCCAGCATATGTATTTCACATTTTCTTTATCCAGTCACTTCCTGATGAGTATCTAGGTAGGTTCTATTTCTTAGCTATTAAAAACAATAAAATAAATGTTGGCTATGCAAGTACATAAACATGTGTTAGGAGCCGCGTTCGCCATTGCAACATGGCGCCGGTTTCCTGCTTCCTGGTTCTTCTTGAGAGCCTTGCTTGAATGTGCGCCTGCCCAAGGCGCGAAAACCAGTATGCTAATTTGGCGATGTCGTGAGAGCCAATGAGTGTGTGGCACGTCTCCTAGGGCTCTATATAAGCCACAGGTTTTTGGGGCTTGGGGTCCCTCACTTCACTGCCATCTAAAAGAGCTGTACAATAAATTGCTGTCAGAAGAATCCTGAGTGTGGCGTTCTCCTTATCGGCGAGGCTGTGCGGCACAAACATGTACCTGAATATGTGTGCAAAAACACACACTCATGTGTACATACACATGAACATGTAAGCATACATACATAGTCATGTGTACTCATATATGAACATGTGAGCACAGGTACACATAGTCATGTGCAGACACACATGGACATATACACAACACAACAATTTATTCCTGAGTGTTTTACAAGGTGCTATATGTGTGATCTTGGTGACTTTTGAAGTTAACATGGTTCAAAAGGTATACAGAGTGAGCTTTTACCTTTGTCTACATTTTTATTTTGCATATGAGATTGAGTTTCTGAGGGTCATTATATAGGCTTACACCTAAGAAAGGAATGCTGATAGGATAAAGCAGATTTATCAGGGTCAAAGGAAGTCTCATTACACATAGCTCTCGGTCAAGTCAAGGATGTAATCTGACATAACAGTGACTATAATCTTGCTTTTGAATTGTTTTTCAGAAAAGTATATGTTTAAAGTTGATAAAGGACGGTTGTCACAGAACATAAGTGATATGAAAACAGAGATAAATTCTGGGGAGGGAGGGGAGTCTCCAAAGAGATGGAGGTAGAGTGGTGGTGGAGGCCAGGGAGAATGGAGTGTTGTTAAACAAATGAAGGGTGCATGAAAAACCATACAGAAATGGATTGCTTGGCAAGCCAACTAAGAACACTTGAGAGCTAGAAAGATGATAGTATTATGCTGCACCTAAATACAAATATCCATAGGTTAGTAAACAAAATCTCACTGTGAGAAGCAAAGTACCTTCTCTTTTGTTATGAGTTAGTGAAGACCCATGGGCTCCTAAAACAACAAAGGCTCTTGGCATTCCTCTTGGTTGTTTATCAGAACTAGTTGATACGAAGACACTACTGTTGAAGAAACCACACACCTCGGGTGCAAAGTACAGAGATATAAAGCTGAAATTGAGATAGATACTTCCTCCATGCTGGCCAGTTGTAATAGTCACGGAAGGTGCAATGCAGGGTACCAGGGGAGTCAAGGCATCAAATGATCTTACCCAGCTGAGAATCCTATATAATACATTGCCAACCTACCGGGGAAGATGTGCCTACCGGTGCAATGATGGCAAAATTGTTATGGGGTCTACCTAGCACTCTCTGATTTTGAGACCCACCTCACAAGAAGAAATCCATCCCTGTTACTGTAACTGTGGTTAAAATCCCATGGCTAAGGAATTTATTACTCTCGATGAGCTAAATTGATGGTATACCAAACTACCTTTTAAGTACTCAATGCTTATAGTAACAGACAAGTACTACTCAACCCTCAGCCTCATCAGAGAAACTTCTCTTGGTGAGGAATGCTGGCAAATGTAGAGGTGGATGATTGGCTGTTCAAGTTGAAGAGAGTAAATGATGGCACAGCCAACGCAGTCATGATTTCATAGCAGCAGTGGCTGCTTGCAAGGGGCCTACTGAGGGCTGACCTGTCAAGAGTCAACCTTAGCTTGGACAGGAGCCCACACGGCCATATCTTACCCTTCTGAATTGTGGGCTATTGAAGAATTCTAGTGTTGTGGCAGACATTCAGTTGTGTACCCACTGAAGAATCTACCATGCATGAATCCAGTGGATAGTTTCAAGTCCATGGACACACACACACACACACACACACACAGCCTTGGTTAAACTCAATGGGTCACAAACAAAAAAAAAAGCCATGAGTGTGGGAAAGCAACTTGCAAAAGTAAGAGTGAGTGAGAGTGACAACAATCAAAACAATGTGTATGTATATGTATGTATATATGTATGTATATTATGTGTATATACATGTATATGAATACATTCTTTGGCAATTATAAATATACACATATATAGTATATACATTTATTGTATAAAAATATGTGTAATTGTTAAAGAATAAATTTAATGAAAAAATTTTAAAAGTGAAAAAGTGATAAAGTTAAACTCAGTGGTTACCATGCACGTTGGCTTTAAGCACGGCTCTTTCTTTGTTCAGTTAACTGTGTCAAAATCCCTGATTCTTGGACAGCAAGAGACTTAAGCCAGACCCTGGTGGTGTAGGTCTTCTTTCCCGGTCCATGTATCCTTACTTTCTCTTCCTTTTCTTTCCTGACTCAATAGTGTTCTCAACTATTGCTACTGTAGCTACTAAAAGGTTTACTTACTCCCATGATTTTTTTCCATTTAAAAACTTTGTTTTTCTCTCTAAGAACTGGATGGAAATTAAGGGTCATCTCATATATCAAACCATTAAATCACTTGGATTGTCGAAGGCCAGTGGGAGAGCCACAGCTTGAGAGTATGGAAAAAGAGAAAATAAATCTTCCAAGGCAGGCACATTATTATTATCTTTCCCTTGAGAACTGAGTAAGAATCAAAGAAAGCCTCATCTATGAAATCTCCCTTCTCCCGTGGGGATTGGCACAGGGCCTTAGGCATGCTAGACAACAGTGCTCTGAGTAGCACACCCAGTCCTCTTTGTGCCTTTTATTTCGAGGCATGATTTCAACTGAATTGCTCGGGCTGGCTCTGTAGGCCTTGAACTTGACAACTCTCCTGCATTAGCCTCTTGAGTAGCCCATTATGAGCTCATGACACATTGCTCAAAATTCGTTGGAGTTTGGTGGGGTTGGTGCTTGGGATTCTAATCATAGGTCTTCAGGATTACATTAGCACTTCATTAACGGAGCCCAGCCTTGTTCTGTGGTGTGTGTGTGTCTGTTTGTGTATGTGTGTGTGTGTCTGTGTGTGTGTTTGTATACCATGTGTACCTGTGGGTGAAGACTAGGGGACGATGCTGGGTATCTTCCTTAGTTGCTATCCACTTTATTTTCTGAAACAGGGTCTGTGCTTACCAATTCTGCTAGCTGGTTGACCAGCGAGCCTCGGAGATTCTTTTGTCTCTGCTCCCTAACCTTGATGTGCTGGGATTATAGCTGTACACCACCTACCCATCTTTTATGTAGGTACTGGGGATCGGGTCTCAGGTGCTCATGCTTGTGTGATAGTCACTTTACTGACTGAGCCATCCCTCTGGCCTTCAGCTTTAATCAATACTTTCTATGAATTCAAAGCAGTATGGCACACAATTTTACTATTTTCTTGTAACCGAGGAAACTTTTGCTTTTTAAAATCAGGAGCACTGTCTCATAGTGGGTAAATTATCCACTTAATCCACTAACAGTTTTTTTTTTTTGGGGGGGGGAGAGTTTTGAGACAGTGTTTCTCTGTGTAGCCCTGGCTGTCCTGGAACTCACTCTGTAGACCAGGCTGGCTTCGAACTCTTGAACTCAGAAATCTGCCTGCCTCTGCCTCCCAAGTTCTGGGATTAAAGGTGTGTGCCACCACCGCCCGGCTCACTAACAGTTTTAACAGCCCTAACAAATGATGCTAGTGTGGTACAACGATGGAAAGGGATGCTGAGAGGTAGAGTCTCATGCTGTCAATCTACAGCTCTCCTTTCCCCACTGCAGCACTACATGCTGACTCTCTAGTACATGAGTCAGGATGGCTGTCCAGGTCCTCTTGCTTTTGATGCTCAGTACATGCTCATCAGAAAGGCAACTGCCACCATCTCCTCTTCCTCTTCCTCCTCCTCCTCCTCCTCCTCCTCCTCCTCCTCCTCTTTCTCTTTTTCCTCCTCCTCCTCCTCCTCCAACTCTTCTTTCTCCTCCTCCTCTTTCTCTTCTTTTTGGAAAGTCTTGACTGAGCATCTACCCATAACTTACTCCAAAATGAAAGGTAAATAATCTCAACAGACTAAATTTTTCTTTGTGATGCTCTTCAGCCTTGGCTGCACATTAGTATTATCTGAAGAGAGATTTAGGACACAATAGGCTCCACCCTGGAGCAATTAAGTCAGAATCCCCAGACAAGATCCCTGGGGCATCAGGTCACTCCTGTTTGTCTGGTCTGTTCTACCCTCTTAGGAGGACTATTTTCCTGTGAAGCCCCTTGAGACCAGTACTGAGTACAGATACCTGAGGTTTTTGAATGGGAAGCCAGCACTTGGTGTGTTTGGAAAAACCTAGCTGAGTGCCTTTGTTTTATCTTCTACAATTGCATTTTCCTGAAGATCAAATTCTCATTGGTTCTGTACAGGTCATGGTAGTTATGGGAAGATTTATCCTATAATAAAGGATAAAATGAGACTTAATTTCTGCAGGAAATTATATTGTACTGTGTGGTAAATTGCACTTCTCTCTAGGAAATTATAAAATAAAAATTTGGCTTTGGCTAGAATAATATGATGTTTAATTCTTTAAATTGTATAATTAAAAGATAATTAGCCAAATAGGTAATAATTTGGTTAATTGCAATAACCAAGTAATTGCTTCCATAATGAAAGTTACTTTTTACCATAGTCAGTAATTTAAAATATTTTCTAAACATCTAGTGGTATTTTGAACATTACATTTTTTTGTGAGTAAGTGGCCAATATATGATTGATGGACTGACTCTCTGTAACCAATTTATTATTTTGACTGCTAGTAAGACTTGCTGGGTCAGCTAGGCAGGAAGGTGTTCCAAACTTAGCTATAATGGAGACAGGGAGGAAGAATGCATGCCTTGGGGTTCTTGGTTGGTGGGCTAGAAATGCTGGAGGTGTAGGGGGGAGAATAAGAGGGAGAAGGGAAATATTAATAAATTTCTTCATCCCTTTTTCTTTGCATGTGAGTTTGCCAAACCATTTTAGAGATTGCTGCTACATCATGGCATAAAATTTGTTTGTAACACTTTCTTGAACACAGGGCCTCACTTTGTGAATCATGCTGGCTTAGATCCCCCTGTGCTCTTCCTGCTTCAGTTTTCCACATGTTGCAATTGCAAGTATGCACTACCATACCTGGAAAAAGCCATTTCTGTAGATTATTTATACTACTCGTGGCCCTTTGACTAATCAGAGGGAAGAGCTATGGTGAGCAAGGGACCACATGGAGTTTGTTAGGTTTCTGGATTTTAAGCAGTCATCTTGAAGCTGCATGGTGGAAGGGTAGGTGAGGTGAGGCAAGTCAAGTTGAATGAGGAGAGGTTGGGAACGGAGGCAACGCCGTGTTCATAAGAGAGGTCCTTTCCAACTGAGCACAGAAAGAAAGCCTGCACTCCATAAGCTGCTATAAGGATCCAAACCCAGAAGGTGATGTCAGCAGGCATCTTTCTTTTTTTTCTTTTTTCTTTTTTTCTTTTTGGTTTTTCTGTATAGCCCTGGCTGTCCTGGAACTCATCCTGTAGACCAAGCTGGCCTCAAACTCAGAAATCTGTCTGCCCCTGCCTCCCAAGTGCTGAGATTAAAGGCGTGTGCCACCACTGCCCGGCAGAGCATTTCTAAATATATAAATCCTTTAGATAACCATTAAGCTTTGAGAGTCTTCATTCTACTGGGTACTGCGAGGATGGCAGATATTGTTTGGGGTTCAGCCACGCTTTGTGGATGCAGCGTGGGGGATTGGCAGAGCCACCCCCACACTTGAGTCTCATGGGTGCCATGACCTGCACATGTAGCTAGCTGGAGCCTAGGTCAGAGCCAAGGAGCAGTGGGAACATGGTAGCTGCTCGGGAACAAGCCAGACCTGGTGCCATTCTCTAAATATCACCACTACAGAAACTCCTACTTATTTTTCACATATAAACTATATATCATAAGACCTTGTCTAGTACTTAAATTATCTAGTTATTAAATTGTAATTAATATACAAATATTTGTCCCAAAATGAAATCTGATGGCTTCTATCAACCACAGTTGAAGGCCTCATTCTTTCCTTAAGTGTCTGTGCTTGGAATTAGTTATCATCTACCCTGGTAGTCTCTCTTCACAGTACTGCTACCAGCAGTGACCTGGGCCCTGCTACTGTTTCCAGTTCTTAGCCTTTTATTCTAAGAATTATAATATAAATAATTATTTATATTTGATATAAATATATGTATTTATATAATATATCACATAATTATATCATGTATAATATTTATAGAATATATATGATATACTATATACTATATAATATATCATTATATTACTATATGATAAATATGTTATATATTATATTACATATTAGATTATATATTACATAATAATAAAATTATTTAATATAACTTTAAGAATAGATAATATAAATATATTATAATATATCAATGCTGTATATTAATATGTTTATATAGAATATATGACTTATGCATATAATATAAATATAATATAAATTATAATGTGCACAGAGATTACAAAGCAGCAAGGAAACTTCGTTCAAAGGTGACTAGTAGAGATCAGAGTGCACTGCAAAGAATGACACTGAGCCACATGACTAAGAGAATACTCAAAAGCCCTGTCTTATTCACTGTTCTATTGCACTACGACCAAGGCTATTCTTATGAAAGAAAGCTTGCTTGCAGTTTCAGAAGGCTTGGTCCATTATTATTATGATGGGGAGCATGGAAGCATGTATGACCCTGGAGCGGTAGCTGATAGCTGCATTCTGATCCACAGGCAGAGAGGAAGAGGGAGAGGGCAGGGGAGGGGGGGGAGAGAGAGAGAGAGAGAGCGAGAGAGAGAGAGAGCGAGAGCGAGAGAGAGAGCGAGAGAGAGAGAGAGAGAGAGAGAGAGAGAGAGAGAGAGAGAGAAAGAGAGAGAAAGAGAGAGGGGGGTGGAGAGAGAATGAATGAGCAATGCTGGGTCTGGCTGGCATGGGCTTCTGAAATCTCAAAGCCCACCTCCTGTGACACACTTCCTCCAACAAGGGTACACCTTCTAATCCTTGTAATCCTTTCACACAGTTCTACTCCCTGGTGACCAAACATTAAAATATATGAGCCTGTGGAGGCCACTCTCATCCAAACCACCACAGGCCCTGATTATTGTTGGAGGAGTTTGCTTATTAAGGGGCTTAGTAAAGATGATTCTCTTACTTGATTGACAGCCTTGGGTTATATAAGGTTTTGCTCCCTGCACATGTCCTTTCCCATAATACATTTGATTGTAATCTTATGCACAGGCTTTAGGTGGCAAATAGGGTCTTTTCTCTGCATTTGCTTATTGTCTGTGTGTCAGGAGTTAGTTCAGGCCTGATGGGTCCCTCTACTCTTAAACTGGATAAAACTGAGTATGTTGGAATGAAAACTATCTTTGCTTGATGGTTTTTATGAAACAGAGAAATTTATTTCATTTCTTAAAGCCGTTATGTATGCAGTCAAGTGCATGCAGAGTCCCAGACTGACCACACGTTGCTAAAAGTAGAAGGGAGAATCTGTAGCCCACATCCAGTAGAGGGCAAAGTTGCTGAGCCACCTTGCTGGCATCATTTTAAATGACTAAGACACAAACAAAGACAACACTGCTTGCAAAATGAGTCAACAATGTGTACTTTAATTTAGTAGGGTTTTTTTGTTGTTGTTTTGTTTAGCATTACAACATAACCATGTGACCTAGGATATTAGGACAGTTTGATAGAGATGTATCACTCTGAGTTAACAAAGGAATGAAAAATGTCAAGGAAATAAAATGTGTGTACCCACCATCCAATGGCTTCTTGTGGTCAAGTGTAATCTCAGTTTCCTAACTAAGGTGTCATGTCATGTGAGGTTAAGATGAAAAGAAACAACTGAGAAATCACACAAAATAGAAGGAAAAATGTGTGGTTAATTATCAGGATTTCCAACAATATCTGTTTCTTATAAAACATTTGAGATCTGTTGTATGTCAGAGTTATTCACATTTCTTTGGGAATGTTCTGGCTATCCATAAAATGTCATGTGACAGGGTATCTCTTGGCACTATGAGGCTGGAAAAGGATCCAAAGAGCTCATTTGGACCAGAGTTCAGTGTCAACCAGATGCCTTCCTCAGCTGCTTGACTTAGTTTCTCCATTGTCTTAGAGAATCCTCTTCTGTGCCCCATCCTTTCTTTTTATACCCGTAGAGACAAGTACAAGCAAACAAATAAAATGTGTGAAGACTTACTATGGTTTTTGTCTACCTTATACTATTTCACATAATGTGAATACCAAGAAAATGCCACCAGCAATTTACTAAAAACTATCCAAAAATATTTACATATGTATATATGTATGTATGCATGCATGCATGTATGTATGTAAAATAATTTGCTAACTTTTAGTAGTATTTGAAAATATTGAAAAGAAAATTATAGCTGGGTAAGATGGCAAAAGCACTTTCCATGCCAACCTGAGAACCTGACTTGAATTGGATACCTGGAACCCACAGAGAAACACCCTAGATGTGGTAACTTGACGTCTGAATCTCAGCATTCCAATCTTGAGATGGAGTGTAGACAGAATGGACAGGGAGCTTGAGTATGAGGCACAGCATCAGAAATAACAAGCGATAAGGAGAGAACCAACTCCCTTAACGCTGTCTTCTGATCACCAAATGTATGCCAAACCATGTTTGGCTAGCGTGGATGTGCTCTGAGAACGGGTAGTGAATCCTGGACAGGGCAGGTTTAGCAATCACTAGCTAGCATAAGCTACTTAGAACTCAGTCCTTCCAGAGAGGGAGATTCCTCCTCAATCTGAAAAGGCAAGAGTTCAGGTTCATCTTGGAGACATGCTCTGAGTCTGCAGAAGACTTAGATTGCACAGGTGTTTTAGTATTTAAGATTTCATATTGTTTTACTTTTGAAAATGTTCACTTAAGCATTAGCACTCATTACATCTTTAATTTTTTTTTACTATGAAGGGAGGAGTGTTGATATGTGTATGCATGGGTATGTATGCATATGTATACATGCATGTGTATGTGTGCATGTGTGTCTGTGTGTATTGGGTGGTACTTGTCATTACTAAGGTACATTAACTGAAGTGTGAACAGATCTGATTCAACTCCCCTACCAGCTAATGCTGAACTGCTTTTCTTTTTACCACTCTTCTATCAAGACACATACGTTGTCTCTTGGCAAATGATCATAGTCTGTTGATTTTTAAAATTTCCCTGATTCATGTTTATATTTGTCTTTCCAGGCTTAAATGTATCCAAGGAAATATTGGGAATATTGGCATTGTGTTAACAGGAGAGCAAAAGACTGGTGTAGGGAGCGATGGCTTAGTTAAATGAGAACTTTGCCACGGTTGCCTATACAGAAGAAATCTCTAGGTTTGGCCACTTCCTGAACTAACTGGGGGCAAATGTAAATGTATTTCTCAGAGCCAGGATTTCATGGTGCGCTCTCTCTCTCTCTCTCTCTCTCTCTCTCTCTCTCTCTCTCTCTCTCCCTTCTGTATAAGATCAATATAAAGAAACAAGAACAGCCAGGAAAGAAAGATTTGAAAACACAGAATGCATATTAAGCACATATATGTGCACTGCATGATGCTGCAGGTGCATAGGAAGGAGCTGCCAGATTGACAAATGTAACATGTGCCTATTTCAGCATCTAATAGCAATAATAATTTCTGTGTATGGAGCAAAAAACTGAACCCAGAGTTTTATACATGCTAGGCAAGCATTCGTCCTCTGAGCTATTTCCTCAGCCCTAATTATAAAGTCTTAATATATTTTTTCCAAGTTTATTGATGCATAGAATTATAATGATAGACTTCTTCTGGTGGCAAAGCACACTTGCAATCAAGAATAAATTCTCATTCCTGCTGTATCCCTCGGAAACTCTAGTCACTGGAGCATGATAGATGCTGTGGTACCGTCTCAGATTTCGGCATCAGTAGTATTATTTCCCCAGCTGCCCAATTGTCAGAAGATGCTATGGCTCATAGCTGAGCTCCCAAGGAGGACACTTGGTCTATGAGCAGGTCCATGCTTTGATGAGACAGGGTGCTTACAGCTACTCTTGTGACTTTATTATTCACAGTCAGCTTCCCTCCCTACACCAATCCTTGGCCAAAAGTAAAAGTACCTGGTGTTTCTGAAAGAAACCCTCAGTTCGCCTAGGGCCATGAGTCTGATATGAGTCAAAGATAGTGACATGTTATTTTTGAACATTTTAATTAAAAGTTTTATATCTGTATTCTTAAGTGAGATGGATCTTGCATATTCTTTTATGTCCACATCACACTCTGGAATCAAAATTAATCTGTCTTCCCACAATGACTTGAGGAGATATTTTCCCCCATGGCCTGGAAATATTTAAATCACACTGGAATCATCTGTTCTTTAAAGATTAAACCCATCTGGTCTTTGTTCCTTTTTCCAAGAATCATTCTTAATCATCATGCAGATGTCTTTGGTGATTGGCAATTTAAGTAATTTATATTTTGTTAGGAAATTGTTCACTTCCTCTGTGTTTTCAAATTTGCAGCCATTGAACTGGAAGTCTACATACCTTGTAACTTTGGGGAACTCTTCTGGATCTCTGAGCCTGTTTCTTCATTTTGAATCCTGTTTATTTTTTTTTAAATGTGCCTCGCTTGTGTGCATTTTCTCTTTAATTGGGTTCATAGGGAGTTTATCTGCTTTATTGGTCTCAAAAAAGAAAAACGGTCTCTAAATTAATTTTTCCTTTCTGCTTTGTTTTGGCTTTTTATTTTTAATGTACTAATTTTCATCTTTTATTGCGATTAATTCTTTCTAGTTTATTTAAAGCCATGAGTTCACTTTGAGTGTAGTTTATTTTGTTCTACTCCAGGTTGTTGTCTAGGATGCAATGTTACCTTTATATAATAAATTTATATAATAAATTTCCAAGTGTTAAACTTACATTGTACTCCTTTATTTTCTATGTATGGTTAAAGTAGACAAACTGGAAAAAAAAACATGCATTCTTCCTTCCAGCTTCAGTATGTGGAACTTTCCCTTTCAGCCAAATGCATGATTCATTTTGAATATGTGTCATGAGCGTTATTTACTAGAAGGGACTTCAGAGTCTCCATGTACCTACTGAATGTAGTTAGTACTGATCTGTCTACTGGATGGACTCAATACTGGAAGAACTCTATTTCAGCCTTTTTCTGATCTCGGCTGGCTTCAGATGTGAGATCCTTGATCTCTCGCTCCCTTTGTAGCTCAGACATTGGGATTACAGGCCTGGAAGTTCTCCTTCCATTTCTGATACATTTTGCTTTATAATTTTCACTGTCATGTTGGGCTGACTTTCCCTGGAGTTTTGGGACTGATGTTCACAAACCTTCCTCTTAGCAATCTTGTTCTGAGAGGGGACTTGTTACCTACCACAGGAGTTCAAGGCAGCCTGTCAAAAACTACAATCAAATAAAGACAATGGACTGATGTTTTTTCTCCATTAATAGTCACAAACAGCCAAACTAGTTAAAAGACAAAACCAAATTGTAGCGCGACATTTTTCCCACAAGTTGCAAGGAGCTAAGGTGAGAGGAGTAAGGAGAGGAAGAGGAGAAGAAAGAGGAGGAGGAACAGGAGAGAGCACCAGAGAGAGGGGAACATAGAAGCAGATGTGCGCCTGTCTCTAGTAGTCAAAGGTAGCTGGTATATCTAGGTTGGGTATTGGGTTACACCTCTGATTGTGTGGGCATCTTGTTATTGAGCATATATAAAGCCTTCGGATAATCTAAACATTAGAATCTCATAGACCGAGCCTGCATAGATGGCAGGATGGTCTGGGCAATGCCATGTCTTGTGGAGACAGAGTGGAAGATTGGCAGAGCCATTAGCTGGCATCTCGTGGGTGGCAGGGCTGGTGTCTCTGGCCGCTTGAGCTGGCGGCCTGAGCCATGGCAGTGGTGAGAACATGCCACTGCTCGTGACCTCAGGCCTAGCCTAGTCAGGAACATGGTGGCTCCGTAACTACAAGTCAGATCGGATGCTGCCGTTATTAAATATATCCCGCAACACCAAGCTACAAACAACTTAGAGTAAACTGATGAAAATAGATTTAAAAACAAAAAAGGATAAGCCAGGCATGGACGTGTGCATCTATAATCCTAGTACCAGGGATACTAACAAGGCTAGCCTTGGTTACATACCAAGACCCTATCTTCAAGTAGTAAAAATACAACTAATAATAACAACAGCAATAGTAAAAGATTAGCCAAAACATCAAGGAAATGCACATGAAAAAAGCAAGAGTGATGTTAATATCATTCTTGGTTTAAAGTTAAAAGCATTGTTGAAGAATAAACAAGGATCTTACACAACAACTAAAACCTCAAATGCAGTTGTTGCATTTGGAATGTTGAAAATCACCTAGACCAAGGAGAAACATGAGAAAGTATCCTGGATAAAGATGGAAAAGAAGGAAGGAAACAGGTTGGTCATCCTAATAAAATCAGAATTTTGAGCTTCTGGGCCAGCACATGCTAGCTCAGTCTCTGGTCTGTAGAAATTTCCTTCCCTCTGTTTTCAGTTTAATAATTTATTTCTCCTCTAGGATTCCGACTATGTGTTATCACATAGTCGTCTAAGTTAATCGTCTTCCTTCTTACTATTGTCTTTTGGTTTCAAATGTCTGTGACTGCAGCCTGCTCTTTCTACTTTTGTAGATGTGGGGATCAAGCCCAGCATAGGGTAGACAAATGTTCTTCCAGTGATCTGTTTCCCCAGCCTCTGTTTCACCCGTGTCTCCATAGTCTTTTAGCCTATTCTATGGCCTTTATAATAGCCATCCTTTTAAGTTCATGTCTGATGTTGTTTCTTTCTGTGTAACCCCAACTGACATGGAAGTTGTCATCCTCCTGCCTTAACCTTCCAAGTACTGGGATTTTGTGCCAACTTTTCACTTTTCTCTTGGAGCAGCTTATTCACTGGGAGCTTTATAGCTTATTCTGACTAAGATTCCCTTCTCTGACTCCCAGGCCCAGAGTTGAAGCTCTATGTGGACCTAGTTGATGGCATATCCCATCTTGGGATACCATGACAAATTTCAGATGGCAACAGTCTACCACCTGGACTGGCAAAGCAGTACCAGAAGATGGGCATGTGATGTACCAAAAGAAGCCTCCAGACTTTCACATTTTTCTTACTTCCAACTTCAGGAATAGGTGGCTTGCTGGGTATGGCGGTATATACTTGTAAGCTTAGGGCTTGGAAGGGAGATGTAAAAGCAAGAGTGTCAGAAGCAGGCCAGTTTAGGCTGCGTGAAAGACGCAATGTGAAACACCAAAATAAATAAGTGAATCAACAGATGAATAACATTTAAGTAAATAAGAAACAATTAAGATAAAATAGTTCTAAAATATATATTATATGCATGTGTGAAATATCATGCTGAAATCTATTATTTTGTACGACCAACTAATGCTAATAAAAGTGGGAAAATAATTCTAAAATATAGTTTAAAAATCTATATAATAAGAACAGGGTTAATGGTATAATTACCAATAAACAAAGGAAGGGGGGGACTTGGTAAATTCATGTGGTGATTCCTTGTATCAAAGAAAGGAAATGCCTTAAGATAGGAACACTCACTGATCCCGTGTGTGTGCTGGTCCCTGAGCAATGCTCTTTCTAGTTGTCAGTGACCTGACCTTTGTCTTTGAAGTGTAAACCAAATCATGGGCTCTTGACCAGGCCCAGAAAAATCTCACATCATTCTACTTGGTGTGCTTCCAGAACCAAGGACAAGCTTTGCTCTCAATTTAACTGCATGAAAGGTATTATTTTTATTAGAGTAAAATAAAGAATATAGGCCACACATAGTGACACATATTTAGTCCCAGAATTTGGGAGGCAATGGCAGGAGGATCTCTGTGAGTTTGAGGCCAGCCTGTTCTACTATGTGAACTCCAGGTATGGTAGGACTTCATAGTGAGACCATGTTTCAAAACAAAACAAACAAGGAATATTTTCTGTTTCGTTTTCTACTTTTTCTTTTTTTAATCCTATGACTTTTTTGTCATCTCACTTTTGTAAGACATGTCCTGAAATATTCCTAGTTACTTGTTTATTCTTTTGAACTGTCAGTGGATTCAGAGGAGGTTCATCATGATGGCTTTAGGACTCAACCATTTTAACTGGACATCCACATTTTGAGTAGTTGCCTTAGCGCTTAATTGGCTTATTAATTTTAATCACTAATCATTATGTTTAATCACTTAAAATACTAGTTTATTTACTGATCACCATAGTTTTTTTAAGAAGTAAGCTTACTTAAAACATGACTTATATTACCTAGAAACATATGTATATGTACACTCACATAGATATTGCAGTTGACATTCTTTTTTTTAAGATTTTATTTATTTATTTTATGTGTATGATGAGTACACTGTAACTGTCTTCAGACACCAGAAGAGGACATTGGATCCTATTACAGATGGTTGTGAGCCATCATGTGGTTGCTGGGAATTGAACTCATGACCTCTGGAAGAGCAATCAGTGCTTTTAACCACTGAGCCATCTTTCTAGCCCCTGCAGTTGACTTCTTAACTCAAAAACAACAACATCTACAATATCTATTTGAATTTCAGTTGTAGACAAACAGATAATTTTTAGTATGAAAACTACTTATGTTGTAATGATAACAATATTTGTTTGCATAAAATTTAAAATAAACTAAAAATGTTTTAGCTTACTTATCAATTTTGGCATTTTTAGATAAAGTAATTCGAATGAACATATCAATATCATGTAGGTTTGTTGGAGCCATCTTCTGAGGAGAGAAGAAAGAGAAGATTGGCAACTCATCCAACTTGTTTTGAGACACTTTAAGGTAAGATCATGGGTGCCATGCTTTACGGTGGAGACTCAAAATTCTGCAAGCTGTAAACTGCATGAGGCTATAAAACACTCTCTCTGCTCACTGACATAGCCCTATCATTTGTTACAGTGTTTGACACAAGCTGTTTGCAGTGATACTTTCTAAATTGAATGAACCATTTATTTTTTTGAATCCTAGACACTGGGTGACACTTCAAATGCAAGCAATAATATATTTGTGACTAAATGGGAAGATTTAAATTTCACAGGAACACTCATCCATCGCTTTTTATCATTTGTCGCTTTTATTGACATTTCATCATAAAGAGAATTTTCCAGAGTATCAAATCTAAGAGTATCAAATCTCCCAACTGTGCGGCAGACATTGCTCAAAGATTTGTTTTTTCAATGTAAACGGTTACTTTTCAGGGAGATTCTGAGATCGGTTATGTTCTCATGAAATTCCTAATTGTGTGCAGGCAACATCCAAGTCTCAGATTCTTAGAATTAACACTTAGCTATTTACTACTTAGATACACATTGCAAGAACACTATTTGTGGAGCGATAGCTTTGAGGAACTCTTCTACATACTAGAAGCTTTATCTCTGGGGCAAGTATAAGAATCAATGATCTTTTAAAAAGTCTCTGGACCTTGGCAATCTAATGAAACTGGAAGGCATGGCAAACAGTAATCATAAGATAAGAAAATATGCATTCACATTGATGAATTGGTGGTCCCATCTTTGTTAGGGTTATAGAATGCATCTAATGGTTAGTTCCCTCATACTTTTGGTTCTTCCTCCTTCTTCTATGATACAACTTTAATTTTTCACATGCCACCTTAGCTAATAGAGTCATTCTCCATGTTTTAATAAGCTTGTTAGTGAGATGCAAGTGAAAATAATGTGTGAGATTATATTCTTGAAAAGGAAGCCTCTTTCCCTACCTCCATCTTGTGCCTGGTATATAGACATTGCGGGGAGGCTGTCTTGTACGATGGATAGAGCTGTCATGATAGGGTGGTGGAGTTTGATAAGAGCCTGGGACCTGCCCACACTAAGCCACCATAACAGCTCAGGAATATTTATTTCCAGACAATTATATGAAGAGAAAACTATGTCTGTGGTTGGGTCACATTAATTTGAGTCTCTGATATGTCTGCTGCTGAACAAGAAACAATACTACTTGCTGAGAAAATAATAACAAGGTTCTACTTAAAAGTTATCTGTATTTTAAAGCTTGAAATATTGTGATGTGGGCCACTGTTCCCCCCTAGAATTGCAAATATTATAAAAATGGATCATTAATTTAGTGCATACCTCTGAGAGGCTAATGACTAATAACATTCTTTTCATTTTGTAGAGAGCGTATTTCTCCTAGGAAATGAGAAATTGATAGCACATGGATGTTTAAGTCACTAATACTGATCTCTGTATGGTGGGCCTGTTATGTGTAGCTGCCTAGCATCAACTAAATTGTTTGTTCGTTTGTTTGTTTGTTTGTTTTTCTCAACTTTTGCCTTCTTTTCCTATAAGTCCCTAATTTCTGGCCTTATTGTTAGGTTTAATTGAGATGATATCTGAAACTCTAAATCCAAGAGGCAGCTTTAGTGACAATACTTTCTTTTCTCCCTCATCCAGAGACCAAGATTAGGCAGGCTTGCCATGCATTGATGCAGCTGTATTCAGCTGTCACATAATGAGACACACATTGGCTAGTAGCCTGTCATCAGCTAATAATACAAGTGAAGATTATTTTAGTGACAACGGAGGCATGAATATACAGGTATTTTCACTCTAAGTTGTGTGTACACACAAGTAAGTGTCCTCTGCATCAGAAGCCCCAAGCCTGTGTTGAAAAGTGGCAGGCAGGGAATGCAAACAAGGCCAGTATGGAAACACCACCAGCATCACTGTAAGCATTAAAAGGAGGTGAGTGCTATGCATCTCCTAGAGCAGAGGTTCTCGACCTTCCTAATGCTGTGACCCTTTTATACAGTTCCTCACATTGTGGTGACCCCCAACCATAATATTATTTTTCTTGCTACTTTATAACTGTAATTTTGGTACTGTTATAAATCATAATGTAAATAGCTATGTTAAATTGAAATGTAAATATAGATTTCTCAGGGGACTCCTGTGAAAAAGGTCATTTGACCCTAACAGGGTCAGGACCTGTAGGTTGAAAACCTCTTTCCTAGGGGTTAGAAATGAACTTTCTGGACTGGAGAGATGGCTCAGAGGTTTAGAACACTGTCTGCTCTTCCAGAGGTCCTGAGTTCAATTCCCAGCAACCACATGGTGGTGTATAACCATCTATAATAAGATCTGGTGCCCTCTTCTGGCCTGCAGGTGTACATGCAGGCACAATGGTGTATATATAATAAATAAATCTTTAAACAGAAGGAAGGAAGGAAGGAAGGAAGGAAGGAAGGAAGAAAGAAGCCTTCCTATCAGTCATTCTTATAAATTTTTCAAGAGCACTCCAACTCTGTGGAATCTCTTGATTGATTGATTGATTGATTGATTGATTGATTGATTGATTGATTTTGAATATCCAGGCTACCCTTAGCTTTGAAATCTATCTGTGGGTGAACACAAACTTGAACTCCTAACCTGTCCCCCCTTTTGACTTCCCCAATACTAAAATCACATCACTGGATTTTTTAGTTGATTAAAACATATTAAGGTAGTATACAAAGTAATGGATATATACATACATATATATATATATATATATATATACACACACACACACACACACACACACACACACACACACACACAGAGAGAGAGAGAGAGAGAGAGAGAGAGAGAGAGAGAGAGATCCATTACTTTGTATACTAAATACACATACACACACACATATATATACAAATGTGTGTATATATATGTATATATACACACCATTCTTTGTGCTTATTCATCAGATGTGTTAGACTACAGTGTGGAGGCTGAATAAAACATGTCTGTGGATAGGAATTTGATGTTTTATCTCTACATATGGCCCTCTCTGACAGAGGCTGACTCCTCTCTGTTTCAGCGGCTGCTTCTTGAGAAATATGTTAACCTAAGCTATGTTTAACATCAGAAGATTCATTTATCCATATGGACCTGTGTGCTTAGGTTTTAATTTAAAATCCAAGTTAAGGCCAGGATTAATCAGAAGGCCCATTACCCTCCCACACCACATAGCCTGCTTGTCTCCCAGGAGGTCTGCTTTAACCAGGGGCACAGGGGAGACCCCCACCCAAATATCAATCCCATCTGGGACACCCAAAGAGCCCAACTGACTTGGAACCTAACCCCCTCCCCACAGCTCCATCTGTCTTTCAGTTTGTTCCTCCACCTGGGCCTCACTGGCAGGCCACTTTGGATGTTTGCCATAACCAGAGAAGTATGCAATAACCAGAGTCCCTCTGGTCTGTATCTCCATCTGTAACTGGAGCAGATCCTTCCCCTGTAACCCAAAGCCTGCCTAACCAGGAACATAGGAGGTCTGCCCTAACCAGGAACATAGGAGGAACATAGGAACTCAGGAGGCACCCCTGTCAACCAGAGATAGAGTGGCCTGCCTCGCAGAAAGCTGGCTCTAACCCATGACACATAGCTCTTCCTGCCTCCAAGGATGCCAGCTCCAGTCAGAGACATCCAGGCCAGTTAACACCAGAGATAACAAGATGGCAAGAGGCAAGAATAAGAATATAAGCAACAGAAGCCAATGCAAGTTGGCACCATCAGCACCCAGTTCTCCCACCACAGCAAGCCCTGGATACCTTAACATACAAGAAAAGCAAGATTCTGATCTAAAATCCTATCTCATGAAGATTATAGAGGACCTTAGGGAGGGCATAAATAACTCCTTTAAATAAATACAGGAAAACACAAGCAAACAGGTAGAAGCCCTTATAGAGGAAACAAATAAACCCCTTAAGGAAATACACAAAAGATACAATCATGGAAATGAAGGAATTGAAAAGAGCAGTCCAAGACCTAAAAATGGAAATAAAACACAAATGGAGGCAACTCTGGAGATGGGCAACTTAGGAAAGAGATCAGGAGCTATAGATGCAAGCATCACCAACATAATACAAGAGATATAAGAGAGACTCTCAGGGGTTAAAGAAACCATAGAAGATATCAACACATTGGTCAAAGAAAATACAAAGTGTAAAAAGCTCTTAGCCCAAATAATTCAGGAAGTTTAGGACACAATAAAAAGATAAAATCTAAGGATAATAGGAATAAAAGAGAGTCAAGATTCCCAGTTCTAAGGGCCAGAAAACATCTTCAACAAAATCATAGAAGAAAACTTCCCTAATATAAAGAAAGAAATGGCCATAAATGTACAAGAAGCCTACAAAACACCAAATTGATTGGAACAGAAAAAAAAATCTTCCTATCACATAATAATCAAAACATTAAATGAACAGAACAAAGAAAGAATATTAAAAGCTATAATGGAAAAAGGCCAAGTAACATATAAAGGCAGACCTAGTAGAATTATACTAGACTTTTCAACAGAGACTCTAAAAGCCAGAAGATCCTGGACAGATGTCAGCCAGACCCTAAGATTACACAAATGCCAGCCTAGGTTCTTTGTCCAGCAAAACTCTCAATCACCATAGATGGAGGAACCAAGATATTCCATGACGAAACCAAATTTAAACAATATCTTTCTACTAATCCAGCCCTACAAAAGATACTGGAAAGAAAACTCCAACACAAGGAGGGTAACTACACCCAAGAAAACACAAGAAAATTAAATATCTCACAACAAACCCAAAAGAATAGAATCACACACACATAATACTACCTCCAACAACAAAAATAACAGGAACTAAATCATCTGTCTTTAATATCTCTCAACATCAATGAACTCAAATCCCCAATAAAAAGACACAGACTAACAGACTGGATACATAATCAGGAGCCAGCATTTTACCAAATACAAGAAACACACCTCAATGACAAAACAGATACTACCTCAGAGTAAAGTGCTGGAAAAAAAGTTTTCCAAGCAATTAGTCCCAAGGAACAAGCTGGAGTAGCCAGTCTAATATCCAAAAAATAGACTTTCAACCAAAACTTATCAAACAAAATGGGGAAGGACACTTCATATTTATCAAAGGAAAACAATCCACCAAGAGGATGTCTCAATTCTGAACATCTATGCCCCAAATCAAGGACACTCGTATTCATAATATAAACTTTACTAAAGCTCAAAATATACATTGAAACTCACACATTAAAAGTGGGAGACTTCAACACTCCACTCTCAACAATGAACAGGTCATTGAAGCAGAAACTAAACAGAGATATGGTGAAACTTACAGGAGTTAGGAACCAAACGTATTTGACAGATATTTACAGAACATTCCACCCTAAAACAAGAGAATATACCTTCTCAGCACCTCCTCATGTAACCTTCCCTTCTCCAAAATTGACCACATATAACTGGACACAAAACAAGTGTCAGCAGATACAAGAATATTGAAATAATCCCATACATCCTATCAGATTACCATGAGATAAGGCTGAACTTCAACAACAACAAAAACAAAAGAAAGTCCACATACTCATAGAAACTGAACAACTCTCTATTTAAAGATAACTTGGTCAAGGAAAAAAATCAAGGACTTTATAGAATTCAATGAAAATGAAGATACAGCATACTCAAACATATATGGGTCACAATGAAAGCAGTGTTAGTAGGAAAATTCATAGTAATAAGTGCCTTCATAAAGAAATTGGGGAGATCCCATACTAGTATATTAACAGCATACCTGAAAACTCTAGAACAGAAAGAAGCATGAGTAGTAGAAGGCAGGAAATAGTCAAACTCAGGACAGAAATCAACCAATTAGAAACAAATAGAAGGATACAAAGAATCAATTAAACCAAGAGCCGGTTCTTTGAGAAAATAAACAAGATTGATAAACCCTAAGCCAAACTAACTAAAGTTAAATATTAACTTTAATATTTAACTTTAATATTAAAGTTAGGAAGAAGTTAATATTAAGTTAAATGTTAAAGACAGTATTAAAATTAATAAAATCAGAAATGAAAAGTGAGACATAACAGAAACTGGGGAAATTTTAAAAAAATCATCAAAACTTACTACAAAAGCCTATACTCAACAAAACTGGAAAATCTAGATGACATGGATAATTTTCTAGATAGATACCATGTACCAAAGTTAAATCAAGACCAGGTAAACTATCTAAACAGGCCCACAAGCCCCAAGGAAATAGAAGTAGTCATTAAAAACCTCCATACCAAATAAAGCCCAGGGCCATATGGTTCTAGTGAAGAATTGTACCAGACCTTCAGATAAGAGCTAATACCAATACTCCTCAAACTATTCCACAAAATAGAAACAGAAGGAATACTACCCAATTCATTTTATGAAGCTTTACTTACTCTGATTCCTAAGGCACACAAAGACCCAAGGAAAAAGGAGAATTCCAGACTAATTTCACTTATGAATATTGATGCAAAAATACTTGATAAAATTCTCACAAACCGAATCCAAGAACACATAGCAACCATCATTCACTATGATCCAATAGGCTTCATCCCAGGGATTCAAGGATGGTTCAGTATACAAAAATCCATCAACTTAATACACTATATAAACAAACTCAAGGAAGAAAGTCACATGGTCATCTCATTAAATGCTGAAAAAGCCTTTGACAAAATCCAACAGTCCTTCATGTTAAAAGTACTGGAGCAATGAGGAATTCATGTTACATACCTAAATAAAATAAAAGCAATGTGTAGGAAACCAACAGCCAACATCAAATTAAATGAAGAGAAACTACAAGGAATCACACTAAGACCAGGGACAAGACAAGGCTGCCCACTTTGTCCCTATCCAATATAGTACTTGAAGTTCAAGCTAGAGAAATTAGACAACAAAAGAACATCAAGGGGATAGAAATTGGAAAGGAAGAAGTCAAAGTATCGCTATTTGTGGATGATATGATAGTATGCATAAGTGACCCCCAACATTCCACCAGAGAACTCCTACAGCTGATAAACAACTTCAGCAAAATGGAGGGATATAAAATTACCTTAAACAAATCAGTAGCCTTCCTTTACACAAATGATAAACCGGCTGAGAAAGAAATAGGGAAATAACACTCTTCACAATTGTCACAAATAGTACACAAAAATCCATCCAAGTAAAAGATCTATATGACAAAAACTTCAAATCCCTGAAGAATGAAATTGAAGAAGACCTCAGAAGATTGAAAGATCTCCTATGCTCACAAAGGAAGGATTGACATAGTGAAAATGACCATCTTACCAAAAGCAATCTACAGGTTCAATGCAATCTCCATCAAAATTCCAACACAGTTCTTCACAGACATGGAAAAAGAAATTCTCAACTTCATATAGAAAAACAAAAAATCCAGGATAGCCAAAACTATTCTTAACAATAAAAGCTCTTCTGGGGGAATGGTCATCTCTGACCTCAAGCTGTACTACAAAGCAATAGTGATAAAGACCGAATGGTATTGGTACAGAGACATACAGGTCAATCAATGAAATAGAATCCAAGACCCAGGAATAAACCCACACACCTATGGACATTTGATATTTCACAAAGAAGCAAAAAACATATAGTGGAAAAAAGAAAGCATCTTCAATAAATGGTGTTGATCTAACTGGTGGTCTGCATGTAGAAGAATGAAAATAGATCCATATTTATCACCTTGCACAAACTTTAAGTTCGAGTGGATCAAGGACCTTAACATAAAACCAGATACTCTGAATCTAATAGAGGAAAAAGTGGGAAAGAGCTTCAAACTCATTGACACAGGGTAAAGTGTCCTGAACAGGACACCAGTAGCTCAGGCCCTAAGATCAACAATAGATAAATGGGACCTCATGAAACTGAAAAGCTTCTGTAAGGCAAAGGACACTATCAATAGGACAAAATGACAGCCTATAGATTGGGAAAAAATCTTCACTAACCCCACATCTGATAGAGGGCTAATGTCCAAAATATATAAGGAACTCAAGAAATTAACCTCCAAAAAACCAAATAACCCAGTTTTAAAAATGGGGTACAGAGTTAAACAGAGAATTCACACAGAGGAATCTTGAATGGCTGAGAAGCACTTAAAGAAATGTTCAACATCCTTAGTCTCCAGGGAAATGCAAATCAAAATAATCCTGAGATTCCACCCTACACAAATCAGAATGGCTAAGATGAAAACTCAAGTGACAGTATATGCTGGCAAGGATGTGGAGAAAGGGGAATACTCCTCCACTGCTGGTGGGATTGCAAACAACCACTCTAAATCAATCTGGTGGTTCCTCAGATAATTGGAAATACTTCTACCTGAAGACCCAGCTATACCACTCCTGAGTGTATACCCAAAATATGCTCCATCATACCACAAAGACATGTGCTCCACTATGTTCATAACAGCCTTATTTGAAATAGCCAGAAGCAAGAAACAACTCAGATGTCCCTCACCCGTAGAATGAATACAGAAAATGTGGTTCATTTACATAGTGGAATATTATTCAGAAATTGAAAATGAGGACATCATCAATTTTGTAGGCAAATAGATTATACTAGAAAATATCATTCTGAATGAGGTAACCCAGACCCAAAAGGACATGTATGGTATGTACTCACTTATAAGTGAATATTAGACAAAATCTAGAGAACATCCAGGATAAAACCTACAGACCTGTAGGAAGTTTAACAAGCAGGAAGGCCCAAATGAAGATGCTTCAATCCCACTTAGATTAAGGGGGAACAGAATAATCATGGGAGGCAGAGAGATGGAGGACCTTGGTAGAAGAGGGGAGGTGAAGGGGAAAAGGGGAACAGGATCAGGTATGGTGGGAGAACAGGACAGAAGCCCAGAGGGCCAGGAGAATGAATGGAAATATGTAGCCTCTGGGGGTGGGAGGTGGGGGGGCCCTCTAGAGAGTCACAGAGACCTGGGAGGTGAGAGACTTACAGGACTCAATGGGGTGGGTGACCTTATGCCTAACAGTGGGGAGAATGAACTGAAAGAATCCACCTCCAGTAGATAGACAGGGCCACAAGTGAAGGGACAAGGTTACTAACCCACAGTCAAAATTTCTGACCCAGAATTATTCCTGTCTAAAAGAACTGTAGGGACAAAAATGGAGAAGAGACTGAAGGAAAGGCTATCCATTGACCAGCCCAACTTGAGAACCATCTCATAGGGGTGAGAGGTACCAAGGCCTGACACTATTACTTATGCTATTATGTGTTTACAGACAGGAGCCTAGCATGGCTGTCCTATCAGCAGCTGACTGCAGATACTTACACCCAACCATTGGACTGAAGTTAGAGACCCCTATGGAGGACTCTGGGTGTGTGGGGTAGGGGGTGGGAAGGACTGAAGAAACTGAAGGGGAAGGTGACTCCAAAGGAAGACCAGCAAGTCTCAATTAACCTGGACCCCAGGGAGCTCCCAGAGACTGAGCCACTAACCAGGCAGCATGCACAGGTTGGTCTGAGGCCCCCGACAAATATATATAAGAAGACATACTGGTCGAGCCTCAGTGGGAGATGAGCCTAATTCTGAGAGACCTGAGGCCCCAGGGAAAGGGGGATTCCTGGTTGGGAGGAGCACCCTCTTGGAGGCAAGGGAAAGGCAGAATGAGATAAGGAACTGGGGGAGGGGAACTAAGAGGGGGCAACAACTATTAAACAAGTTATTTAGTTAAGGTAAATAACTAAAGTAATTTTTAGAATTCAAATAAAAAAACCATACAAAATATATTTCAAATTAAAAGATATCTGGAGTTAATTCTATGAGTTATTTTCCATTACTATGGGCAAGAAGATGGTGTGGTAAAGAGTTTTAAATTTATTTGATAAATGAAGCCAAATACTTGAATGCTTGAGTTCATTAAAAAAAAATCAAAATCAGCAATTCAATGATTTTTTTTCCTCCTTATTAGAGCAGTCAGGAGTGAGCCTGTTGAGATGGATCTGTGTTGTCCTAGCTTGCTCTGCTGGTAACGTCTAAATGAATTAAGCAAGTCGCAGGTCATGGAAATCTCCAGGCAACTTTAATCTCCTGTCAGAAGGAGTAGCTAACTGAGTCAAATATTACTAATTTTTTGGTTTTAGCTTATCTTAGAATCTTGTGTTCTTAGCTGCGTATTTGTGGACTTGCATTTTAATCTTAAAACTACACTCTTAATATATTCACTTACTCTAAATTCTTTGATGACCCAAAGTCCTACAAAATGAAAGCTAAATTAGCCATTCTTGTTTGAGACATCTGTCCTCTCAATTTTAGCACGTTAGATACAATAGGTTGTGATGTTAATGGCTTATTAAGTCCGTATAAAATTCAATTGCATACTCAAGCATGAATATACACGTCTTCTGGTCTGGTGGTTTGCTGTTTCTGCGAGGTCAGCCCCATGAGATGCCAGGTCTCTTCTGAGCCTCCTCAGTTGTTTTCTGAGTCTGTTTCTTACCATCGAATCCAGCCGGATTCCAGCTGTGCCTGCATTTTCATTTTTGATAAAGTTCAGCAAGTCCCAGATTTTCATTTGGAGATTATTATTTCCAGTGGGTGTTATACAAAATACATCTATGTGACAACATGGGTCTCTGTCAAGACCAAGTGTGGGCGGAATGTGATTTTCCTGTGTTTTAGGTAAAATTCTCTGAAATGTCCTATGACTAAGAAATTTATGTTAGAGCAGGATCCAGGAATGAGGTCAGCCTTTTCTGTCTGGCGAGAACCCTTGCGCTTCTGGAAATTTGTGTTACTACTGTTCCAGTTGGCTTCTGTTTTAAACTGACAGGTTAAGCTCCACTGAGTGGTTCTTCTAAGAAAAAGAGAGGAAGGAAAATATAGCCAGCACCATCCTGTATCTATTTACTTGAAGGGTGTGATGCTGAAGGAACACTCACTTCCTCAGAATCCTTTGACGAGCCAAAAGCTAAAATTTTAAATTTAAATTTTCCTCTAAATTTTAGCAAGTTAGATACAATAAGCTGTGATGTTAATGGCCTTATTAATTCCATATAAAATTCAAGTACACATAGACCAATAGACACGTGTAAATATAATGTTCCAGACACTTAATGTTCCTGGAAAGTATCATTGCCTGGGATGTAGGAACCAGTTCCTGACTTTTTCCATGATTTATGGAAAGTGTCTGTAAAGGATTTTGGGTCTAGTTTTTTTTTTCTCTCCAGAGTACTTCATTATCACTGGACTTCCCAGGCTGATAACTCTGTCTTCACATTATAGACTTCTTTACTTTTGAAGGTGTATTTTTCTTTGGCCATAAAATAGGTATCTCTGGCTTCCAAACTTGGAACTAAGAAGATCAAATCTCATCTTTTACCTGCTTGCATTTCATTTTTATTTTGACCACAAGATGTTATAAGAACCCATGAGCCTACTAATCCCATCAAGAAATCAAACATAACTATCATTTCCTAGGTACTCTTCCTTTATTCAATTCTCTCCCCAGAGATAAATATCATTCTGTCTTTAAGTATAATATTACAAAAAGCCCCTCAGACATATGTACTATTTTGCATATTTAATACATAGTTTTTTTTATAATCACATGTCCTCTTGGGAGAATTTACAACCATAACACTATAATCACTTCTTGTTCCACGGTACAGAGATTTGATGGAGATGTAAATATACTTTGTGAGAATTCTCATTTTACATACCTCTATAACCAGCTAGTTCTTAACTAAACACTCACCCATAGAGATGCACATGGAGATTGCTTGAACAATGTCACAACTGCAAAAAATACATATAAATTATAATCTTTACTATGTAGCAATGAATAGGGTGAGGTATACTTTATAATCAAAGGTAAATCTCTAATACTTTTTCATTATTTAGTATTATATTATTATTTTGAGTATGTGGTGCCAGAGATCAATCCAAGACCTTGTGCAGGCTAGATAAGTTCTCTCTCAGTGAGCTATATCCCCAGCCCACCCTTTGTTAACAGAGAAAATTAATATTATGATGTCATTTGTGTTTTAATATAATTTTACTAAGCATAGTAAAATGGAAGGAGTGGGAGTCGATGGCAGTGACCATCTCTGGGATGAGGGGAGATATTGAATTGCTGCCATTAGTTTAACTTTTACCAGAAAAATCTAATGTTAATTGATTATTTAGAAGAGCAAACAGGATTTAAGTTATACGGGAAAAGGTCAATGTAACATTTTCAGAGCAGACTAATAATACTGTGGCTTGAAGCAAGAGATTAAAACTATCTCAGCAAATGACTAGCTTAAATAACTTCAAGGAGAATAAATAAGCTGGAGGACTAACTCAGTGTCTGTGCAAATACATACTCAATTCCCATTCGTCTGCTGTGTGTGTGTCTGTGTGTGTGTGTGTGTGTGTGTGTGTAAGCCAGATAGGCACTGTCAAGCAAGAAAAGTCCCCATCAGCCAACCAGAATGTCAGGGCTCACCCGGAAGACAAAAATCAATGATCTTAGATTGACAAGAGCTAGAGGACTCATAAAATATGTGCGTGATAAAACCACCAAGATGTCAAGATACTGAAACTCTAGAAACAGAGGGAACTGATACAAAGAACTAGATGAAGCAAGACAGCAAAAAGGAGGCTGGTAATGTAAACTGCACAGGAGTACTGACAATGAAGTAAGAAAAGCAACACTAACCTGAGGCCAAAGTCCTCTAGATGTGTTCCAAGGAAAAATAAGCCACCAGGAAAGGGAGAGTACTAAAGGAGGTACAAGTATCCATTGGAAAAAATGCAGTCAAATTTCAGGACTGTGGCTTCCCAGGATGGAGGAGCACTGAGATAACTGCTTCCAGCTGGAGGGAAGCCCTTCTTCCTAAGGCATTTGAGCTCCGGCCTATTGCCTGACCCATTCTCTTGTGGCTTCAAGCAAAACTTCCTAGTGAACAGACTACTCCTGGTTTGTTAGATCCCTAAGATGAGCTCTGACACTCATGGAAGAGAGAACTACATCAGCTGCCAGAAAACTGTAATAGACACAGAAAGAGAAGGAGGAGAAAGAGAAAGAAGAGGAGGAAAAGAAGGAGCAGGAGGAGAAAGAAGAGGAGGAGGAGGAGGAGGAGGAGGAAGAAGAGGGGGAGGAAAAGGAGGAGGAAGAGGGGAGGAAGAGGAAGAAGAGGAGGAGGAGAAAATAGTAACAGCTTTCTTTCTTTTCCTTTCTGCTTTTCTTTCCTTATCTATAAATGAATTTAAAAAACTTGAAATTCAATGGCATAAATCAAGAACTCAAAGTTGTATGTCAATATGAACACGACTCCTTGAATCTGTGGCAATATGAATTAGATTTCCCCCTATATATTTTCTCTGTTTCCTGGAGAATTAACCTGTAGTTAGAGTGAGACTATATCAGCTGTTGGCTACTTTCGACTGTTTGGTTAAGTCTTCATTTCTAGACTACACTTTAGATCAATGTTGTGAAAACAGAATTCTCAATTAGACTGTAGTGACCTTCTCCAAATCAGGGCTTTCTGTTTCCATGCCTGGAATACAAGTTCTGCTTTCAGAGACACCGTTGGTTGAGAAGGGCAGGGGGAACCTTCGGGGTGGGCCGGTGACCTTTGAGGCTGTGTGTCTTAGTTAGGGTTTTACCGCTGTGAACAGACACTATGACCAAAGCAACTCTTATAAGGACAACATTTAATTGAGTCTGACTTACAGGTTCAGAGGTTCAGTCCATTATCATCAAGGCGGAAGCATGTCAGCATCCAAACAGGCATGGTACAAGCAGAGGAGAGAGTTCTACAGCTTCATCTAAAGGCTGCTATGAGAAGACTGGCCTCCAGACAGCTAAGACAAAAAGTAATAAAGCCCTTGCCCACAGTGACACACCTACTCCAAAAAGGCCACACCTCCTAATAGTGCCACTCCCTGGGCCAAGCATATTCAAACCATCACACTGTGCAATCAAGCAAAGCAGGTTAAGTGTGGTCTCTAATACCAAATCACTGAGAGTCAAACTTAGTTTCTGCCATCTATAGCCATTGGCAAGGTTATCTATCCTTAAAGTGAGAAGAGTAGTACTGACTATGTAGAGTATGTGGGCTAAATAAATCAGTACATATCAAGATCTTAGAGAACTGCTAAGATATTGTAGGAGTGAAAACACCTTTTAGATTTTTTCCAAGTGATTTTATGACCATTTTTAATGGTTGATTGAGGAATATTTTATCTTAATTATTGAAAACAAAGTTCTTAGATTTTTTTCTGCTTGTCCTTTCAGAACTATAACTTATTTAAGAATTTACTTATCAATACTCTGGAAAGATAGCTCAGTGCCTAAGAGTGTTTATTGCTAAGAACCCACGTGGTAGCTCACAACTTCAGGTCTCCACTAGGTGATGCACAAAACCTCACCAAGAGGGACACACTTAAAAGTAAATAGAATTTGCTCATGTATACATTTTCTTAAGTGGTGCATAAGTCAATCCAACTCAGCTTTTTAAAGATAAAGAGATTTTTTTAAAAAAGGTCTCTGGATAAGTTTTCTCAAATATCAAATACAGGGACTGGAGAGACAGCTCAGTTAGTAAAGTGCTTGGTGTAAAACCATGAGGATCTCAGTTCAGATCCCCAGTATCCATGCAAAAGCTGGGCGTGACCGGCATTGGGGAAACAGAGATAGGTGGATCATTGGTGCTTACAGGGCAGCCAGCCCATCTCAGTGGTGAGATCCAGGCTACTGAGAGATCTTGTCTTACAAAATACAATGGGAAGCAATTAAAGAAGACAGTGGACATTGGGTGTCTGCTCTCCATGTTTGCATGTGTACAACAGACACAGCAGCAGTTACAGGTCTACTGTCCGGAGAGGAGCTGTGTCCGTGCTGAAGGAGACTGGGAGGCAGTGACTTCTGTTGTCACTGTGATGTTTCTGATTACTCTAGTACCTTAAGCTAAAGCCAATCTAGTAGCAAATCCATAGCTAGAGAGTTCCACCCTGTGTTTGGAAAGATCAAGATAGTGTTTTGGAAGATAAAGTCTCTAAAGCCATCTCCCAAGTCCCTGACGCACAGAGAACTCTAGTGTGTTTCAAATAATATTTCCAATTAGATTTATCTTTGCCCATGTATTCTTTTGAGAGTATTTCATTGAAGCATAATTTTAAGAGTCTAAGGTGTGTGTGCATGAGTGTGTGTATGTGTGCATGTGTGTGTATGTGTGTGTGTGTGTAAAAGCAAGAGAGAGAATAAAAGTGAGATTCTGCTATTTGAAAGTTACAAGATGCATATTCATATCTAGGGAGGTATATTATCGAAATCACCACTCTTTGTTCTAGGGAGAAACATTGTAACAACTCATTTCATTTGCTTTGATGAAAGATGAACAAGTGTTGATTTTTGTGCAGGAATGGTATAAGAAACCAATGGAGCTTGAGCTCTGGGCAGATGGCACATGGCTGTTTTCCCTTCAGGGCTAATATATTTGATGTCTTCTTTGGAAAGAAGTTAGTGGGGTTTCATGGGGGCCAAGGAAGCTGGGAAGAAGTAAGGAGATCCCAATGCTTCGAGTTTCAGTGTCACTAAAGTGTTTCTGATTACTAGTGTCCTGGTATGAGGTCAGCTGGCAACAAGAACCGCAGATGACTCTTAAAGGAAGCCTGGCAGGGGAAAGGTTGTGTCTGGCGCCTGGCACTGGTCCCAGAGTTTGGGCCTACTGGGGAATGAATGCATCTGGTCATGACTTATCTACAATGATCTAAGCATCACTTAGATGGGACAGGGCATAATTTCTGCCTTTGTCCGTACTAAAGTACCACTCTGTCACTGAAGAGTTTAACTGAAAATCCCAGGTTTACCAGTGTGGCACAGTATAAACTGGACCAGAAAGGTGGGGGACTGCTTCTTTTTTCTCCGGTGTGGGAGGAAGTCACTATCAGAGCAGCAGAGGGAGTGGGTGATTCAGGTGTTGGACCTGACATATAAAATGCTGGCTTCCTTTATTAAAGGAAGAAGAACACAACATTGTAAATATAATTTAATATGGTCATGAAAGGGTCCATTGGGATCCCAAAGCTTCTGCTTGGGTGGTTACAGGTCAGTGGGCCTCTGGTGGAAGGGATGAAGAAGTGGCTGCCTTCCAGAATGCCAGGTGTGGTGGATATGGGGTGGAGTTTCCAGATAAATGAATGTGATGCTTATTTCCTTTTACAGAAGACTAGTGGGGATGACAGCTGCTGAGAACCACACAGTGAAGAGAATGTGATGGTACTCAATCATGCTGTTTATTTATTATTATATTAGTTATTCTCTTTCCTCTTGGCTGGTAATGTAGAATACTCCTAACTGCTATATTCTGTATCTGTGTTTCAGAAAATTATGACATATTTGCCAAACAGTGGGAAGCACAAAACGGTCACAACAGCACTTTGCCATCCTAACTTCACTTCCATTTTTTTTTAACCTACTCTGGCCCAGATGTTGTAATAACATTTGAATTTACCTCTTAATACACTTTCCAGTCACTGCCCTCTGACTTTTCTTTCCTGGAATACTGAATAGCAGGGTGTCTCTCCCTTCCAGAAGTTTCTCCGCAATGCCGACAGGGGGCGCCCTTCCAAGACTTAGATCTAACTATGCCATCCTGTTACTTACTTGCTAACCCAGGATCTGCTCTGTGGAGAAACAGCCACTACAGTTGGCAGCTTTACTTTCATTTGATGTGTTCTTAATATTCACTGGAGGAAAGCCCAAGTTATAGATGAACTCCAGGACGACTGGCTTTGCTACTTCTTGCGCATATTCTAAAGGGAAAACACCATTAGTCACTCTTAATTCATTGCTTCTCTTTCTGGCATTCCCTTTTTTACTGCTTTCTACTAACTTCACATCCTGTTTGAATAATAATATTTAGCTTCTTACCACTGTTCTAAAAATTTTGTCTTTAATAAGAAAAAATTTGCATTAGAGATTAGCCATCTGCCATCCTATCTCATTTTGAATAATCTGTATGTTCCAGAGAACTACGGGCAATTTGAATGTAGTAAAACTGAGAAGCAGGTCTTGTCCTAGAGTGGAGTCTGCTTATTGCTGACTTGAAGAAACAAATAAGAGGTGAACTGTCCCTCGGTTGTGGTTTTTTCTTTTTTTAAAAATTCTGCCTGAAAATGGCAGAGGCGCCGCACAGAGGTCAGGTGACTCTAGCACACTGTGGATGAGGAAACTTCATATTGCTTGGTGGGAGTCCTTATTGTCCAAGATGCTAATGACAGAACGACATCTGTGTGAGCTGATTGCTTCAGTTTACTTTTCAATAGAAAAATATTAGAACGAGGCTATGGGAAGCTGGCCATGTGCTGGGAATCCTGGCTCTGGGTCACCGGAAGGCGGTGTTGCATGTAGGTGGGGTCAAGCCTTCGT